>NW_005353538.1:413709-415030 GCF_000412655.1 Myotis brandtii | reverse complement strand
CTGCCTGCAGTATGCAAATTAGCCGCCATCTTTGTTGGAGGTTAATTTGCATATCGTGCTGATTAGCCCATGGGAGGCGTAGCGAAGGTACGGTCAATTACCATATGTGTCTATTATTAGATAGGATATATGCCTAAACGACCAGAACGACCAGTTGCTATGACATGAACTGACCACCAGGGGGCAGACACTCAATGCAGGAGCTGGCCCCTGGTGGTCAGTGCGCTCCCACAGCCAACCTCCCCTGGCTGACCAAACTCCTGTGGTCCCTCTCCCTGGCCTCTGGGCTGGGACGGGGAACTGGGGGTGCCTGGCCACGGGCACCAGACACGGTGGCAGTGTGGCAGTAAGAAAAGGAGGCGGGGGGGAGGGACAGAGGCAAGGAAGCACCTGATTGGCCTGGCCCTGATCAGCCCTGATTGCCAGCCAGGCCTAGGGACCCACCTGTGGATGAATTTTGTGCACTGGGACTATAGTCAAGAAATAAGCATGTTTAAGTGATGGCCAAATAAATTTGAGTAAATTAAGCAAGATAAGATAAAATATTTTAGTCATTTCATTTACCATAACCATGTAGGCATTAAATAGAACTTAGAAAAAATTGACTCACCACTGACAAAGTTCTCTCAAACAGGCAAAATTCTTAGATATGTATTAAAAAGACCATTTATTTTACTGGTTAATGTGTCTCAGGTCTGATCCTTACTAGTCTACTTTGATTCCTTTAATAGCACAATTTTTCTCACGCAAAGGAAATGTTCTAAGGCCATAGACTAAGTCCCCTTTCTAGCCAGCTTCTTAAATATTGATATCTAAGGAGATGAAATATAGATGTTCCAGAAGCAACTCACGAATAATCTCGCCTATGGAGAAAGTCATTTATCACTAAGACCATTTTTATTCCTTTATTTCTTAAAGAAGTTTCTTTAACATTTTCTGGTAGTACTGGTTTGATGGTGATGAATTGCCTTAACTTTTTCTTGTCTGGGAAGCTCTTTATCTCTTCTTTAATTTTGAATGATAACCTTGCTGGGTAACGTAGTCTTGGTTGTAGGTCTTGCTTTTCTTTTTTTGACGTTCAATATTATTTTGATGGTGATGAATTGCCTTAACTTTTTCTTGTCTGGGAAGCTCTTTATCTCTTCTTTAATTTTGAATGATAACCTTGCTGGGTAACGTAGTCTTGGTTGTAGGTCTTGCTTTTCTTTTTTTGACGTTCAATATTATTTTATTTTTTTTTAAATTAAATCATTATTGTTCAGATTATTACAGTTGTTCCTCTTTTTCCCCCCCATAACTCCCCTCCACCCAGTTCCCACCC
>NW_005353538.1:402040-410403 GCF_000412655.1 Myotis brandtii | reverse complement strand
CCCTAAGAGGCCCCGAGTCTCAGTGTCCGGGTAATCGCTGCAAGCACCTCTGAGAGAAAGCCGCCCTCGAGATGCGAATGATGCCAGACAGTCTAGCCTCTCCCCGTATCAGTCAGGGTCCCCAGAGACTCGCCAGGAACTGGAGTTCAGAGCAGTCAGGAGTTTGAGACTTCCTCCCGATTGAAAAAGCCAACCGTGTCCTCAGCCGCCAGCCCTTTCTGCGTCCGCCTCCGTACCGCACCACTTAACTTCCGCACCGCAGCTCCTCTGAGTCTCAGTATGCTTTTCTCTTTCCTTCTAGTTGTAGTATTTCCACTCAGCCCTTCCTGTGTGAAAAAGCCAACCGTGTCCTCAGCCGCCAGCCCTTTCTGCGTCCGCCTCCGTACCTCTGCACTTAACTTCCGCACCGCAGCTCCTCTGAGTCTCAGTATGCTTTTCTCTTTCCTTCTAGTTGTAGTATTTCCACTCAGCCAGCCTTCCTGTGGTTCTGGATGATGTCCGTTCTGTCTTTTAGTTGTATTCTTGAAGTGGTTGTGCGAGGCAGCAATCTCCGGTGTTTACCTACGCCGCCATCTTGGTTTCTTCTCAGGTTTTGCTTTTCATCATTTGAATATTTCATGCTTCTGTTAAGGACTGGAATTTTCTTGGGATGTGAGTGTCAGTCTCTTCCTCCCCTCTCACTAAAGGCACTTTTTCAAAGGACTTTCTCCCCATGTCTGCCCTTTGTGGAGGTGGTGTCTTTGCCAACTTGGTTCCTGGGTTTTCATAAAGCAAAACACTGCTGGGAGGGGTAGAGAGGGAGAGAGGGAAGCCAGGATGGCAATGTGCATTGCGAGGGCCGAGGTTCACTCCTGGGAGATGCTGGGGTGGGCAAGGAGGCCCTCTAAACAGGACCCCTTCCTTGCCTAAATCCCGGAACAGTGAAGACGAAGACAGGCTGTCAGGAAGAACTATTGTGGTGTGGAAGAGCTGTTGTTGGAGATGGTGAGCTTTTAGAAAAGTTTAATATGTTTTACATGTAACATGGTGTAAAGGTCAGGTGCACAGTGTGGAACTTTGATACCTCTGTATATTGCAATATGATTGCTGTTGTAGTGACGTTTATCACATTACATAACTATAGCACAATATTGTTGTCTATATTCATTATGTTGTGCATTATCTTTATGGCTTATTTACTCCTCATTGCAAATTTGTGTCCTTAAACAACATTGATCTTATTCCTCCATCCCCCAAGATATTGCAACTTGTATGCGAGTTTCATATAACACTACATTCCAGAATGCGGTCATTTATCCACCTTGCCCGGGGCAGCACTGGGCAGGGCTTTGTAAAGCTTTCAGCACAAAGGACAGAGGGAGGGATGCACCTGCAAAGGCGTCTGATTTGAGGAGAAAGGGAAGAGGAAATGTTGGGCTCACACAGGAGGTTTCCTTCCAAAATCACAGTCAGACGTGCCTGTCCATTGGCCCTGAGGTGGAGAGTGAGCGGGCGGGTAACGTGTGGGGCTTTCACCTGGAAAGAACATCAGGGGGAAGAGGCTGGCCCCTCACACCTGATGTCTCTTCTTAACCCATTGGCTTAACCTTTAAGCCTTTGGTCAGCCAAGAGGGTGTCTGTTCCGTCAGAGGGGTTGTTCCCGTCTCCCTTAGCTTTCCATCCCCGCACCTGGCACTGTGCCTGGCAAAGAGCAGGTGCTTGGTACGTACATTCTGAAGGCAGGAGGGCAGAGAGGAAGGCAGCAGGCCTTGCCTCAGAGAAGAGGAGTCAGGAGGCCTCGCCCTGCTCATCACCTGCCTCTGGGTGAAACGGTCCTTATCGGCCCCCAGAGAGATGCCCCTTCCTCAGGGCCCGGGGAAGGCAGGCCCACGCACCCCCGTGGCCACTCCCCAGGTTTTCACGGTACAAGTCAATCTACTAGGTTGTGACCATAATTTAAACAGTAACACAGTCGATGAAAGTGCAGGATAGAACAGAATTGAAAATAGGAGAGCACATCGTATGTGGCAAGAGGTCGCTCTGTGAAAATTGGGATGTGCCTGTATTTGTTCTGAGTTGCCTTGTAAACTGCATATTTTACTCTGAGTAGCAGTAAAAAATGTCAAAAATATTGACTCCCCCAATTCAGCAGAATGAAATTGCACCCCCTCCTGCAGGGGTGAGCTCACGTGGTCAGTTTTCTCAGAAGTAAAAGTGAGCGTCACAATATCAAGTGCATGGGTCCCCGGCAGGCGGCGTGGGCTGGGCTGGGAGGTCTCCTGGGGCAGTGCTGGCAGCTCAGCTGGCATTAACGTGTCTCGCATCCCCAGCTACATGACTGGCAGCCAGTGGAGGGGGCGGCGGCTCCCTGGGCACAGCTGGTGGGAGGCGCTGTCACCAGGCCTGAGAAAGGTGTGGGGTGGGCAAGTGGGTGGAGAATGGGGCCTGTGGCAGGGAGGGGACTGGCGCCTCAGGCCATTGATGGACCTGTAGGTTAGGGACCTCCTCACGGTGCAAGGGTGGAGGGAGCAAGGGGCAGGTTCAAGGAGCCCCGGGAGAGGGGGCCTTGGGAGATGGGGGGCCCGAGAGGGGGGGCCCCGGGAGAGGGGGTCCTGGGAGAGACACCAGGTTCTGCGCTGAGAGGGAGCTGTAGGCCTGAGGGACTAGCTGTGGGAGGGGAGGGAAATGCGGCCGCCTGGCTGGCCCACCAGGCTAGTCTGAGGAGGGAGCCCTGAGCTGACCCTGGAGGACGAGAAGCGTCCCACCCGTGGGGAGGGCCTCGGGGAGGCCGGGAGGCGGGGAGGGAAGCAGGACGGGGTGGAGGCGCGCACGCCGGCCTCAGAGGAGGAGCATCTTGGACACAGGGAAGGGCTGATTGCCCGGAGGCGACCCTGGCAGGCCGGAGGGCGGAGGGCAGAGGCAGGGCCACCTTTCCCCGGGTTGGGCAGCCTGCCCTTCCTCCTGTGGGTGGTCCCCCTGGGGCAGCCTGGAGGCTGAGCAGGCCTGTCTCGTGTTGCAGGGCAGCGTGTCCGTTTCCCAGGAGCCCCATCCTGGGAGGGAGGGCGAACCACAGCTGCAGGGCCAGGAGGCCTCCCTGGAGCGCGTCCTTCTTTCCCGCCCTGCCTCCCTGCCCCTTCCCCGGAGAGGCGCTCCGCCTGCGGGGGCGGGAAGACCCAGCGCCCATCCAGGCCACCTTGTGGTTTTGTTTTAAAATACATTTTTATTGATTTCAGAGAGGAAGGGGAGGGAGAGAGACATCAATGATGAGAATCATGGATCGGCTGCCTCCTGCAGGCCCCCTACTCGAGCCAAAGCCCGGGCATGTGCCCTTGACCGGAATTGAACCCGGGACCCTTCAGTCCACAGGCCCACGCTCTACACACTGAGCCACACCGGCCAGGGCAAAAAACAGTCTATATTTTAAGCATTTGGTTTGGGTACACAATTTCTTAGCATCAGCAGGAAAAGGAGGCTTAGATGCCATGTCCTCTCTCCTCAAAGGTCTACATCAAATAATTCAAACACGTCTGAGGGCCCTGCGGTGCCCACACAGATGCCCAGTGGCAGCGCAGTTCTCAGCCGGGCAGCTGCAGCCAGACCTTTGGGAAGTCACTTCAACCGTCACAGGACATGAACTGAAACTAAATGACACACAGGGCAAGGATACTGTGCAATGAATACATTTTTGGTTTGAGACTTCATTAAAATTTTTTTTCAAGTTGCAATAAAGAAAACATTGAATTAAAAACGAGTTAGCCCAGCCAGCGTGGCGCAGGGGTTGAGCATCTACCTATGAACCAGGAGGTCACAGTTCCATTCCTGGTCAGGGCACATGCCAGGTTGCAGGCTTGATCCCCAGTGTGGGGCGTGCAGGAGGCAGTCGATTAATGATCCTCTCTTATCATTGATGTCTCTCTCTCTCTCTCTCTCTCTCTCTCTCTCTCTCTCTCTCTTTCTCTCTCTCGGAGGCCGGCTGTGTCCCGTCTGACTCTGAAACTCAGAATTTGTGGTGAATGATTAGGGTCTGAGACAGAGTAATGGAGGGGCTGGTCGAAGAGGACAACCAGGGGAGCTGAGCAGGAGGCTTAGGGATGGAGGAGAAGGAGCTCAGGTAGAAATGAGGGCAGCAGGTGTGAGCTGGGGGGAGTGAGGAAGAAGGCACCTGAGGCTGTGGCACCCTCCTCTCAGGGCAGGACTGGCTGAGGGACCCGCCCAGCACCAGGCCGGCCTCAGGTCTCTTCCCCCCAGCCCCCCCCTACCCCCCAGTGAAACCCACTGCCTGCATCTGGCTGCATCTCTCCCAGGCGTCACCTCCATGCCCATCTCTGCTCCCGGGCTGTGTTCTCACACTCGGCCCATCCTGACCTCTGCACCTGGGAAGTAGGTTCTAGCACTGTCTCCTTTTGCTGCGGGAGACTGAGCAGGAGGTGACCTGCCAAGGCCACTCCGGGGGTCAGACCTGGGCTCTGGGCTCCAGACCGTGTGCTTAACCCGATGACCCTCAACTGCACTCACCAGGCACTGCCTCTGTGCCCCTCCCCCTCACACCCCATGCCCCAGCTGGATGAGCAAGCCTGGGGAGTCTCCACCCACCTGGCCTTTACTGGCTTCTCCTGTTGCAGTTGGTCTTGAATGTCGTTGTCACTTCATGGATGGAGTCTGCCTAGGCGGCTCGTCCCCGACCACATCCTGCGAGCTGGTGGAGGTGCTGACAGATAGAGCAAAACATAACACAGCAAAGCAGGAAACAAGAAAAACATACCCGAGACCCTACAGCACCAACACAAGCAACCACCAGAGAAGAGAGAGTTAGGAAAGAGAAAAGAGAGCAAGAATGATAGAAAAGAAAGATAGAAAAACTACAAGGAGAAAACAAAACAAACAAACAAAACACAGAAAAAAGGGGGCATGAGAAAAAGGAATATGTAGGTGCAGAGCTGGAATAAAGAAAATACAGATAGAGGGTTAGCGGAGTAGGGGAAGGAAAACCTTCTAAAATAAAGAAGGGAGAAGAGAAACGACATAATCTGAGAAAGGAAAATAGAGGAAGAGGCAGATAGACACAACCCGAGAAAAGGAAAACAGATGAGAAAGCAGGAGGAAAAGAAAAGAGGGAAATACAGAGTAGGAAAAGGGAAGAGGAGAATTAGAGAGAGGAACAAAACAAGAGACTAGATAATAGCGGATCAATGCAGCAGAAAGAGAGGAGGAATTGAAAAAGGAAAAAAGAAAGGAAAGAGAAAAAATAAGAAAAGAAAAAAGAAAAAGAGGAAAACAAGGAAGTGCTGCTTGTTTAAGCAGTTGAGTACCTCCTGGGGATCCCGTTAGACCAGTGGTTCTTAACCTTCCTAATGCCGTGACCCTTTAATACAGTTCCTCATGTTGTGGTGACCCCCAACCATAAAATTATTTTCGTTGCTACTTCATAACTGAGTCATAATGTAAATATCTGCTATGCAGGATGTATTTTCATTGTTACAAATTGAACATAATGAAAGCATAGTGATTAATCACAAAAACAATATGTAATTATATATGTGTTTTCTGATGGTCTTAGGCAACCCCTGTGAAAGGGTCATTTGACCCCCAAAGGGGTCGCGACCCACAGGTTGAGAACCGCTGCGTTAGACCCTTCTGTGCTGATGCTGGTGGCTGACACGCCACCTGCCAGCCTGGGCTTTCTGGGAGGGGCGGGTGCTGGCTGTCAGCACCTGCAGGAGCTCCCGCCACCCGCCTCCACCCTGTGCCTGTCTCCACAGGCCTGGCTGCAGCAGGAGGGCCATTGCCTCTACAGCACGTTTGTTAGCACCACCAACAAACAAATAAAAAATGAAGCGAGTTTGTTAGCAGCAGGGGCCCGGGCTCCGCCTTGCCCGTCGGTGCGGCTTCAACCTTAACCTCTCGGAGGTCTGTTTCTGAAAGGGCTGGGTCTCCTGGGAGGGCAGGCGCCCGGGTCTTCAGGCCCCAGGCCCCAGGGAAAGAACTGCTTCCTGTCAGTTTACTGTTTTACCACCTTAAAAAATCCAACTTTTTTAAAAATTCATTTTATTAATAGAAAATAAACACTTATTCCACTTTCAATTGTTATACTTGAGGTTGCTAATTTTTAAAAAAAGAATTTAAAATAATCACCTAATCCTACTTTGACTAAAACAATGAAACTGTGACTTTAAAAAACCCCAGCTTTTCTTGATCGCATCCCCCTCCAGCCACCTTCCCATCTCCCCTCCCTGTGACAACAGAAGCCACAGAAGAATGGCCTCACCGCTCCTCATCTCTCCCCTTTCCTTCTTGCTGGCTCTGACTTCTTCCAGGCTTTGCCACCACCCTGCCAACAAACCAGTCCCTCTCAAGGTCATGGCGCCCTCTGCGTTGTTGAACCCAGTGGTCCTTTCTCAGCCCTAACTGGATGCTCCATGGTTAGAGCATCAGCCTGTGGAGGGAAGAGTCCTGGGCTCGATTCCAGTCAAGGGCACATACCTGAGACACAGGCTCCTCCCCGGCCCTGGTTCGGGTGCCTTGGGAGGCAACCAATCGATGTGTCTCTCTCACATCGATGTTTCTCTCTCTCTCTCTGTCTCTCCCCCTCCCTTCCACTCTCTCTAAACCTCAATGGAAGAAATATCCTGTGAGGGTTAACAACAACGGGACCCCAAAGAACCAGCACCTTTGACCTGGCTGCTCTCCCTCCCCTTTTCCTGATTGAGCTCCAGGTCACCGGGTCCCCAGCCCCTGGCCCTCGCTGCCTCTGGGCTCTCCTGAGGCCACACAGCAGCGTTGACCTTAGGAAGCCATGGGTCCTTGCTCCCCTCCCCTTCCTCCCTACCCTCCTGGGAGTCACGCTGACCACGCCCGGATGCCAGTGGACCTAGGGAGGCTCCCCCACCCCCAGCTTCAGACTCATGTACCCAGCTTCCCTCTGGGGGCCTAACAGGCACCTCTGACCCTGTGAGTCCAGCCAAAGGTCCCACCGCTCAGTAATGGCGCCACCCTCCTCCTTTTTTATTTATTTTATTAAATTATTACTATTATTAATATTTCATTTTTAAAGTTTTTATGCATATTTTATTTATTTACTTTTCCCTTTAATCTTTTTTTAAAAAAAATATATATTTTATTGATTTTTTACAGCGAGGAAGGGAGAGGGATAAAGAGTTAGAAACATCGATGAGAGAGAAGCATCGATCAGCTGCCTCCTGCACAACCCCCACTGGGGATGTGCCCGCAACCAAGGTACATGCCCTTGACCGGAATCGAACCTGGGACCCCCCAGTCCGCAGGCTGACGCTCTATCCAGTGAGCCAAACCGGCTAGGGCTTCCCTTTAATCTTTACTGTTAAAAGCATTACACAGGTCCTCCTTTCCTCCCATTAGCCTCTTCCAGCCACTCCCATCCACCCCCCAGGCCCTTCCCAGCCCATTGTCTGTGTCCACGGGCAATCATCTATGCACACAGGTTCATTGGTTGATCTCTTTCCACCCTCCCCTGCCTTCCCTCTGAGGTTCAACAGTCTGTTCATGCATCTATGGCTCTGGGTCTATTCTTGGTCATCAGTTTATTGGGTTCATTAGATTCCACATGTGAGTGAGATCATGGGACACTTGCCTTTCTCTGACTGGCTTATTTCACTCAGCATAATGCTCTCCAGGTCCCTCCATGCTGTTGCAAATGGTAAGAGATCTTCTTTTTTACAGCTGCATAGCATTCCATGGTGTAGATGTACCACAGCTTTTTAATCCACTCATCTGCTGATGGGCACTTTGGCTGTTTCCAAGTCTTAGCTATGGTGAATTGTGCTGCTATGAACATAGAGGTGCATATATTCTTTCTGAGGGGTGTTTAAATATTTTAAACATTGATTTCAGAGAAGAAGGGAGAGGGAGAGAGATAGAAACATCCTATCTAATAAAAGAGAAACATGGTAATTAGCCGTACCTCCGCTACCCTTCCCATTGGCTAATCAGGGCGATATGCAAATTAACTGCCAGCCAAGATGGCGGCCGGCAGCCAGGCAGCTTGAAGCGAACAGGAGGCTTGCTTGCTTCAGTGACGGAGGAAGCCAACGTTCCCCGCCTGCCTTGCTGGCCTCTGAGCTTGCACTCTAAGAAACATTGTTACAAATATAGAAGCTAAACAAAACCCCAAAAACCTGCTTTCAGCCAGCCAGGCTTCAGCCAGCAGGACCACAACATTGTTTCAATTATAGAACAAACGCAGATCCCTGCTTTCAGCCAGCCGGGCCTCCCAGCACCGGGATCGCAGGACCGCAACAGTGTTACAATTATAGAACCCAAACAAACCAGATACCTGCCTTCAGCAGCCGAGGCCTCAGAGCTGGAGCCAAGCCTCAGAGCTAAAGCTGGCCCAGAATAAAAAAAAAAAA
>NW_005353538.1:398944-401155 GCF_000412655.1 Myotis brandtii | reverse complement strand
CAACCTCCCGATCCGCCTTGCTCTGTGCATGACAGGGGGCGGCGCCCCAACTCCCCAATCAGCCCTGCTCTGAGCCTGACCAGGGGCTGCACCTAGGGATTGGGCCTGCCCTCTGCCACCCGGGAGCAGGCCTAAGCCAGCAGGTCGTTATCTCCCGAGGGGTCCCAGACTGCGAGAGGGCACAGGCCGGGCTGAGGGACCCCCCTCCCCCTTCAAGTGCACAAATTTTTGTGCACCGGGCCTCTAGTCAATGATAAGAGAGAAGCATTGATCCGCTGCTTCCTGCACGCCCCCCACTGTGGATCGAGCTCCAACCTGGGCATGTGCTCTGACCAGGAATTGAACTTCCTGGATCATAAGTCAATGCTCAACCCCTGAGCCACACTGGCCGGGCACCGCCTTCCTTCTGTATCTCAGGCCGAAGCTGTGGGGTCAGCTCAACGCTTCTCTTCCTCTCAGATGCTGCGAATCCTGCCCTTCTCCCTGCCCGTGGCCTCAGCTCCCTGGACCGAGGAGGTGGCAGTGGCCTCCTAACCAGTGCCTCTGCCTCCATTGACCCCACAGTCCATTTCAACACAGTGCAGAGGCCCTTTGTTTGTTGTTAATCCTCATCCAAGGATATGTTCCCACTGATTTTTAGAGCAAGAGGAAGGGAGGGGGGTGAGAGAGAAACATCGATGTGAGAGAGACGCAGTGGCTGGTTGCCCACCGCATGTGCCCTGACCAGAGCCAGGGATCGAGTCTGCAACCCAGGTACCTGCCCTTGATGGAATTGAACCCGAGACCCTTAAGTCCGTGGGCCGATGCTCTACCACTGAGCACCCCACGGGGCTAGAGAGTTCATTTTAAAATGGAAGTTGCGTTATGCCGTTGCTCTGCTCAGCACCTGTAGGGAGACTTCGTTCCACAGGGTCAGAGCCCTGGCCGTGGCCTCCGTCCGGCAGGACCCGCCCCACATCCTCCTGCCCTCTCAGGCCTCCATCAGTCTCACTGTCCCCCGCCCCCCCTTTTTCAGACGCACAGGCTCTGCCTGCGCCCCTGCTCCCTCTGGAGTGTCCTCTTCTCCTTCCAGGCTTGACCCAATGTCACCGCCTTGGTGCAGCCACGGCTCACCCATCTGTCTAAGACCGCCCCCCTCTCCTGGGCGCTCCCCCTGCTAGCACACTGCTACACGGGGTTGGCCTTGTTTATTATTTTTTAAAATATATTTTTATTGTTTTGAATCATGGATCGGCTGCCTCCTGCACGCCCCCTACTGGGGATCGAGCCCACAACTACTGAGCCATGCGCCCCGCTGCAGTGGAAGTGCCTGAGCCCAGGCTTCTGTCCTCTGTGCTCCTGGCCGGAGGCTCCGTCCCTATGGCCGGCCTGTCACGCCGCAGGAGCTGAGGAGGGGTTTGCAGTGCATGAGCGAGGCCCTGGTCTGCAGGGTTTTGATGGCAGCCCCTGCCTGCTACGCCAGGTACAGCCCGAAGGTGGTGCTGCAGCCACAGAAATGGCAGACAGGGCTCCCTGCCTGTTCTCGGAGAACCACTCCCACAGGCGCCCCTGCCTGGGGGCAAGTGCTGCCTCGCATGTGTGTGTGTGTGTGTGTGTGTGTGTGTGCCTCCCTAGTCAGCCTTTGGCCATGTCTCATCTCCTGGCAGAAAGAATCCAGAGGAGCCCTGAGGATTTCTGGGCTGAAGACAACCACCAACCCTGTGCCCCACCCTTGCCCCCGGCACAGGTGAGGGGAGGGTTGGAAGCAGGCAGCCAGCTTGGGGGCAGCCAGCAGATTTGGTTAGACCCGGGCACCTTCCGGGTGCCCCGGGGAGGGACGGGCTCTGCCTGGGACCTGGGCTCCTGGCTTCTCGCCATCGGCAGGACACACCAGCCAGGACCCTGGCTCAGGTCAGGGCCCACTCCTGGCTCTGCCTCTGGCCCCTGGGGTGACCCTGGCCCAGCGCTGAACCTCGACTTTGTCGTCTGTCCAATGGGAGAGACACCCCCTGGCCCAGGCAGGGGAGGCAGCAGGAGAGGAGCCAGTGGCCCTGAGAGACCCCGCAGCCACGGAGAGCCCACGAAGAGAGCTTACTCCCCAGTGTCTGGTCTCTGTGTGCCCAGCTGCCAGGGAGGCTGCTATCTGGTAGGGTCCCGACAGGCGTGGGCACAGAGGCCCCGGCTGGTCGGCCGCCTCTGCCCCTCCCTCCCTGCCAGCCGGGGCTCGGAGCT
>NW_005353538.1:375765-398795 GCF_000412655.1 Myotis brandtii | reverse complement strand
GCCGGCCCCTCTGGTCTGCAGCAGGGGCAGCGGCTGCGAGGGCGTCAGTGCTCCCTCCTCACGGCACGGGGCAGGCACTCCCCGGCCAACCTCTGCCCAGCTCTGCTTCCCAGCGGCTATTACTCCTGGGCAAGCGGCCCTCTCGCTTCGCTGGACGTCGCATCAATACCTCATCCCTGCTCTGCCCGCCAGCCCCTGCTCCCTGCTCCCGGCTTCTCCCTGGCTCCCGGGTCTGGCAGGCTGGCACGGTGGCCACTTGGGGGTGTCACAGGCTGCCCGCGGCCTGTGCCAGTGCCATCCTTGGGCCTGGACCTGGACGTTGCTGAGAGGTGAGCTGGAGAGCAGCGGGTAGCGGCCAAGGTGCAGGAAGCTGCAGCTCAGCATCTTAGGTGAGGGCGCTGGTGCGGGACCTGGGACAGTGCGGGCGTCAGTAGCGGTGTGTGAGTGTGTGTGTGTGTGTGGGGGGGCTGTGCGGTGCCACCAAGATGCAGTCAGAGCGGGTGCTCACTTCCTCCACCTCCTGGACCAAGGCAGCTGCTCGCTCTTGCCTCCCCGGTCGGGTAGGAGCAGCTGAGTGAGAGCAACGGTGCCTGGCTGTCAGCGGCCCAGGTGCACCTCCCACCTGCTCCCAGCCCTTCCCTCCCACCTGCTCCCAGCCCTCACCTACCACCTGCTCCCAGGCCTTCCCTCCCACCTGTTCCCAGCCCTCACCTACCACCTGCTCCCAGCCCTCACCTCCCACCTGCTCCCAGCCCTTCCCTCCCACCTGCTCCCAGGCCTCACCTCCCACCTGCTCCCAGGGCTCACCTCCCATCTGCTCCCAGCCCTCACCTCCCACCCCCTCCCAGGCCTCACCTCCCACCTGCTCCCAGCCCTTCCCTCCCACCTGTTCCCAGGCCTCACCTCCCACCTGCTCCCAGCCCCTCCCTCCCACCTGCTCCCAGGCCTCACCTCCCACCCGCTCCCAGGCCTCACCTCCCACCTGCTCCCAGCCCCTCCCTCCCACCTGCTCCCAGGCCTCACCTCCCACCCGCTCCCAGGCCTCACCTCCCACCTGCTCCCAGCCCCTCCCTCCCACCTGCTCCCAGGCCTCACCTCCCACCCGCTCCCAGGCCTCACCTCCCACCTGCTCCCAGCCCCTCCCTCCCACCTGCTCCCAGGCCTCACCTCCCACCCGCTCCCAGGCCTCACCTCCCACCTGCTCCCAGCCCCTCCCTCCCACCTGCTCCCAGGCCTCACCTCCCACCCGCTCCCAGGCCTCACCTCCCACCTGCTCCCAGCCCCTCCCTCCCACCTGCTCCCAGGCCTCACCTCCCACCCGCTCCCAGGCCTCACCTCCCACCTGCTCCCAGCCCCTCCCTCCCACCTGCTCCCAGGCCTCACCTCCCACCCGCTCCCAGGCCTCACCTCCCACCTGCTCCCAGCCCCTCCCTCCCACCTGCTCCCAGGCCTCACCTCCCACCCGCTCCCAGGCCTCACCTCCCACCTGCTCCCAGCCCCTCCCTCCCACCTGCTCCCAGGCCTCACCTCCCACCCGCTCCCAGGCCTCACCTCCCACCTGCTCCCAGCCCCTCCCTCCCACCTGCTCCCAGGCCTCACCTCCCACCCGCTCCCAGGCCTCACCTCCCACCTGCTCCCAGCCCCTCCCTCCCACCTGCTCCCAGGCCTCACCTCCCACCCGCTCCCAGGCCTCACCTCCCACCTGCTCCCAGCCCCTCCCTCCCACCTGCTCCCAGGCCTCACCTCCCACCCGCTCCCAGGCCTCACCTCCCACCTGCTCCCAGCCCCTCCCTCCCACCTGCTCCCAGGCCTCACCTCCCACCCGCTCCCAGGCCTCACCTCCCACCTGCTCCCAGCCCCTCCCTCCCACCTGCTCCCAGGCCTCACCTCCCACCCGCTCCCAGGCCTCACCTCCCACCTGCTCCCAGCCCCTCCCTCCCACCTGCTCCCAGGCCTCACCTCCCACCCGCTCCCAGGCCTCACCTCCCACCTGCTCCCAGCCCCTCCCTCCCACCTGCTCCCAGGCCTCACCTCCCACCCGCTCCCAGGCCTCACCTCCCACCTGCTCCCAGCCCCTCCCTCCCACCTGCTCCCAGGCCTCACCTCCCACCCGCTCCCAGGCCTCACCTCCCACCTGCTCCCAGCCCCTCCCTCCCACCTGCTCCCAGGCCTCACCTCCCACCCGCTCCCAGGCCTCACCTCCCACCTGCTCCCAGCCCCTCCCTCCCACCTGCTCCCAGGCCTCACCTCCCACCCGCTCCCAGGCCTCACCTCCCACCTGCTCCCAGCCCCTCCCTCCCACCTGCTCCCAGGCCTCACCTCCCACCCGCTCCCAGGCCTCACCTCCCACCTGCTCCCAGCCCCTCCCTCCCACCTGCTCCCAGGCCTCACCTCCCACCCGCTCCCAGGCCTCACCTCCCACCTGCTCCCAGCCCGTCCCTCTCACCTGTTCCCAGGCCTCACCTCCCCCCAGCCCTCAGGTTCCCGAGGGCCTCAGAGGCTGGACTTGGAGTGGGAGGCGCCCTGACTGGGACCCAGCCCGGGGCTCACCCGGGGTGTGTGGGGAACCTACCAGAGGGGCAGGAACCCCTGGACCAGAAGCAAGGGTCGAGTGTGTGTGAATGTGTATGCACATGTGCATGTGAGTGTGTGCATGTATGTGTGTGTTCATGCATGTTCACATGTGTGTTCGCATATGTGTGTGTGTGTGTGTGTGTTCTGGGGAGGGTCCCGGCTCACTTCAGATCCCAGGGAAGTTTCTGAGCCATGAAAGGCTACACCCTACCTGGACAGGCCAGAGCGTCTGCGAGGTGGAGAGGAGCATGACCGCCTCACCTTGTCAGGAGCCACCGCTGAGGTGTGAGCGCGGGAACACAAATGCATGTGTGTGTGAGCCTGTGTGGCACACGGGACGGCGCCGGCTCATGAGGAACCCGCTGCTGCTGCCCTGGAGGAGCTGCCCTGGTTGGCAGACTGGGGTGCCGGATGCCAGGGCCACCTTGGGCTGCTGTGCCCTGGCCCAGGCCGGCGGCTGCGGTTGAGGGCACCTGTGAGTGCACTCCGTCTGGGGGAATTGCTCCGTCCTCCTGCCTCGGAGGATGAGCCCATAAGCACCGTGGGGTGAATGACTTCCCCGTCACTCCCTCCGCGGTCCACTCAGGACAGCCGTGGGTGATTTTTATCTCAGGCCCAAGTGCCAGAAACACCTGAGCCTGTGTGGAGACACTGGTGCTCAAACATTGATTTAGTCAACATTTTTTTAAAAAATTGATTTCAGAGAGGAAGGGAGAGGGAGAGAGCGAAACATCAGTGATGAGAGAGAATCATTGACTGGCTGCTTCCTGCACGCCTCCTCCTGGGGATCGAGCCTGCAACCTGGGCATGTGCTTTAACCGGGAATCGAACCCGGGACCTCTGGGTGAATGGGATGATGCTCAACCACTGAGCCACGCCAGCCAGGCTCTCTACTTTTCTTCTCCCGGCGACTTGATTGTTTTGAACAGGAAAGGGAAGTTCATGGCCAGCACTGGAGTTCCCAGTGGCCTGGCCCAAGACCTGGGGAGGTGTGGGAACCCCCAGGCTCCTCTCTCTGTGTCTGTGCTGCCTGCGCCGTCCTTCCGCCGCCCATGGGCCACCCTTTCACTCCCACAGCGGACGGCGAGGCCCACCTGCGCTTTGACGCCACGGCGCAGTTCCCGTCTAGTCTCAGGGGCCGCTCCGCTGCGTCACAGCCTTCGGCCGCAGGACGTGTGTGGGTCACTGCTTATGATGAATGCACGGGGGGCAGGGGGGCGGTGAGGGGGGCGAGTTCTGATGGAGGGGGCCAAGCGACCCAGGGGCCTTCCTGCAGAGAGGAAGGGAGGGCTGCAGACCCCTTGCTCAGGGGGTCCCCGCTGCCACGCGCCCCGACAGGCCCTTCTGTGAGAGTTGGTGGGGTTTGTTCAGCTACAGCCTTGCAATTGCTGGACCTGGACCTACTTTTTTTATTAATATTTTTATTGATTTCAGGGAAGAAGGGAGAGGAAGAGAGAGAGAAACAACAATGATGAGAATCATTGATTGGCTGCCTCCTGCACGCCCCGCACTGGGGATGGAGCCCGTAACCCGGGCACTGGTGCTCAAACATTGATTTAGTCAACATTTTTTTAAAAAATTGATTTCAGAGAGGAAGGGAGAGGGAGAGAGCGAAACATCAGTGATGAGAGAGAATCATTGACTGGCTGCTTCCTGCACGCCTCCTCCTGGGGATCGAGCCTGCAACCTGGGCATGTGCTTTAACCGGGAATCGAACCCGGGACCTCTGGGTGAATGGGATGATGCTCAACCACTGAGCCACGCCAGCCAGGCTCTCTACTTTTCTTCTCCCGGCGACTTGATTGTTTTGAACAGGAAAGGGAAGTTCATGGCCAGCACTGGAGTTCCCAGTGGCCTGGCCCAAGACCTGGGGAGGTGTGGGAACCCCCAGGCTCCTCTCTCTGTGTCTGTGCTGCCTGCGCCGTCCTTCCGCCGCCCATGGGCCACCCTTTCACTCCCACAGCGGACGGCGAGGCCCACCTGCGCTTTGACGCCACGGCGCAGTTCCCGTCTAGTCTCAGGGGCCGCTCCGCTGCGTCACAGCCTTCGGCCGCAGGACGTGTGTGGGTCACTGCTTATGATGAATGCACGGGGGGCAGGGGGGCGGTGAGGGGGGCGAGTTCTGATGGAGGGGGCCAAGCGACCCAGGGGCCTTCCTGCAGAGAGGAAGGGAGGGCTGCAGACCCCTTGCTCAGGGGGTCCCCGCTGCCACGCGCCCCGACAGGCCCTTCTGTGAGAGTTGGTGGGGTTTGTTCAGCTACAGCCTTGCAATTGCTGGACCTGGACCTACTTTTTTTATTAATATTTTTATTGATTTCAGGGAAGAAGGGAGAGGAAGAGAGAGAGAAACAACAATGATGAGAATCATTGATTGGCTGCCTCCTGCACGCCCCGCACTGGGGATGGAGCCCGTAACCCGGGCATGTGCCCTGACCGGGAGTCAAACTGTGACCTCCTGGCTCAACCACTGAGCCACGCGGGCCGGGCCCGGACCTACTTTTTGTCACCAGCCTGCCACCTCCCACAAGTCCCTCCTCCCATCCCCATAGCCAGCCTCGTTCCAGGTAAAGCCAGGCACCCCTTTGCCCTCATCCCCATCACAGTGGCTGGGAGGACCCCTACATCGGAAATGTGCCAGGAAAAGGAGGATGGGTGTGGGAGAGGCAGGGGGAGGGGCACAGGACCAGGGGCCCTCGGGGGGAGAGTGGAAGGAGCCGGTTGGAGGTGCTGGTTACACAGCTTGTGCCACAGGGGTGCCCACGTCGTTTGTCCTTGAACTTCGCCCTCCCTCTGTCAGCACCGCACCCCTAGCAACTAACCAGACCTGAAGGGCGTGGCCCACAGGGCAGGAAAGGGGGGCCTGGCAGGGGTGGTGGCAGAGTGTGAGTACCTAGGTGTGGGCGGCGGGGGTGGAGGGAGGGCATCTGGAGACCACGCGAACCCCCCACCTCACAGCTTTGCCCCAACTGGTCCTGCTCTATGTAGCTGTGAGCCCCCATCTCCCCTCCCCCTGCAGCCTCCAGGGCCTGGCGTTGGACTTGGGGGGCTCTGGAATGGAGCCATCTGTTGGGCTGGAAGCCGGGTGCCTGCCCTCTGCCCTGGATGGGGCGCTGTCAGATGCCTCCAGGCCCCAGGAAGGATGGAAACTGGCCTCAACGCAGGGAAAAGCTTAGAAACAATTTCTTTCTTTACTGAGATTATGAGGAAGAAAAGACAAGTAAAAATAGCCCATCTGGACGGAGGGGCAAAGCAATTTCCTTCTGAAATATGGTTTTCTGATTCTTAAAAGATGCAATTTAAAAGGTGGCTCTGGATGGGGGGTGGGCCAGGCCCCTGAGGCACCGGGTGGGGACTGACTCGCTATAGGGGCCTCCCTGAGCCGGTCCATCCCTCTGACAGGAAGCCAAGCCCACATCCTAATGCCCAGCCTCCCAACCAGCCCTCCAACCAGCCCTCCAGTCAGTCCGTCAACCACCGAGTCACCACCCCGCCAGACAAGCCGTCACCCCACTGGCCAGTCCAACACCACGTCACCCTGCACCAGGCCACACCTCCCACCCACCAACCTCCCAACAACTACCAACCACCCAGCAACCAGCCAATCTGCCAACCAAGCGGCCCACTAATCAATCTTCCTACTACCTCACTAACAGCCTATCAACGCACTCACCAATCAGCCCATTTCCCCACTGTCCAATCAGGAGAGAGAAACCACACAGGACTAGTAACAGGAAAGATTAAATATAAAGGTATCAACAAAATAGAAGATGACTTATGAAGGATTACCTAGTAACTGTAACAGTAGGTTGCCAGCCTACTCTAAAGAAACACAGAACTGCACAGCTGGCGTGGCTCAGTGGTTGCACGTTGACCTATGAACCAGGAGGTCACGGTTCAATTCCTGGTCGGGACACATGCCGGGGTTGCAGGCTCAATCCCCAATAGGGGGCGTGCAGGAGGCAGCTGATAGGTGATTCTCTCTCATCATTGGTGTTTCTATCTCTTTCTCCCTCTCCTTTCCTCTCTAAAATCAATAAAAATACATTAAAAAAAGGAAAAGAAGAAAAAGAAACAAGGACCTGCAGATACGGAGTGGCTACTACCCCTGAGCCTCAGGCAGAGCGTCCCAGGGCGGGAGGGCTCCCTGTGTAGCCGCCAGGGCTGACACAGCCCAGGGGAGGCCCACTGGGTGGCAGAAGAAGGTGCTGGGGGTTGGACTCCCCGGGCGCTGTGCCTGGGGCAGTGCAGGAGCTATAGGTGCGGGCGCCTCGGGCAAGGCCCCTCCTCCTGCCGGTTCAGCCCCGGCTCCTGACGAAGCTCCGAGAGCCCACTGGTGAAGGAGGAACGTGCAGAGTCCGGGCTGGTCCGGAGCAGGCGGTGAGGAGATCTACGCTGAAGGCCGTGAGGTCACAGCTGGCTCACCCATCCTCCCTTCACCCCCCAACCTAGCAACCCCCTGACGCATACACCAGCCAATCAACTCACAAGCCCAGGCTTCCACACCCACCCTATCACCCCACCAACCGGAAAACCTCTAACCAGTATGCCAACCCACCCACCCACATACCAGCCAACCCAGAACCTGGTGTTCTTGGTGTTACCCTGTTCCAGGTGCTGCGCTCAGGCTATGAGGACAGCCTCTACCTGGAAGGAGAGACACTGGGAGTAATTTATCCCGACTGGGGGCATATGCAGCTGTGCATGGGACCAGCGAAAGGTCAATGGGTGATGCCCGTTAAACAGGCTGCAGGTGTGTCCGGAGGGGCGTGGGGGGCAAGGTCACTGGCTGATGTTCTGGGCAGCTTTGCGGAGGGGAAGTGGTCTGGGTTTGGAGAATCAGAATGGAAAGGGCTCCAGAAGGGAAGCAGGTGAGAACAGCACCTTGGGGGGACTCAGGCACGGAGACTTCTGCACGGAGGCCTCGCGCGGAGCTTCCTCTGCGCCTGCAGGGCCTGCAGCGAGCGAGCCCCCACCCTGCCCGTGCCCGTGCCCGAGGGGCCCGAGGGGCCCTGGGAGGAGGCGAGGATCACATCATCAGGCAGCGGAGAGGCTTTCTCTCTTAGAAGGCTCTTCCTTTGTCATCAAAAACTAAAGGGAAAGGAAAATAAAAGGCTCACCAGCTCAGGCGACGCCAGGAGGAACTTCCGGTCCCGACCAGCAGGGGGCGCAGGAGCAGGCGTCTCCGTAGACCTGCGAGAGCCTTCCATTCACGGGGCCTGAAGTACTGACCTGCTCAGAGGCAGGGCGCACCGAGGTGACCCTTTGACCTGCTCCCAGGCTCCATCAGCCCGAGTGCCATGAAGGATCTTGGGATAAAGAGCTGACTTCAGAATCAGCTGATGGAGAAGGAAGTTACATTCTGGCAGGAAGAGATGGAGCGGTGCGACTGGGCGGGGTGGCGGCGGGCTGGCCCCAGCTGGCAGCCGCACAGAGGAGCCGAGCCAGCCGTCAGCTGCTTCTCTCCTCCAGCGACCCACCCAGGTGCGTGTTATAATAGAGGTTCTTCGGGCCCTAACGAGAAGGCTGCTCTTGCAGAGAGGAGAGCATTAAGGCTCTGCCAGGGAGATGCGGCAGGAACAAAGGCTTGTGAATGACCTCAGAGGGACAGGAGGGGAGCCAGGCTCGCTCCCCACTCCTCACTCCCGGGGGCCGCCAGGCTAGTCCCTTCCTGCTCTGCAGGCTCCCGGCCGGGGTGGCTCAGTGGTTGAGTGTCGACCTACATAAACACAGAGTGGGGTTGAATAGCTCCCGGGCGACATTCAGGGGCTCATGGGTGTTCCCTCCTCCCCTTTAAGGGGGTGGTTTCAGGTTGTCCCTGCAGTTCCTGAAGGCCTGTCCTCTGGGGATGCCTGTGGGGTGGGCATAGGGGAGGGACCAGCAGAAGGCACATGCAGAGGGTTTTCTTGTTGCTTTTTTAATAAATATGTTTTTATCGATTTCAGAGAGGAAGGGAGAGGGAGAGAGAGAAACATCAATGATGAGAGAGAATCATTGATCGGCTGCCTCCTGCATGGCCCCTACTGGGGATTGAGCCCACAACCTGGGCATGTGCCCTTGACCGGAATCAAACATGGGACCCTTTAGTCTTCAGGCCGACACTATCCACTGAACCACACCAGCTAGGGCAGGACTTTCCATCAAGATGGCAGCACAGGTAAACGCCGGTACTCACATCCTCCCACAACCACATCAAAAATACAACTAAACTATAGAACAATCGTCATTCAGAACCATCTGAAATCTGGCTGAATGCAAATCCTACAACTAAGGACACACAGAAGAAGCCACATTGAGGCTGGTAGGAGTGATAGAGATGAGGAACAGACTGGTCCCATACCCACGTGTGGTGTAAAAATCAGGATGGATATCTCAGATGCAGACGTCCCCCCTGAAGAGTGAGGGGTCTCGGCCCCACACCAGGCTCCCTATCCCAGGTTCCAGTGCCAGGAAGAGAAGTTCCCATAACTTTTGGCTGTAAAAACCAGCAGTGAGACAGAGGCTACTGGAGTCCCAGGCAGTTCCTCTTACAGGGCCAGTGCACGCACTTATTTGAACTCATTGCCTCTGAGCTCCAGTGCTGGGGCAGCAGCTCAAAAGGCACCAGGAACACGTGGGGAGGAACTGAGCTGTCTGGCATCAGAGTGAGCGCTGGAGGGGCAGCTTTCTCATAGACAGAGGCGCTGGCAGAGGCCAGGGTTCCTTTCTGAGCCCTTTCCAAAGCCAGCAGGTGGGCACCATATCTGAGTCTCCATCAACCTGGCTCACACTGTTCGCCTGCCCTGGCGATTCCCTGAGACCTCACTCCACCAACTTATAGATCTACCCAAGCTGTTTCCAGTGTGTGTGTGTGTGTGTGTGTGTGTGTGTGTGTGTGTGTATTAGTAGCCCAGTGCACAAAAATTTGTGTACTCGGGGGTGAGGGGTGGGGCCAGACCCCTCAGCCTGACCTGCACCCTCTGTCATGGTCCGGGACCCCGGCCACTCCTGGCCTAGGCACAGGCCTACAGGCTTGGGGCGGCCTGGCTCCTGAGGCCCCATTTTATCAAGAGAACAAAGTCGGCGTTGGTTACAGCCCTCACAGAACCCAGTACAGTGCGTCTGTGCATGCAACTGCCTCGTTCATGTGCTTGCTTCGCCTTACTGAATTACTAACATCTTGAGGACATAGCTCTGTCTTATCCTGCTTCACCTCTAGTGCCTGGCCTGGTGCCAGGGACCTGAGAGGGTTTGTTGAGTGAGTGAATGAATGAGTGAGTGAATGAGTGAGTGAATGAGTGAATGAATGAGTGAATGAATGAGCAAGAAGCTACCGGTTGGGATAGTTTGCACTCCGCTCTGGGCTGCCTGACGTAAACCCTGGGAAGTTCCCGCCCTGCTCTCAGCGGCCCCTCTCCCCTCTCCTGGCTGCATAGTTTGCGCAGGGCAAAGGTGGCCTGGGTGTGCGTGTTGGCAGATCAGTGCTTAGCACCCGCCAGCCCGGGATCCCCGCGGGAGGGCCGTTTGTGGGCGTGGCCGGTGGCGGATCGCTGTGGTCCTGCTGGCCAGCCCTGGTTCGGGTCCCATACGGGCTGCCTGCCACCCGGGTCACAGATAGCAGGCCCGGATGGCAGCAGGGCAGGCGGGATGGCGC
The DNA here is from genome assembly GCF_000412655.1 of Myotis brandtii. Taxonomy (NCBI): domain Eukaryota; kingdom Metazoa; phylum Chordata; class Mammalia; order Chiroptera; family Vespertilionidae; genus Myotis; species Myotis brandtii. The sequence goes on along the minus strand of NW_005353538.1, from coordinate 388,591 downwards.
TGTCCCGCCTTGCCTGCAGTATGCAAATTAGCTGCCATCTTGGTTGGCAGTTATTTTGCATATCGTCCTGATTAGCCAATGGGAAGCGTATCGGAGGTACGGTTAATTACCCTATTTGTCTTTTATTAGATAGGATATATATATATATCTCAATGTCCTGTCTTGGCTCATGCTTCAAATTTCCTAAAAGTTTGAACTGTCTGACCTCAGCATGCCCAGTACCTCTCGATAAGTGGCCCAGGCCTGGCACGAGTGACCACCAACCTTGGTTCATGGCTTGGTCTCTCCTGGGCACCTCCAAGCCCAGCACCGGTAGCAGCCATCTGCAGATTGCTTTGTAGCTCATGCTGAGTGGCCCTGGGCAGAACATAAGGTGGTGGCCAACCTTGGCCTATACCTCCTGGGAGGCCCTAGAGCCAGAAGACGCTGTGGCCAGTTTCATGCCATGTCGAGGCACCACCCATCCCCTTTACACATTCAAGGGGTGGACTCAGTGGGCACCAGAGCCCTGCTGAAGTAAGTCCTGCTCCATGGGGTGGCCCTGCACAGCTGATCCTCCACGGTGGTGCAGCCAGTCCTTGCAGCCGATTAGCCTGGGGGTAAATCCCTCCCACTGATGTGCCACCAGCCATCAAGGCTCAACTCCAACAGGAGGGTGTACAGCTGGAGTGCCCAGCCAGGGTGAACCAGGAGGTTGTGGCACTGGGCCCTCAGGACACCTGCTACATTGGGCCACTCTAGGACTAGGGGCCTGGTGCACAAAATTCATGCACTGGGGGGGGGAGGTTGTCCCTCAGCCCAGTCTGCCCCCTCTCACATACTGGGAGTCCTCAGGAAATGTCCTACTGACGGCTTAGGCCCGCTTCCTGCTCCCCTTAGGGAGTGGGCCTAAGCTGCAGTCTAGCCTCCCTTTGTGGGAGGCGACTGGGCTGATCAGGGGAAGGCACCAGCCCCATCACCCCGCTGCTGCAGCCACTGCCAGTCACCGCAGCCACCAAGGTGTTTTTATCAACATGGACTCCAGTCCCTTCACCATGAAAAAATGACAACTTTCTTTAGGCATTTTCAAGATGTGTCTTTCATAGGATATGACATTTCTTTCTTTCTTTCTTTTTTTAACCTCACCTGAGGATACGTTTCCATTGATTATTAGAGAATGTAGAAGAGAAAGGGAAAGACAGAGAGAAACATCAAAGTGAGAGGAACACTTTGATTGGTTGCCTCCTGCATGAGCCCTGACCTGGGCCCCAGCCAGGGAGGAGCCTTCAACCTAGGTACATGCCCTTGGTCAGAATTGAACCCAGACCCTGTGGTTGGCAGGTTAGACATTATCCACTGAGCCAAACCAGCTAGGGCAGGATATGACATTTCTTAGCCCTCCAGCAGCGGACCTTTGTTTTTTTCTCCAGGAGTGAGGTGGAAAAACCCAACATCACTTTCTTGGATTCTTATTACCCAAGTTACTAAGAATATTACCAGTGGCATACAGGGAGCTTAGCCAATGAGCAGTCAGAAAAGGTGTTTCCTCTGTAGTTCACACCGATTGCCGGCTCCGCCCCTGCCCAGGCCTAACGCCACTGGCTGAGGTGTGTGTGTGTGTGTGTGTGTGTGTTGGGAGGCAGTGGAGAGTCATATGGGCTTATGTGTATATGAAGAGCAGGTAAGAGGCATGAGCAGTGGGACTGGGTTTTGGGGAGTTCAGGGAAGGGGCCACCCCAAGTGGGAGCTCAGACTGAGCAATGCTCACCAAGGACGGGGAGCGCTGCTGCTGTTGAGTTTGTGGCCATCAGCAATGAAAGTGACCAATTGACTGAGCAGAAAAAGGGACCTCTATTCCTGAGGTGAAGGGGAGTCAGAGGCCAGGGAGAGATAAAAGAGGGAAAGATTACACATGTGAATATATTTTTCCAAAAAGAACATTTCTAATCCTACATAATAAAAGCAATGGAAACGGTGGAATGACCAGAATGACCAGAGACCAGAATGAATGCGGCCCCTCACCTTGGCCAGCCCCATCTCCCAGCGGGGACCCCCCCCCAACCCAGGGCCCCCATCAGGGCAGGCCAGCTGGCCCCTACCTGTGCACCTGGCCTCTATCCTATATAATAAAAGGGAAATATGCAAATTGACCATAACAGCGGAACGAGCAGAATGACTGCTCAACCAGTCACTATGAGGCACCCTGACCACCTCTCAGTACCTTTCCCTGGCCAGCAGACTCCAATCACCTGATGGCGAACAGGGAACCGGGGGTGGGTGGCGGGGGATGTGGGTGGTGCCAGGCCAAGGCCCCACCCCACCAGTCGCCCCACACACAGAGGGTGACCCGCAGCAGGGGCGGGAACAGCTGACCTCTCATCCCTTCCCCCGGCCACCAGGCACTGATCACCTGATGGCTAATGGGAAACGAGGGTGGGTGGCGGCGGGGGGCGGGGCCAGTTGTGGAGGATGGCCCTGATCGCAGGCCAGGCCTAGGGACCATACATGCGCACAAATTTCATGCACCAGGCTTCCAGTGAGGATATAAAAGGCCAATTCAAGCTAAACATTGTATTCTTTGGGAGAACATGTGATCTGCCACCCTGGTTTAATATTTCTATAGGGTATCTGTACAACAGCGGGTCCTCTCAAGTAATTACGTGCTAAATAAGTCACATCTATCAAACATCTCCATTTCAGACATGTGTGTTTAAGTCATCCTCTACAGATTGTCCTAAAGAAGAAGAGTAGAAACTTGTAGTAGGCCAAGGGAATATACTAGTATTTTTCTTTTCAAAATCTTTAACATTATTGAATTCAATTCAGAAAAATTGCTTGGCCCTCCAACAGAAAAATAGGCAAAGAACATGAATAATCAATCCTTGGAATTAAAAACTGACGATAAATAAATCCATGAAAAAATATACAACTTTACAGGCATTCAAATACATGCATGGAAAAACACAACAGACATGTCTGTGTTTCACTTACAACATTCAACACTAGTTGTGTGTAATAAGACAAGCACTTCATAAAACAAGGAAAAGAAAAGAAAAAGGAATCTACTGGGAGAATCCTGGGTGTTTGCCCTGGAGAACCGGACCTGAGGCTGAGCCTCCAGGTAGGCCGCCCACGGTCCCCGACACCGCCCCCTGCGCCTCTGCCCTCACATGCGCTTCTGGCCAGAACCCGACCCTGTCTCACTTCCTCCCTGAGATGGGCACCGCCGCCTCCGCCTCCTGCCTCAGAGCCCGGCCTCGTCTCCTGGGAGTGACCTGAGGGTGGGGTGGCTGGGCCTCGCTGCTGGGGCTGGAACCAAGCCTCGGATCCCACCTCGCGAAGCTGCGGCTCCCCAGGCCGGAAGCGTCGGCACTCAGGGAGGTCTGCGGGCACCCAGACCACCGGAGCTCACAGGGTACTCCGATCGCAAAGACGGTGCGCCCCTCCTGCCAGTGGACCCGCCTCTAGCTGTGCCTGGCACAGAGTGGACAGGCAATACTCCGACGGAACGATGGCTACATGGTGGCGGGTGAGGTGACCGGGCTTGGACCGGCCGTCCTTCCCTTCGTGGGCGTCCTGGGAAAGAGAAGGACACCTGGGCGGCACCCTGCTCTTCCTGGGGCCACCTTGCCCGCCAGCGTCCAGCTGGGTCCTTGGTTTGACGCCCTGTCTTCAGGGGACGGGCAGGGCAGTCGTCTGGTTCTGTCAGGCCGAGGAGCAGACCCACCCACGCGGGGCTCTGGGAGCAACACCGCAGCCATGAAAGCACCACCGGCTTCCCAGCCTCTGCAGCCCCCCCGCCGCCCACCCGCTCTGCCCTCACAGGGTCCTGAGGGGCCGCCCCAGCCCAGGGTGGCCTGGCGGGTCTGAGGAATCTTGCGGGGATTGGTCAGGCCGGAGGTGCGATGGAGGGAGTTTTCGAGGGTGGAGGGGGACCCTTTTGGGCCTCTCTGGCCGAGTCTCAGGAGCTTTCTCTCCTGGTTTCCGTGGGTGTGATCTGGGTGGTCTAGGCTGCGACTGTCCGGCCATCTGTGGTCTAGTCTGAGGACCATGATGCAGAAGAGCCACAGGAGGCAGGGCCGGAGCCCAGGCCCCACAGGCCTCCGCAGCGTCTGCCCTGCCTCCAGGCCTCCAGAAGCTCATGGGTGGAGGTGGCCCAATCCCAAGAGATGGCAGTGCTGGCATCCCGGGGGTGGAAGGGGGTACAGAGGTCCTTCTCCTTCCCCTAAATGTAACCAGACAGCCAGGGCCGCCTGTCACTCGAGCCAATTCAGCAAACGGGTGAATCCTATGAGCGTGTGTTCCAATCCTGCGGACAGCGTGGGGGAGCAGCAGGTCACCCACAGAAAGCTGCCCCCCCGCCCAAGCCGCTGCTGTATTGGGTAGAAGGACAGAGATGGCGCGGGAAATAGGAATTACAGGCAGGGGAAGTGGGCACGGGGAATCATCACAGGTTACCAGTCACGGGGGCTGGGGGGTCGCAGAGGGCGGGCGCCCTGGGCCCAGACCCCAGGCCATAGGGGCTGGGGTTGTAAGGAGCAGGTGCCTCCAGGACTGGATTGTCTCAGCCCCGAGGGTGTCACTCTCTCCACCATGACAGGCGGCTCTGAAGGAGGATGGCCCCGTTCGGATGTGAGCGCCATGTCCCAGGGCCTGCGGCTCCCAGGCAGGTGAGAGGCGCTTTCGAACCAGAACAGAACCGTCAGCGAACAGGGCAGGACTGATAGTTCTTATCATCGTAGCTGGTCCCACATTCTACTTCTGCCCTGAACATAAATGCGTTCCCCTGGCACATGGGATGGTGCCCAAGGTGGTTCGAGGCAGTTCTGTGTCTGGGGTCCCTGTTAGGATAGAAACACTCGTGGAATAGATGGCCCACAGTCAGCATCTCAGCACGAGGGGGGCCCACTGCTGGGCCCTCAGCAGGAAAGAGTCCCCTTGGGTGGAGGGGGTGGAGCTCCCCGCTTCCTGTCACTCCTGGAGACAGAGGTGAAGACCCTGCTCCTGCCCATGCCCTGCCCACAGCTGCCCTGCCCATGCCCTGCCCACAGCTGCCCTGCCCACAGCTGCCCTGCCCCTGCCCTGCCCACAGCTGCCCTGGAGTGGAGGTGGGGGAGACAGCCCAGCTGAGCACTTTGCATGGCCTTGACCCTGAGTGAGGTGTGAGGGGCATTTGTTTCTAAGTCACCACCCCAGGGGCATGGGTGGGTCCCCTAGTCCTTGGGAAAAGTGGGGGTTCTGTGCTAGGATGGCTCCAAACTGCTCCCCGTTTCCCTGGGAGGGAGCTGGGCCGAACACAAATAAGACAGTTTATTCCGAGAAACCATCTCCCTATTTCCATGTAAATGGAACAATTTAAAACACCGCCACCCAGTCCCATACGTTACCCCTTGTTGGGTGGGCAGCCCCCTCCATGGAGGGCCTTCCTGGGGCGGAGCTTGGGGGGAGGGCTGTGGAGGGAGCTCCTGTGTCTCCAGGGCAGATGCCTGGCTTAGAATGGCAGGAAGAAGGAGGGAGCGAAGAAGACGGCTGAGAGGTAAGGGGTAAGGAGTCCCCTGTTATCTTTGGGTCCAATCTCCTGCCTCAGCCAAAAGCAGCATCCACATGGGACTTGGTCCCCACGCCAGGCTCACAGCTCTCACAGAGCCGACCTCTGACCCCTGGGAAGAAGGGGCGGGAAAGAAAGAACAGGCTTCCTCAGCCCGGCACCTGCGGCCGAGTGCTGGACCCGGAGAACAGCCCTGCTCTCCGCCCCGCGGGTCCTTTCAGGCAGGGCTGCTGCTCCCGCCCTGGGTCCCCCCGAGCGCCAAGCAGACAGGCCCCATTCTGGGGGTCGGGCTAATGGGTAAAAGTACCCCTCCCCTCGCTTCATAGACTCGCAGGCCATTCATTCTGTGAACTTGGGGGTTGCGTATTAGCCATCGGCAAAGGGGGTGCAGTATGGCTGGGATCACAGAGGAGCTATTGGGGACCATTCTCATCCCTGCCGGGGGGTGCAGCTAGGCCTGGGTAACAGCGGAGGCTTCCCATTTGCGTTGAGGGTCAGTGACCTACACAATAGGGTCCCTATTTCATCAGCTCCCGGTGGAGCAAAGCCATCCCCTGAGTGACATCCTGGCCTGGCGTTGGGCGCTGGAGGCACCTGAGATCCAGCGCAGACAGGCCTCCCCAGATGCCTCTTGCTCAGGTCAGCCCAGGCCGCAGGGGAGCGAGTCGCCAGGTGGTGCAGCCCTGGGCAGGGAGGCCAGCGGCCAGGGCCGTGCCAGGGGTCTTATTCTGGCTCAGACACATGGCAGTTTGATATTTTAAATGGGGGTCTCATTTCTCTGAGCCTCAGTTTCCTCATAAAACAGAAAACTCAGTAAGATGACCTCCAAGGGCCTCCGTACATCTGAGAGTTAGGAACTTCTAGGTCTCACCTGCGGCCCGCGCTGCGTTTGCAGCAGCCGCCCTGCGCTCGGTAAGCGGGGAGGCCGCGGTGCGTCGGTAAGCAAGCGAGCAGCACTGGCACGTCCTGGAGGCGGTGCTTCCGGCTGCTCGGACTGAAGCTGCGGTGGGACCGCATTCTAATTAATATTCAATGGGCCGTGTCTGTGTTAAAGTCACTGTCACACCTGGGGATGGGCCTTGCTTTGTGTTCTTATTTGCAGCTCGATCACGAATTACATGCAGGGCCGATGCCAGCTGGAAACCTGCCCCTACGACCACGTGGGATGGCGGGGTTCGCCTCGATCGTCCACAGCTTAAGGGAAGGTTTCAGGCTCTGCACCTGCCCTAACTCCCCACGTTCCAGGACCTGCTGTGGGCGCCCAGGGGACCCAGGAAATGGCCCAGCGCCGTGTTCGGGCTGCTCTTCACCTGCCGGTCGCTCTCCGGAGCCGGGAGTGCGTGCTTTTGCTGATGTTATAACAGCTGAACCCGTGCTCATTAGGAGCTCCCTCAGGGGCCGCTGCTCTCCGCACTCCTTAGCCTTAGCCGGGCTGTTCCTGCCATCGCCCGCCCCTCCCGAGGCTGGCGTGCTGCTCGCAGACCCGGACCTGCTGGCTTCCGGAGGAAGGATGAAGGCCTGGTCCAGGCCGCGCTCTGGGGAATTGCGGCGGCTCCTGAGGGCGGAGCCGGAGGGTCGCGGGAGAAGTCTTCCTCTGGCCTCGCTGCCGCTCTGGCTGCGATGAGGAAGATCTTTTTTCTGGCCGCGGTGCGCTCGGTAAGCGGGGAGGCCGCGGTGCGCTCGGTAAGCAGCGAGCAGCACTGGCACGTCCTGGAGGCGGTGCTTCCGGCTGCTCGGACTGAAGCTGCGGTGGGACCGCATTCTAATTAATATTCAATGGGCCGTGTCTGTGTTAAAGTCACTGTCACACCTGGGGATGGGCCTTGCTTTGTGTTCTTATTTGCAGCTCGATCACGAATTACATGCAGGGCCGATGCCAGCTGGAAACCTGCCCCTACGACCACGTGGGATGGCGGGGTTCGCCTCGATCGTCCACAGCTTAAGGGAAGGTTTCAGGCTCTGCACCTGCCCTAACTCCCCACGTTCCAGGACCTGCTGTGGGCGCCCAGGGGACCCAGGAAATGGCCCAGCGCCGTGTTCGGGCTGCTCTTCACCTGCCGGTCGCTCTCCGGAGCCGGGAGTGCGTGCTTTTGCTGATGTTATAACAGCTGAACCCGTGCTCATTAGGAGCTCCCTCAGGGGCCGCTGCTCTCCGCACTCCTTAGCCTTAGCCGGGCTGTTCCTGCCATCGCCCGCCCCTCCCGAGGCTGGCGTGCTGCTCGCAGACCCGGACCTGCTGGCTTCCGGAGGAAGGATGAAGGCCTGGTCCAGGCCGCGCTCTGGGGAATTGCGGCGGCTCCTGAGGGCGGAGCCGGAGGGTCGCGGGAGAAGTCTTCCTCTGGCCTCGCTGCCGCTCTGGCTGCGATGAGGAAGATCTTTTTTCTGAGGACACCTTGCTTTCTTTCTTCGGCTGAGTTCAGGTCCACGGTTAATTTTTAAAAATATTTTCATTGACTTCAGAGAGGAAGGGAGAGGGAGAGAGAGAGAGAAGCATCCATGATGAGAGAGAATCCTGGATCGGCTGCCTCCCGCACACTCCGCACTGGGGATCCAGCCAGCAACCCGGCGTGTGCCCTGCCCGCGAATCAAACCTGGGCCTTTCAGTCCGCAGGCCCACGCTCTATCCACTGAGCCACACCGGACAGGGAAAGTCCTCTCCTTTAGCCAGAACCCCAAGTGGGCACACCGGTACCCTCTGTGAACAAACAGCCTCAAAGGGGCCAGGTCCTGGGTCACACAGGTGGCCAAGGTAGAGCCAGAGGCCAGCCGGTCTCCTGCCTCCAAGCGGAAGACACAGCCACGTTACCAACCACCCTGTCCTTTCCCCTTTCAGGGCTCAAGGTGACGATCAACCGACAGGAGAAAGGGCGAGGGTCCCCCGGAGGAGCCACCTGCTGGTGTGACCTTCGGCGCGGGCCACCGGGAAAGTCTGACAGGTGTCCCCAGCACATCACATTTTCCAAGCACCTTTGGAACTCTGCTTTGGAAGTTTAAGGCGTATGGTCCTGAATATTGGTAAACATTTATCATTTCAAAAAATATATATTTTTATTGATGTCAGAGAGGAAGAGAGAGATAGAAATATCAATGATGAGAGAGAATCAAGCCCAGGGAATTGAACTGGTGACCTCCTGCTTCCTGGGTTGATGCTTGACCGCTGAGCCACACCGGCTGGACGGCACATGTCCATCTTTCCCCCCTGCTTCCAGGGAGAAACTGTCTGGTGGAGTTATTGTCAGGAAATATGTACAATCCAACAGGAGCCCCTGGCGTTAGGTGCCCTTGCTTCTGTTTTTTAAGACAAGCTCAGGGACAGTGTTGAGCTTTATGAACTTCAGTTTTGTCAATTGCAGAGTGAGAATAACACCTGCATCCTGGGGCCAAAGGGGTGATTCATACAAAGAACCGGCTGTGACTGGCGCAGAATAGCTCTCAGAAAGGAAAGCCGTTATTATGATTATAACTTTTAGTGCCTGTGACTGGCTGTGAGCAGGGGCTTTTTTTGCTCAGGTGAACTGATCACAGAGGGAGAAGCAGGGGCAGAGCTGTCCATGGTCCTGCACCGTTCAGCCCAAAGCCATTTTGACTGATCAAAAAAAGTCAGAGATGACCTATGAACCCGGAGGTCAGGGCTCCATTCCCAGTCAGGGCACAGGCCCAGGTTGTGGGCTCGATCCCCAGCAGGGGGCTTGCGGGAGGCAGCAGACCAACGATTCTCTCTCATCATTGATGTTTCTATCTCTCTCCCTCTCCCGTCCTCTCTGAAATCAATTAAAAACAAAACAAAACCACATGTCAGAGATCACCCATTCTGCGTCTGGCCCTCTGTTCAGCACCAGTGCTCAGCAACGGGAGGCCTTTACTTATTATTTATGTGGTTAGTCCTCACCGAGGGCTTCTTCCCACTGATTCTTAGGGAGAGTGGAAGAGAGAGGGAAAGGCAGAGAGAAACACATAGATTGGTTGCCTCCTGCACACACCCCGACAAGGGCCCGGGCCGGAGAGGATCCTGCAACTGAGGTACGTGCCCTTGACTGGAATCGAACCCAGGATGCTTCTGTCCACAGGCTGACGCTCTATCCGCTGAACCAAACCGGCTAGAGCAGAAAAGGCCTTTTATCTAGACTTGCAGGCAGCCTCCCGTGGACACACGTAGGAGTGTGTGCAGCCACCTCTGTGGGTGGGATGGGCAGTCTCTTGTGCAGGCTTATGTAGGGTGTGAAAAAACACTGTCATGTGAGTGTGCTGTGCGTGTCATGTGAGTGTGCTGTGTGTGTCATTGAGTGTGTTGTGCGTGTCGTGTGAGTGTGCTGGGTGTGTCATTGAGTGTGCTGTGCGTGTCGTGTGAGTGTGCTGGGCATGTCATTGAGTGTGCTGGGTGTGTCGTGTGAGTGTGCTGGGTGTGTCGTGTGAGGGTGCTGGGCGCGCCGTGTGAGTGGGCTGGGCGCGCCGTGTGAGTGGGCTGGGCGCGCCGTGTGAGTGGGCTGGGCGCGCCGTGTGAGTGGGCTGGGCGCGCCGTGTGAGTGGGCTGGGCGCGCCGTGTGAGTGGGCTGGGCGCGCCGTGTGAGTGGGCTGGGCGCGCCGTGTGAGTGGGCTGGGCGCGCCGTGTGAGTGGGCTGGGCGCGCCGTGTGAGTGGGCTGGGCGCGCCGTGTGAGTGGGCTGGGCGCGCCGTGTGAGTGGGCTGGGCGCGCCGTGTGAGTGGGCTGGGCGCGCCGTGTGAGTGGGCTGGGCGCGCCGTGTGAGTGGGCTGGGCGCGCCGTGTGAGTGGGCTGGGCGCGCCGTGTGAGTGGGCTGGGCGCGCCGTGTGAGTGGGCTGGGCGCGCCGTGTGAGTGGGCTGGGCGCGCCGTGTGAGTGGGCTGGGCGCGCCGTGTGAGTGGGCTGGGCGCGCCGTGTGAGTGGGCTGGGCGCGCCGTGTGAGTGGGCTGGGCGCGCCGTGTGAGTGGGCTGGGCGCGCCGTGTGAGTGTGCTGTGTGTGTCATTTAGTGTGCTTGGCATGTTGAGTGAGTGTGCTGGGCGTGTTGTGTGAGTGTGCTGTGTGTGTCATTTAGTGTGCTGGGCGTGTTGTGTGAGTATGCTGGGCGCGTCGTGAGAGTGTGCTGTGCGTGTCGTGTGAGTGTGCTGGGCGCGACGTGTGAGTGTGCTGGGCGCGCCGTGTGAGTGTGCTGGGCGTGCCGTGTGAGTGTGCTGGGCGCGTCTTTGAGTGTGCTGGGTGTGTCATGTGAGTGTGCTGGGCGTGTTGTGTGAGTGTGCTGTGTGTGTCATTTAGTGTGCTGGGTGTGTCGTGTGAGTGTGCTGGGCGCGTCGTGTGAGTGTGCTGGGCGCGCCGTGTGAGTGTGCTGGGCGCGCCGTGTGAGTGTGCTGGGCGCGCCGTGTGAGTGTGCTGGGCGCGCCGTGTGAGTGTGCTGGGCGCGCCGTGTGAGTGTGCTGGGCGCGCCGTGTGAGTGTGCTGGGCGCGCCGTGTGAGTGTGCTGGGCGCGCCGTGTGAGTGTGCTGGGCGCGCCGTGTGAGTGTGCTGGGCGCGCCGTGTGAGTGTGCTGGGCGCGCCGTGTGAGTGTGCTGGGCGCGCCGTGTGAGTGTGCTGGGCGTGCCGTGTGAGTGTGCTGGGCGCGTCTTTGAGTGTGCTGGGTGTGTCATGTGAGTGTGCTGGGCGTGTTGTGTGAGTGTGCTGGGCACGTCATTGAGTGTGCTGTGCGTGTCGTGTGAATGTGCTGGGCATGTCATTGAGTGTGCTGGGCGTGTCGTGTGAGTGTGCTGGGTGTGTCGTGTGAGTGTGCTGTGTGTGTCGTGTGAGTGTGCTGGGCGAGCCGTGTGAGTGTGCTGGGCGTGTCGTGTGAGTGTGCTGGGCGTGTCGTGTGAGTGTGCTGGGCGTGTCGTGTGAGTGTGCTGGGCGTGTCGTGTGAGTGTGCTGGGCGTGTCGTGTGAGTGTGCTGGGCGTGTCGTGTGAGTGTGCTGGGCGTGTCGTGTGAGTGTGCTGGGCGTGTCGTGTGAGTGTGCTGGGCGTGTCGTGTGAGTGTGCTGGGCGTGTCGTGTGAGTGTGCTGGGCGTGTCGTGTGAGTGTGCTGGGCGTGTCGTGTGAGTGTGCTGGGCGTGTCGTGTGAGTGTGCTGGGCGTGTCGTGTGAGTGTGCTGGGCGTGTCGTGTGAGTGTGCTGGGCGTGTCGTGTGAGTGTGCTGGGCGTGTCGTGTGAGTGTGCTGGGCGTGTCGTGTGAGTGTGCTGGGCGCGTGCCGTGTGAGTGTGCTGGGCGCGCCGTGTGAGTGTGCTGGGCGTGTCGTGTGAGCGTGCTGGGTGTGTCGTGTGAGTGTGCTGGGCGCGCCGTGTGAGTGTGTTGGGTGTGTTGTGTGAGTGTGCTGGGCGTGCCGTGTGAGTGTGCTGGGCGCGCCGTGTGAGTGTGCTGGGCGCGTTGTGTGAGTTTGCTGGGCACGCCGTGTGAGTGTGCCGTGTGTTTGAGCTGGGGTGCGTGGTGCGTGCCTGGGTCGGGATGGAGGAGTTACTGCTGTAATGCAGCTCAGGGGTAAACCAGCTGATAAGCGGCCCCAGGGTGGCCATGAGGAGGGGTGGCCTCCCAGAACTTCTCCGAGAGAGTGAAAGGAGCGCTGGCCCCACCCCTGTACTCCTCCTGGCCCCCCAGAGCAGAGCAAACCCGAGGCCAGAGCTGAGCTGCTCTCCTGCTGGGCACTCCGAACCAGTTTCCAGGTTCATTAGACAGTTGGCCTTTCTAACAATCAATGACCTTCAATGCTGTTTGGCTCCTGTGGCCAAATCCAAGAGAAATAAGACATATTCAGGCTGATGTGACGAGCAGGGAGAGAAGAGAGAGAGAGAGAGAGAGAGAGAGAGAGAGAGAGAGAGAGAGAGGTGAAAGCTGCCCTGGGGATCTCTGCTTCACTCAGGGAGGGCAGGGAGCCTGGAGGGGCCTGCAGCTTCTGAGAGAATGGGACTTTAAGAGCTATTGATGGCGGGTTAGTCAGAGTCCCGTGGGTCTCAGTGCAGCCCACCCTTCGCGCTGTCTCTCCCACAGGAGCTGAGCTCAAATGGGAAGAACTGGAACGAGAGCCAGGATTCAGGGTTCAGAGGGGGGCCTAGCCCTTGGTGTGGATTCCTAGAGTCCTGGGTGGAAGGGACTGGCTTGGGTGTCAAACCCCTAGAAGCCCTGAGAAGGTACCAGGCAGGGGCCCCTGGGACAGGGAGCTGGGGTTCCAGCACAGGCCTGGGCTGCTTGGGGGAACCCACATCGGGTTCAGCAGAGGATCAGCCCTGCCCGGGCTCAGCCTGCAGAGGGAGGGTGTGAAGAGGTGGG
>NW_005353538.1:370418-375694 GCF_000412655.1 Myotis brandtii | reverse complement strand
GGTTGACTCTGTTTCCCATGAGGGTTATTCCCAGGGAAGAGCAGCAGAGGCAGCCCCTCAGAGCCCCTGCTCTCCAAGGGTGCCGCCCAGGAGCAGTGAGCATCTCAGGGGCCCCTGCTGCTGACATCCAGCAGGGGGCGCACCCCAAGGACCCGATCCTCTGCTTCTCTCCTCACTCAGACTGATGCCCACTCCGAGGAAGGAGTTGTGGGGGCCCAGGGCTAGGTTTCCTCACCTCTTTCTAGAAGTAGCTGGTGTCTGGAGAAGGTACGTGGAGAACGAGGCCTCAGCTGGGCCCAGGAGCGTGGGCTGTTTGCCTGTGGACGGAGGAGCCAGGAGTGGGAGCAATGGCATTTACGATGGAAAGCCGATCACCAGCAGCCTGGGGAGGTGTGTGGGCTGTGTGGGGGTGGTCTCCCTGAGGATGGTGACCGGGTGCAGGGTGGGAAAGGGGAGGTGGCAGCTCTCTGGTGCTGCCTTGCACCTGGCTCTGGGGATGGGACCCCCCTCGCTGCCTGTCTGCCTCTCCGGGCACCTCCATGTGCCTAGGCCGCTGCTGGTCGCACAGCTGAGACACAGGTGACACGCAGCCTGGGGGCTGTGGAGCAGGGGAGGGGTCAAGGCTAAGCAGGGGCCACCAGCTGCCAGGGCAGAGGAGCCACAGGCGGGAAGCGGGAGCTGACGGTGGGCACTTCCCTTTACGGAGGGGCCTCAAGACGGGTGGCTGGAGGCTGACCTGTGGGCAATGAAAGGAGCAGAGAGCCAGGCTCAGCATTCGCCAGCGCCTGGGGCTCCCTCCCTGCAGGCTCTCCTGGGAGACCTCCATTCCTCCCAGCCTGGCCTGGGCTCCCCCCCAGCAGGCTCTCCTGGGACTTCTACTCCCCCCAGCCTGGCCTGGGCTCCCCCCCAGCAGCCTCTCCTAGGAGACCTCCACTCCTCCCAGCCTGGCCTGGGCTCCCCCCCAGCAGGCTCTCCTGGGACTTCTACTCCCCCCCGCCTGGCCTGGGCTCCCCCCCAGCAGGCTCTCCTGGGACTTCTACTCCCCCCCGCCTGGCCTGGGCTCCCCCCCAGCAGGCTCTCCTGGGACTTCTACTCCCCCCCGCCTGGCCTGGGCTCCCCCCCAGCAGGCTCTCCTGGGACTTCTACTCCCCCCCGCCTGGCCTGGGCTCCCCCCCAGCAGGCTCTCCTGGGACTTCTACTCCCCCCCGCCTGGCCTGGGCTCCCCCCCAGCAGCCTCTCCTAGGAGACCTCCACTCCTCCCAGCCTGGCCTGGGCTCCCCCCCAGCCGGCCGCCTGCTCTGCTTGGCTGGAGCGCTGCTCCTGCTCCCTGGGTCCAGGCAGCTGGGCCTCTCGGCGCTATGGCAAGGGTGGGAATGCACACTTCCGTGATGATAATTACGCTTCGAGCACGTTCTACAGAGACGCATGGCTTGTCTGACAAGGCCCCTTCTTGTTCCTGCTGAGCGGAGAGGCCAGGGACTGACAGACGTTGCTGCGTGGGGACCCAGCAGGGATAATGAGCTGCTGATCCCGGGGCGCCCATCCAACAAGGGGAGGGCAGCCGGAGAGTCTAGGCCAGAGGGCGCTGTCGCCCACGCATGGCAGGAATGAAGGGAGCGATTTGCTGTGAATGGTGACAACCGCAGAGACCCCTGGCATTTACACAATGTTGGGCACATCGTCACCATGGTCCTCTGATGGAGAGGCAGCTCCAAATTCCTGTTTGGATGTTTAAGAAGCTGGGACCCAAGAATATGAAGCAGCTTGGCCAGGATGGCAGGGCAGAGCCAGGTCCAGAGCCCTGTGGCACCCAGAGGCTGGGGGTGTGAGGTCCCAGGGTGGAGCTGAGAGGAGGGTTGGGAGGGAGAAGAGTCCCTGGTCCCAAAATTGGGCCACTCCTACAGCAGCACAGGCTGCTGATCAGAGATGGAGTGAGGCTGAGCTGAAGGCACAGGTGTGCAGTGGGAGGGGCAGGTGAGTGTGTGCCCAGGTGAGCAGTGGGAGGGGCAGGTGATGGTTCCCCACAGACCTGCCCCCAGTCCAGGAGGCTGTGGCCCCGATGCCATCTGTGTGCATCTGTCTCGCTTACATGACATTGCATGGTAAGCCGCCCTTTCCCCATCACACACATGAAGATGGTGGCAGCGAACCCCCTGCGGATCTGCCCAGTAAAGATGACAGGATCATTGAGGAGGGCTGGCTGGGGAAACCAGGAAAGGCTTCCTGGAGAAGGCGGTTCTGAGCAGAATTTGGGGGAAGAAACGAACATGTGACATCAGAGGCTAAATGGAGGACCTGGGCTAAAGAGGTAGAAGGACTGGTGGTGCACATGTCAGCTTGGAAGGGCCTACAGGCGGGAGGCGCAGGGAGCGGAGGGGCTGGAGAGCTGATGGTTGAGGGAGGAGGTCCTATGTGACTGACAAGCGAGAAATGACGGAGCCCTGAGGATCGCGAGGAGGGAAGAAGTGTGATCAAACAGCGTGAACTGGAGCTCCGTTTCTTTGCAGGGCTCCGTGCAGGACAGGAGCAGAGGAGACCGGAGGACAGGCATGGGGGCCCGGGATGGAGCGTGTCCCATTGTGAGTGGGATTCCCGGCGCGGGCTGTGGAGCCTGGATGCTGCTGGCTGTGCAGCAGGGCTGGGTTCTGGAACTTGGCAGCATAATGCCCACCGCATTGCCTCCCCCTCGCCCTGGCAGCACCTTCCTCCAGCCAAGGCCCAGCCTCCCCTCGACAGGAGGCCAGTTCACAGCAGAGTTCTGCCTCGGGCCCAGGAAGGTCTTGCTGGTCTGGCAGAGGCCCCGCTGCTCCTGCTCTCCCCTTGGGGGCCTGTGGCTGGGAAGGTGGGGAGCGGCCTTCCCTCCCAGCTCCATTCAGATGGTTGGAGAGGGTGGGAAGCAGGTTCCCAGAGCAGCCAGAGGAGAATGGGAGGGAGAACAGGCCAGGGAGGCGGCCCCGAGGCTCTGAAGGGTGTCACCGGGGAGGGTGGCTCTGGAGGAGCCAGGAGATGTTGCGAAGGACCACACTGTTAGCTTAATGATGGAGTCTCCTCTGTAGGCAGAGGGAACATTTGCTACCGAAGTCCTTGGTTTCTGAGGGCCGCCTGGTTGGGCCCTGGAGGACCCGTGATGCCGGGGAGAGCGGGCTTGCTGTTGTCGTAGGAGGAAAGCGAAGCCCACAGAAGATGGTTCGCCCTGGCAGACACTGCGCCCCACGCCCTGCCCTCCCTCAGCCCCTCTCCCCGGGCTCCCACAGGGAGGAAGGGTTTCTCCTCTTCCCTTCTGTCTCTGCCAGGCCTCCTTGGGGAATTTTAAGGGGACAGATCCTCTTCTGAGAACTTAAGTGGGGAAACCCAGCAGCTATCGGCACCTGTAAAACCACTTTAAGAATCAGTCTAGCCCAGCGGTCGGCAAACTCATTAGTTAACAGAGCCAAATATCAACAGTACAACGATTGAAATTTCTTTTGAGAGCCAAATGTTTTAAACTTAAACTATATAGGTAGGTACATTGTTATTAACTTAATTAGGGTGCTCCTAAGGCTTAGGAAGAGCCGCACTCAAGGGGCCAAAGAGCCGCATGTGGCTCACGAGCCGCAGTTTGCCGACCATGGGTCTAGCCAATCAGCCCCCAAAGGACCCACAGGGAGCTACAGAGTAACTCAAAGCAGACACTAATGGAGGAGAAAAGAAAGGTAGTTACATATTCATCAGTTTTAAATATTCATGAGGATTGTAAAGCAGACTAATTTTCATGCCTCACTTCTCCTGTGGTTCCCGCTGTCTGTAGTTTACTGCAGCAGCAGCAGAAAAAGGAATTATGGGGTCAGGTCTCTGCCCTCACGTCACTTAAGAAGCAATGTACATGTGTATGCGCGTGAACACGTGTGTATGGTGTGTGCGCATGTGTGTGCACATGAGCACATGTGAATGGGTGTGTGTGCATGAGCACATGTGAATGGGTGCATGTGTATGTGTGTGTGCACGTGAGCACATGTGTATGGTGTGTGCATGTGAGCAGACGTGTATGGGTGTGTGCATGTGTGTGTGCATGAGCACGTGTGAATGTGTGAGATGCCCAAGGCAGGGGAACAGAAGGTGAAAATGCTTGTCCCTGAGGGACTGGTCTCTGGCCAGGTCAGGTGGCATGGGACCAGGACAGCAGGAGAATGTAGAGAGGACGGAGGATCTGGAAGTGTCTGAGGGAGGGGAGCTGGGAGCCAAGAGGACTCCGGGGCCCCGAGTTAGTCTCTGGTCTCACCAGGCAAGGTAGACAAGGACCTTCACCAGAGTCCGCATGAGTTTCATCCACACTCCCCTGAAATAACGGTGAGTCAGACGATGGAGAGCAGGGGAGGGGCAGGCAGGGAGGACGAGGAGAGCACCATGGAGACGGGAAGGATGAAGAGGAGAGAGCACTGGGCAGGGGGAGGAACGCCGAGAGGAGGAGAGGGAAGGTGCCCGAAGCCCTTTGTTCCAGGTGGAGCGCATCGGACTAAAAGGACACAGGATAGTCCTGGCAGTGGGACCTATTAACACCCCAGCAGGTCCACACACAGGCGATTCGGTTGTTCTAGGCTACAGGCAGGATGCGCACATGCGAGCCAGGAAGGGCGTTGCCGGAATTATTGTCAAAGTTGCCTGTGTCAAATGGCAGTTCCAGTCTTAATTTTTTGAGAAAACTCCATACTGTTTTCTACAGTGGCTGCACCAATCTACATTCAGAAACCCGAAACACTCATCAGAAAGGATATATGCACCCCTATGTTCATAGCAGCACAATTTACAATAGCTGAGATTTGGAAACAGCCCAAGTGCCCATCAGCAGATGAGTGGATAAAAAAGCTGTGGTACATCTACACAATGGAATACTATCTACTTATATAAAAACCCTGGGTGGTGTTCATCATGACCAGACCAGAACCGCAACCAAGTGGAAGGAAATCAGTCCTGCAGGGGTTGTCTTGCGCCCTCCCCCAAGGTGTTTCCTGGAGCTGTTTCCTGTAAGGGCGGGGTTTGAGGCAGGAACCCGCGCTCGGAGTGTGGAGGCATATCTTTATAAAGTGTGCTGTGCCAGCACGGCCAAGGGTGAACCTGAGTGGGGGCGGCTGAAAGGCTTAGAAAAGACAGACAAGAGAATGAAAGCTGGGTCTCGGTAGGACACTGCTTCTCTGAGAGAATGCGACCACGCCCACAGCCGTGTCTTTATTTTATAGCAGATGCTACGAGGCAAAGTAAGGGCGTGACCAAGATGTTTACAACATTCTCCTGGGTTTCAA
>NW_005353538.1:369612-370108 GCF_000412655.1 Myotis brandtii | reverse complement strand
ATAAAGTTTTAATTCTGTTTCTTTGTTACTAATGTTGTGGCCCCACCCCATAACAGAGAAACAATTTCCGGAGGATGAGGCCCAGGAATCAGGATTTTAAAAAGATTCCCAGGTGATTCTAATGTGCAGCCAAGGTTGAGAACCACTGCTATAGATAATATTAAAAATATATCTAAACGTGCAATTCTTTGTCCAAAAAATGAGCATGTTCAAAAATTAAATGAAGAAAATTTGGGTATACTCGATGGAGATTTTCACACATATTTGAGTGATGATTCCATTGATTCCACAGATGATGCTGAAAAGGAAAATATTCCCATCAAATTTCTTAATAGTATTACTCCTTCGGGTGTGCTGTGTCATAAATTAAAATTGAAAGTGGGTTTAATCATCATGCTATTGACAAATCTCAATAGTAAATGGGATCTTTGTAATGGTACCAGATTTATTATCAAAAGATTACAACATAACATTATTGAAGCTGAAGTATTAACAG
>NW_005353538.1:367341-368873 GCF_000412655.1 Myotis brandtii | reverse complement strand
CGATGCTCTATCCACTGAGCCAAACCGGTTAGGGCAATTAATTTCCTTTTAATGTGCACAAATTTCGTGCACCGGGCTACTAGTCTATATGTATAAAAGCCTAATATGCAAAGTGTCCCCTTGGGAATTTGACTGACCTAGAGTTCGATCGCTTGCTATGACATGCACTGACCACCAGGGGGCGGAGCGGAATGAAGGAAGGCCCTGGCTGGCAGCCGACAGCGGGCAGCTGCTAGGGACCCTACCTGTGCATGAATTTTTTGCACTGAGCCTCTAGTGTGGCAACAACAAAGAGGGATCTCTTACCTTTGAGACAGCATGGAGGGGCCTGGAGAGTGTCATGCTGAGTGAAATAAGTCAGTCAGAGAAAGACAAGTGTCACATGATCTCACTCACATGTGGAATCTAAGTAACAAAATAAACTGATGAACGAAGTGGATCCAGAGACATGGAAGCAGGGAACAGAGTGTGGAATCTCGGAGGGAAGGCGGAGGAGGGTGGGTGAGTGGGAAGTAATCATCCAAAGACCTTGTATGTATATATGCATAACCCATGGACAGAGACAAGAGGATACTGAAGGCCTGGGGTGGGGGGCGGGGTGGGCTGTAGGGGATCAATGGGGGTAAAAAGAGGACATATGTAATATTTTGAACAAAGATCCTATATAGCCCCTCGCCCCCCTGCTCTATTCCCCAAATCAGCTCCACCCTCCACCACGAGGCACAGTTATTTACTGTTTGTTGTCTGAAGGGTTCCTGAAGGGTTGTCCCTTGGGCAGGAATGGGTCAGGTCCGCTGGCGAGGGAGGAGGGGGCTGGCCGTGGGGGGGCACTGAGAGGGGCTCGGGAAGGTGCCACCTCCGCCCAGGACCAGGGCTGCCCGCACCCATCCTGATAATCTGCAGAGGGTCAAAGGGATTCCAAACGACTAGGAGCCAGAACGACAAACTCCAGAGTCCAATAGCAAGTTCACAGCATCTGCCATCGAATAAAACATTAACGGTCATTCAAAGAGGCAGGAAGACACGAGCCAGAGCCAGGAGAAAAACCAGGACCAGAAGCAGAGCCCGAAGCGAGAAAGTGGGTGGGAGTGGCAGACAGGCCCTCACTAGGGACACCACCGTCCCCCACCCCACATGCACAGGACAACCAGGGCAGCACGAGGAGTGGAACGACTAGAGAGGAAATTGGGCTTATAAAGGTGAAAACAGTGTCTGAATGAAAAATACTGCGGAGCAAATACATGATTTTATTTCTGCCACTGGCACTGCCGAAGCCACTTGGAGGACGGTTTTTAAAAAAATTTATTTTAATTTTTAAAAAATATATTGTTATTGATTTCAGAGAGGAAGGGAGGGAGAGAGAAACATCCATGATGAGAATCACTGATTGGCTGCCTCCTGCAGGCCCCAGTGTGGGATGGAGCCCGCAACCGGGGCAGGTGCCCTGACCGGTCCAACCGTGACCTCCTGGTTCCTAGGTTGACGCTCAGCCCCTGAGCCACGCTGGCCGGGCTCCTGTGGCGTCTTCGTGG
>NW_005353538.1:365530-366048 GCF_000412655.1 Myotis brandtii | reverse complement strand
AGCGTCATCATGGTCCTGCTGTGGGTGGGGCCTTGCCGAGAGGACGAGGCTGCACACCCGCAGCCTGCCCTGCCTCCCTCGGCCTCCTGCCCCCAGTTCTTTTCACCAGGTGCCCCCATCCTGACCTTTGCTTGGGACCTTGTCCCACAGCCCCCGAGGCACCATCCCATCTTTAATGGAAATTCTCTGGCGCCGTGAAGCCATCAATACCTCGTCCCATGTCATTGCTGGTTCTCTGGCCACGGACACCTCCCTCCTGGGGCCGCCCAGCCACCCAGGCCGTGTCCGTGTGGCGGGCCGGCCACAGCGGGGCAGGCCAGGCCCCGGGATGTGCTGGTGACCATCTGCTTACAAATGACTTTGCGTCAGAGGTGGAGGCCTCCTTGGCGGTCCCTGGCTCTTTCGACCTTTCTGTGCCCCAAACTGTGGCGACCTCAAGGTTAGGCCTCCACCAGCAGCCGAGGGGGGAGCCCCACACGACAGCAGGCGGCCAGCCATGGCCGCAGCAAACCCCACGT
>NW_005353538.1:361518-365304 GCF_000412655.1 Myotis brandtii | reverse complement strand
CGGGCTGCAGGTGCTCACGGAGGCCAGGAAGCCTGTCTTCTGGAAACGTGCCTACTCCCATGCTGTTTGCATGCGCCTCTCTGGGCCCTGTTTCCACACGGAACCCCTGTCTGCTTGTGGGTTCCTCAGGGCCTTCCCTCCTCCCGTGCTCCCTGGAGCACCACACTGGGGCCCAGGTCTGGTGAGCCTGCCTCCCTCTTGGCCACAATAGCATCACCTTGGTTCTATTGCCTCTATTTGCACTGAAGCAAAAGAGAAAAAGAAGTAATACATAAGAGCGGAATTTAAAAAGCTAAAGGAGCCCTGGCTGGTTTGGCTCGGTGGATAGAGCATCGGCCTGCGGACTGAAGGGTCCCAGGTTCGATTCCAGTCAAGGGCATTACCTTAGTTTATATATTTTTTTTTTTTTAAAGCTAAAGGTGCCCAGCCACATGGCTCAGGAGTTGAGCGTTGATCTATGAACCAGGAGGTCATGGTTCGATTCCTGGTCAGGGCACATGCCCGGGTTGTGGGTGTGCAGGAGACAGCCGATCAGTGATTCTCTCTCATCATGGGTGTTTCTATCTCTCTCTCCCGTCCTCTCTGAAATCAATAAAAAAATATTTTTTTTTAAAAAGTGAAAGGGTTACTTACTAAAACAATAGAGATGAGCACCGTGAAAACAGCTCTGGCAAAAAGACAAACAGCTCTCCCGAATGGGACACAGATGACCAAATGGGGTGTGTTGTCTAAATGAGGAATCCCAGTCGCGAAGCAGGAAGCCTGAGGTGGGGGCAGAGCTTCCAGAGGCCGTGGGCAGAGCTGGGCGCCGGGAAGGAGGCCCTGCAGCGCCCCAGCTGATGGGCAGAGCGGTTGGGTCTACAGTCTGGCCTCCGGGGCACCTTCGGCCTTTTCCCAAGCGGCCCCTACCCCGCCCGCCGTTTTGCCTTCCTCTCCAGGGAGCCTGTGGGCCCAGCAGTCAGGGAGGGTCATGGCCTGTGGGCTCCAGTCCCCTTCTGACCCCTGGGTGTCCTGGGACCTGGGCAAGCAGCTGAGTCTCAATGTCCTTCTCTCTCAAAAGGGGAGAATCGAGACCTGGGTCCTGCGTGTCGCCCTTTGGGACCCAGGGCCCAAGGAAAGCTGAGCGACTTTCAGGGCTGGAGGCTCGCTCAGGCCCCTCCCCACGGAGCCCTGCGTGGAACTCCCCCAGACTTGGGGATGCCGCTACCCTCCAGCTGTGCTGTTCCAGCTCCGAGATCGATCCCCACCTGGGAGTGGGGGGCTGTGAGTGGTGCTTAGTGGATGTTGACTGGAAGGTCGTTTGCATTCTCTTTGTCTCCCTGCCTCCAACCGGATGGTGAACTCTTTGAAAGATGAGCATCTACTATGTTCTAAGCCCAGTTACAGGCCTGGCGACATTGGACTCAGTCCCGCCCTCAGAGACCTGCATTCTCTTCTCGGGGGTGGAGGAGAGAAAGGCAGCTAAAAACGATGGAAACAAACAAGTAGCAAACGTAACTACAGACTCTGAGACGAGCCACAGACACAAAAAGGAGGCTGAGAAAGAGCCCTGGGGAGGGTCTACTCTGGGTCACAAGGCTGCCTGTCGCCCGGCTGGTGTGGCTCAGTGGATAGAGCATTGGCCTGCAGACTGAAGGGTCCCAGGTTCGATTCCGGTCAAGGGCACGTGCCCGGGTTGCAGGCTCCCGGCCCTGGTCTGGGGCATGTGCAGGAGGCAACCAATCGATGTGTCTCTCACATCGGTGTTTCTCCCTTGCTCTCCCTCTTCCTTCCACTCTCTAAAAATCAATGGAAAACATATCCTCGGGTGAGGATTAACTAACTAACTAACTAACTAACTAACTAAATAAATAAGGGCATCACAATAAAGTTAGCCTTAATCTTTAAAACAAAACACAAAGAAACAAGAAAACAAGGCTGCCTGTGTCTGGGACATGGCGGCGAGTGGAGGGGACGGTCTGGCCGGCGGCTGCTGGGGGAGGCTGAGGGGTGGCTGGGGAGTGTCCGGAGAGGTCTGCAGGGCACGGAAAGCTGGGGTCCCTGTGGGCCAGGAGGTCACAGGTTTGGAGAGGAGAGCCATGTGACCGACTTTACACCCGAGAGCCCCTCTGGGGATTGAGCAGGATGTGGGCACACAGCAAGGATGGAATCGGTCAGCCAGGGTGCGGGGCTACCGCACAATGACCTCGACGAAACTGGGGGCGCTGTTGACCCTAAAGAGCCTTAATGCAATGGACAGGCCTTGTCTGCACCCTGACTTGAGCAAACCAACTGTTAAAAGTTGTTTGTAAGGCAACTGAGAAATTGGTTGCAGTGGTTAATCCTCACCCACTGGAGCGGAGTGGGAGAGGCAAAGAGAGAAACACTGATGTGAGAGACTGGGCCAGGGAGCAAGCCTGTAACTGAGGCGTGTGACCTTGACCAGAATTGAACCCAGGTCGATGCTCTATCCACTGAGCCACACTGGCTAGGGCATCACTGGGGACATTTGGCCATAGACTGAGAATTAGAAAATATTAAGGAGCCTTTGTTAATGTTGTGAGGTGTGATACTGGTATTGCAGTTAGGTTAAAGGAAAGAAGTCCTCTGCTAGATTAAGATATTTACAGGTGAGTGACACGATGCCTGATGTTTGCTCGTAAATACTTTGGATAAAGAAGTTTGCGTCAGGGAGAATCCTTCCAGCGGCTTCTGAAATGTCCTTCGTGCAGTTACAGGCGCTCTGCGAGGCAGGAGGGAGCAGGGGGGCAAGGAGCTGCACCCCTGTCGGTCACTCTTACAAGGGGCTTTGCTGGCACGCTCATCCCCAAACGCCTGCTGTGCCGTTGCCAGGACATGGTCATAGGGCCATGACCTCATTCAAAGGGTTGGGAAGTGCTGTGTGTTACTAAGTCGGCTTGAGGGGCAGCCTAGGTGCTGGTGTGACGGGCGGGCCAGGCTGCCCCACGGAGCTGTCTGACAGCCTCGGGGCTCAGGGGCAGGCCCTGCTCCTGAGAAAAGAGTTCTGGGGGTGAGTCCCAACCAAAGGCACCAGGCCTCACCGTGCCGCCCTCGCGCCTTTGCCATCCCAGGCTGCCTCCAGCTTCGGGCACTGCCCACAGGCGTGGCACCTGGCGGGGAGGCCGTCCGCGAGGGAGTCAGAGGCGGTGCTGACACTGGGGCTTCCGCCTCGGAGCCCAGGTGCCTCTCTGTGAACTTGGTGACGAGGACTTCCCGGGCTGCTGTGCGGACAGAACGAAGCCCGTAGGAAGGGCTGGGGCTGCCGCTGCTGGTCTTGGGACTGGAGGAGAGGGCTCCCCGAGGCGGTGCTGGCAGGCGCCCACAGAGCAGGGTGGCGTGTGGTCCGAGAAGGGCCTGGAAGCAGGTGTGCCGCCTACCTGCCCCGCCCTCCCCGCTGCTTCCTGACCCTCCTTGGGGAGCTTTCCACCAGCTCCCCAAAGCCGCTCGCCTGCCTTCAGCTCCAGCACCTCCCCAGGTTCCCCGCCTAACGCCAGCCCTGCCCTGGCCCATTTGGTCAATCCTCCACCCTCGTCCTGACCCGAGTTGCTCAGCACCTTGTATTAGTCAGGAAAGGGGAGACGTAGGCCTTGGTGACAAAAGAGCCTCATGGTGGAGGCCGACCTTCCTCCCTGCACCCGGCTTTCCTGTGCTCCACACACACCGTGTTTTCATCAACACCAGGAGGACGCTCCTCTGCCAGCGGCTGGGCGAGGGCTGGCGTTGCGTAGCAATCGCGGTCGCTGGGACATCATGCCACTGCACGCAGCGGGCTGCAGTGCGGTGCAA
>NW_005353538.1:356089-361442 GCF_000412655.1 Myotis brandtii | reverse complement strand
CCGAGGCCGGCTGGCGCGCAGGCGCTTCTTGCTCGCAGGGGTCTGCGTGGCTCCTCAGGACGGCTGTCCCTTAAGACCCAGCAGCGGAGATGGGTGAGCACCGCTCCGACACCGGCTACACTTGCTGCAAAGAGTGAAGAGAGACTGGGGGTCCCCACCTGCTCTTCTGTACTTCACTCACCGCAAGGGATGTGAGGCACGGTGGCAGCAAGTGTCTGTCTCCAGCAGCCACACCTGTCGTCACTGCCTCTGCCCGAGCCCACAGGAGCCTGCCGTCAGCTCTTGCCCAAGCGCCTGGCCAACCTTCCAAGCTCCTGGGTTTGGCCCCACGGACACCTCCCAGCCGCCCGCCTCTCCCTGGGTGGACTCTGCTCCGGGCCCCTGCGCGGCTCTCTGTCTGTCAGTCTCCCACCACCTCTCTCCTGGGTTCTCCAGGCCCAGATCAAGGTCAATGTCTCTGCTGTGAAGCCTCCTTTTGGCTCAGCCCTTAGCGCTCGCCCTCTCAGAGGTCCTCCGGGGCTTATGTTCAGGCTGGCACTCAGCTGTGGCGGCGGCTGTGCCCCGCCCCTGCCTCCTCAGTGCCCTGCTCGGTAGGCTTCCCAGCGGCTTTAGCTTGCGAGGGCTATGGAAGGCCCGTCCAGCGCTGGGCACCACGCCAGGCCCAGGGGGTGCACAGACCAGTGACATGATCCGGCAGGAAACCACCCAGTGTCTGCGCCGGCTGGGGCAGCATCTAATGGTGAAGAGACGGCTCTGGGCTCTGACTCTGCTTGGGTTACATCAGCCGCAAGACCTCAGGCCACTGACCACCCCTCAGGCCGTCAGTTAGTGGGGCCTCAGCTTTTCCCCTGTCTTCCCTGCCCCCGAGGGCGAAGGCCTTGGGCCTGTGGGTTGGAGTGGGCGGGGGAGGAGCTGCAGCCTGAGGCACACAAGGGTGATTAGAGGGACTCCTCTCTGCCCAGCGGCAGCCCCTCTGTCGCAGACGTCCAGCAGGGGGTGTGCAGAGGCCTGCGTGCTCTTCATTCAGTGCTGTCCCTGACTTCATTTAGCCTCAGCTTTTCCATCTGCACAGCAGGCGGCTGGCGAGGCACCGGGCGGCGGCTCAGGGAGCTCTGGTGGGAAGAGGATGGGTGGATGCAGTGATGCACAGACGGGACCTGTCCTCCCCCCCCCACCCCCCACGTGGCAGGAAGGGACAGCCGGACAGGCCCCTGCCCCTCAGGGCTGGTTCACTGTGGGAGGCCCCCTGCCAGGGAAGGCGCCATGGCTTCCTTTTAGTCATGTTGACTGAACTCAAGGCGTGGGCATAGCCCTTCCTGGGGGCATTTCTGGTCAAAAGATGAGAATGCCTTCAGCTCAACTCTTCAAAGCCCAGGTGCGGGGATGGGTTTTTATTGTGTAAATCCAGGCAAGCACCTGGAATACCTCCCTTCTCTTGAGTTTTGGTGAAACCTCCTGATATTCTGGGGAATTTGACTATAAAATAAACACGCTGCTTTGGGGCTGGTTCTCTCTGCCTCTCCGCCAGAAGAGGACAGCAGCCCACCCAGGCCCAGCTTTCCTTTCTATTTCTGCGTCTCTTTCATTTCTCAATCCCAAAGTGCCTCTACTTGAAAGAACCGGTTCGCGTGCTCTCTCTCCCTGTGCTGGACTCGGAGAAGGGATCCCCACGCCCTGATACAGCTCACCAGGCTGTCACCCACCAGACAGGTGCATGGTCCATGGAAAGGGCAAAACAACAACAGCCAACAACAGGGGTGTGGTGCTCAGCCACAGGGCTCCCCTCCACAGGAGACTCAGACTGGGGGGAGGAGCTCCAGGACCTACGCCGGTGAGGGCCCTCTGAGCACCTGTGGAAACATTTCTGGGAGCTGCTGGAGCGGAGTCCTCCTCAAAAGGCAAGTCGATGCCAACCAAGCCAGCTCTGCAACCAGCACTTTTGAGCAACCCAGGCACCCATCCTGAGCTGAGCATTCTAATAAGACCCAAGAATACCCCGGAGGCTTCACAGTGCAGCTGAGATAATAAGGTGACAGGGAAATGACAGGACCCACAGACAGCCACGCCCACAAGTGCAGGAAGAAGCAGCTGCCTCACCCGTGTCCTCCCAGAAGCCGGCCTCCACCAGCTGCGCAGGAGTGCGGGCAGCTGGGGGAGGGGAGGGGCACTGGGCTCACACTCCGTCTCCCAGCAGCTCCCCAGTGTCAGCGCCGGGAAGGGGCCCAGCGCCACAGCGTTCACTCGCTTTAGAAGCCAGCTGCACGTCCCGGGTGTCCCCACGCCTCCCGCACTTCTTCCTGGCCAGCTACGCAGTCAGGAGTTCCTTCCAGTACCCCATCTTCAGGTTCAATGATTTTGTAGTGACTCACAAAACTCACAGAAAGCACTCTACTTAGGACCAGCATTGTGTTATAAGGGATGCAAATGAATAGCAAGATGAACAGGATCGAGCACAAGACCGTCCTGTGGAGTCAGGGTGTGCCTCCTCCTGCCCAGCACCAGGGCCTCTCGGAGCCCCACTGTCCAGCGTTCCACAGCGGCCTCAGCACTCAGGCTGATCAAGTCACTGGCCACTGGGTGGAACTCAGCCTCCAGCCCCTCCTTCCCCGGAAGTCAAGGGTGAAGGGCTGAGACCCCGCCTTCGAGTCACTTGGCTTCCTGATGACCAGCCCTCACTCTGAAACTCCCTGGGGCCTTCCTGAGCCACCTGGTTAGCAGAAGTTCAGGTGCGGTTGAAAGAGAGAGCCCTGGCTGGTTTGGCTCAGTGGATAGAGTGTTGGCCTGTGGACTGAAGGGTCCTGGGTTCGATTCCGGTCAAGGGCACATGCCTGGGTTGTGGGCTTGATCCCCAGGGTGGGGCGTGCAGGAGGCAGCTGATCCATGATTCTCTCTCATCATTGATGTTTCTATCTCCCTCTCCCTTCCTCTCTGAAATCAATAAAGATATCTTTTTTAAAAAGAGCCTGGAAGAGGCACTTATGAAGAACAAAACATACTCCTTCATTCAGACAATCCCAGGGTTTTTGAAGCTTGTGCCAGGAACCCACAACCCTTTGAAGGCACCTTTCCACTCACAGAGAGGGTGCAGCCTGTGCGGGCGGGGCGCACCGGGAGGGTGCCTGGGTGGTGACTGTGCCGAGCCACGGGAGAACGGCTGGAGGAGCTGAGGGGGTGACTGAGAAGGGAGGTCTGAGGGGACTGGGTCGCAGGGAGCCTTCGGGGAGCGGAGGTCTGTCCTGCAGAGCAGCGCTGTTCTGACTAATGGACAGTGCCTTTTGGACCAATCAAGCTTTGAGGACTTAGAGTTCTTATTTGCATGAGCACAGAACAATCCGGGGCGGCGCAGGGACTCCCGGCCGTATAAGCCAGCTCCCCAGGCCCTGAGAGGCACTGTCCCTCCCAGGAAAGCCTGGGCTCTCTCCCTGGCAGAGCTGAACACTGCCCTCTGGAGAGCCTCACTGAGGATGGTGAAGGTCGTCATCAAACACAGCAACCAAAACACCTCCTGAAGGCAATGGGCCTGCCTGGCTGAGGGGCCCCCCCCCCCCCCCCAGTGCAGGAACAGGGTTTCCCAGGGGAGACTCTGGGGGTCTCAGGAAAGATAAATCCTTGGATTGGGGGCAAAGGTGTGTCTATCTGTGTTTTTCTCTGTGGGGGTCAGCACCCAGCCTGGGAGGCCTCAAAAGCTGAAAAGCTGCTGATGCTGCCTCATAGCCTGGACTGTTGGGGGGAGGAGGGGCTGTGCCATGCAGTGGGAGGGCAGCGTGTGTGAGAGAACATGTGTGTCCATGTGTACATGCATGCACACGTGCATGTTGGTGAGTTGCATCGTGGGACTGGGTGTACAGGCCTTGTCTGTGATTATGAGTCGTGTGTCCATGAGCAGATAGATAGTTGTGTGTGTGGGGCCTGTAGGTCAAGGTGCACGTGTGTGTGTGTACATGCATGTGAGCTTGTATGTGGATGGAGGTCTGAGGATGTCTATGGTCAGGAGCTGTGTGTCTAGGGCAGTGATGGCAAACCTATGACACGCGTGTCAGAGGTGACAGGTGAACTCATTTTTTAAAAAATATATTTTATTGATTTTTACAGAGAGGAAGGGAGAGAAATAGAGAGTTAGAAACATCAACGAGAGAGAAACATCGATCAGCTGCCTCCTGCACACCTCCTACTGGGGATGTGCCCGCAACCCAGGTACATGCCCTTGACCGGAATCGAACCTGGGACCTTTCAGTCCGCAGGCCGACGCTCTATCCACTGAGCCAAACCGGCTTCGGCCAAACTCATTTTTTTGGTTGATTTTTCTTTGTTAAATGGCATTTAAATATATAAAATAAATATCAAAAATATAAGTCTTTGTTTTACTATGGTTGCAAATATCAAAAAATTTCTATATGTGACACGGCACCAGAGTTAAGTTAGGGTTTTTCAAAATGCTGACACGCCGAGCTCAAAAGGTTCGCCATCACTGGCCTAGGGGCAGGGACGTTGTGTGTGGCATGCCTGTGGCTGTGCGTGCATGGATGTGAATTTGGGGGGATGGAAGTGTTTTGTGATTGTGGGTCACAGAACAGAAGAACAGATTTATATAAACATGTGTGCCAGTGATGTGAATGTGCCTGTGGGTGGGGGTGTGAGGGGGTGTTTCTATGTGGCTGTGAATCCTGTGTCTGGGGCAGGTGTGTGTGGTGCCCGGGTATGAATGAGGGCATGAGGCGGGCCTGTACCCCTCCGTCCGCATGCCCACGGTGCTGTGTGCTGGGCAGGAGGGACGGCAGATGTCCTTGTCAGCTCCCACCCCAGCCCCAAGCCCTCCGGTCCTGCTGTCATTTGCGTCTAGAACAGCAAGTTAGGGAGAGACCAACGCCTTTCAGTCGCCTGTGACCTGCTGGGGGAGCAGTGACAAGAACACTGTAATACCCATCCATTCCACGTGTCGCGGGAGCGGGGGGCAGGGGCAGGCGGCATCCAAAGGGAAGGACGCACAGAGCGTGGGCTCCGTGGGAGGATGGATCTGTGGACTCGGTGAGCAGACGCCAGGCCCGGGAGACGGCCCCCTCCCTCCTGCGCTCCTCCCTGCAGCAGAGCTGGGACGCATGGACCTTCTTCATTATGATGCTCAAATATGGCTGAAGGCGGGCGCCAGCTGCGTGCGTTTCTGTCGCTGTCCTAATTGCGGTTGTAAATTGGGGAGCAGCTCCGAGCTGGGAGCTTCCCTCCGGCGCGGTGAGAGGCGGATAAAAATACCCGCAGACTGCCGGGCAAAAGGCAAAACACACCCGCTCCACGTGGGGACATGCGCCCAGCGGGAGGGAATCCCACGCACCTGCTTGGAGCTGTGCAGGTGAGCGGT
>NW_005353538.1:350478-355749 GCF_000412655.1 Myotis brandtii | reverse complement strand
CTTTCCAAGGAGGCTGCAGGTCTCGGACCAGAAAGCTGCCTGAGAGCCTGGTGGTTAGGAGCACAGCTTGGAATTCGTTTGTTCCTTCATTCGTTCATCCATTTGTTCGTTCATCCGTTCGTCTGTTTCCGGAGCGCGCCCTGGCCCTGCAGGGAGCTCGCAGCAGGCGGCGGAGCGGCTCCTGCCCTTGGGAAGCTCGCCTTCCTGGAGGCGCCAACACACGATGAACGACAGCAGCAGCAGGGCGGTCACACAGGAGTGAGAGCAGCAGCATTTCATCTTATTTGTTGCTCGTCCTCCCCCGAGGATGTCTTCCCATGGATTTTAGAGAGGGTGAGGGTGGAAGGGCGGGGGAGACACACAGAGAGAGAGACATCGATGTGGGGGAGACACAGAGAGAGAGACATCGATGTGAGAGACACATCGATTGGTTGCCTCCGGCACGCGCCCCGACCAGGGCCAGGATAGAACCTGCAACCGAGGTGCATGCCCTTGACCGGAATCGGACCGGAACCCTTAGGTCCGCAGGCTGGTGAAGAGTGGAAGCATTTTAGTTGTAAGACTCTGGCCAGTTAGCCCAGCACTGCCCCATTCTGGGCAGGGTGGCAAGTGCCGCCACCCTTGTGGCGGTGGCGGTACCAACAGTGAGTGTTTACCCGGCGCCCGCAGTGCCAGGCCTGTTCCTAGCACTCGCCTGTCTATGGAGCGACTTACTCCTCAGAGGGAAGCTGGTGGCAGGGACACGCAGTGTTCCCAGGCCTGCGGGTGCGCAGCTGCCGTCCTGTGGCGGAGGAGGCCGTGTGTCCTCAGTCCTGGACCCCATTTGTTCCCCTTCTCTCGGCGGGAGTTTCCATATCGAGAAATGGGGACAGTCAGGGTGCCCGGCCGAAGGGCTGAGAAGGCGCCTGAGAAGCACTTAGCACAGAGCTGCCTGGGTCGCCCCCACGGGCGCTTGCTCTGCCGCTGCCCAGCGAGCCTTGGGCGGGAGCATCGGGAGCATCGGGAGCAGGGACAGGCGCTTGCTCTGCCGCTGCCCAGCGAGCCTTGGGCGGGCAGCATCGGGCAGCATCGGGAGCATCGGGAGCAGGGACAGGGGAGTCCTGCCATTGCTGTTCCCCAGGTCACCGCGGAGTGGAAGGCTGTCTCTGTGGGAGGGGTCTTTGCTCCTGGGCTGGTGTCAAACAAAGAACCAAGCCCAGCCCGGCCGGCATGGCTCAGGGGTTGAGTGTGGACCTAGGAACCAGGAGGTCACTGGTTCAATTCCCGGTCAGGGCACAGGCCCGGGTTGCGGGCTCGATCCCCAGGGAGGAGCATGCAGGAGGCAGCCGATCCATGCTTCTCTCTCATCACTGATGTTTCTCTTTCTCTCCCTCTCCCTTCCTCTCTGAAATCAATTAAAAAAACCAAAGCCTCACGTGAGGAGAGACTTTCATAGAAAAGACAATTGCAATAGGAGGGGAGGACTCTGGCCACAGGAAGGAGGACTTCAGTGTTCAAAGGTCACCAGAAGGAACGTTTTCATAGAGAAAGGTGGACCAGGCCCGGGGAAAGCAGGTGAGGGGCGGGTGGAGCAGGCGGCCGGAGGTCAGCGGGGTCCCGGGAAGGTCATTCACAAAGGGTTGTTCCGAGCACCCATGCTGGCTTAGGCTGAAAAGGTCGAAGTTCAGGGGAGAGCAGCCTGGCCAACGCGTGGTCAGGCCAGGTGTGGGCACTGTGTCCAGGTTGGCGAGAAGGGACCCGTGGCTTGGCTTATCCTCTGGGAGGCGGAGATGGGAGTTTGCAGGGCCTGGGTCCGCGTCACAGGGAGACGGGGGCATGCTGACCATCTTGGAGTCGGATCTAAGTCCTGGGGGGAGTGTGGTCTCTGCACTGAGCTCCTCCCAGACGCGGGAGGTGGGGAGCACAGGGCCAGGGCCAGTGTAAAGCTGTCCCTGGTTCCTGCAGGCTGCGGTGAGAGATGGGGAGCCGAGATGGCTGGTTCCTAATTCCCCTGGTCCCCACCTTGGAAAGGCAGGGCTGGGCACGAGGGAAGGTGCCCATGGGAGCCCTGGTCCTGCCCAGGGAGATGGAGGCTATGGTGCTGGACAGTGGCTCAGGTAGTGACAGGCGGCCCGGACCCCTGGGTTGTCCGGTTACACTCCCTGGACCACCTGTGGCTACACGGAGCTTCCCCGGATGACAGCAGGAGGCGGTGCCCTGGCCCTCTGGGAAGATGGAAGTGGGCGCCCAGTTCCCACCAAGCCCAGTTTGCAGACCGCATGTCTGGGGACATATTTCTTTTAGCTGCCCCCCCCCCCACCCCAGGCCCTGTTCTGCCCCCTCCCCCAGGAAGAGTGCCATGAGTGGCCTGCTGCAGGCCTGGGCTGTAGGGTACAGTGAAGCCCAGCCTGAAGGGCAGATTGAGGGACACCCCACTTCGTTCAGGTAGTGACAGGCGGCCCGGACCCCTGGGTTGTCCGGTTACACTCCCTGGACCACCTGTGGCCACACGGAGCTTCCCCGGATGACAGCAGGAGGCGGCGCCCTGGCCCTCTGGGAAGATGGAAGTGGGCGCCCAGTTCCCACCAAGCCCAGTTTGCAGACAGCACGTCTGGGGACATATTGGAGAGCCCTGTGCACTGGCTGCCTGCCTCTTGCCACCGCACTGACACAGCTCTGACTGTGCCTGTGGCTGGTGTGTGGATGAGCTGGGTGCCTGCCCCCTGAGGGAGGGCATGGGGAAACTGACCCCCACTCTTTCTCCAGCATCTGCCACCCCCTCCCTCGAACTGGTCCTGCCTCACCCTGCAGCTGCCTCCTGCCTTCCAGGCCACCGATGAACCATCTACTTGTCTTCCCGTCACTAACGGGTGTAACTGGACAACCCAGGGGTCCGGGCCGCCTGTCACTACCTGAGCCAATTCGGCAGAGACGGTGAATCCTATGAGCGTGTGTTCCAATCCTGCCGGCAGCGTGGGGGAGCAGCAGGTCACACACAGACACCTGCTCCCGCCACCCGCCCCCTCCCCATAAGCCAGCTGCTGTATTGGGTAGAAGGACAGAGATTACAGGGGAAGGAGGCAGAGGGTGTGCCAAATGGGCTGTTCACAGGACTGGAGCTTTGCAAAGGCCTGTGGGTAAGCAAAGGCTGGGGGCCTTTAAGGGCTGGCAGCCCTGGCGTCTGCAATGAGGTTGCTAGTCTTTCATGATCACAGGCAGCTCCCTGGTGGGGGGGATGGGCCGCATTCCCAGGTGAGCCCCCGGGTCCCACTGCAACTCCCAGCCAGGTGAGCATGTGCCTCTGCAATCAGAACAGCCATCCCGGCCACAGAGCAGGACTCATCTTCCTCACAGTCATTCCGTTTCTGCCCCTGTCGGAGGGACTGTGCTGTGGCTGGAGCTTGAACACCTGGGAACTTTCAGAAACCGAGGGCTCCTGGCGCAGGGTCTGTTGGGAAGCCCCTGCTACATCTGAACCGTAAATGGCCAAGGGCCAGGCGCTGGAGTGACAACCTGCACCCGGGGCTGCCTGTCACCCGACCCCTGGATTAAACGCCGCCAGGAAGTGTGAGGAGACAGCTTTCTGGGTCCCTGCTTGGCGCCTTGCAAACAAAACGACTTCACTTTCGCCACCACAAGCCTTGATATTCTGTGTTTGGCTTTGCTGACATAGTGTGGGCAGACCTTTGTTAGCTTCCCTAACAAAAACTTTCTTAAAATTTATTTTTATTGATTTCAGAGAGGAAGGGAGAGGGAGAGAGAGAGAAACATCGATGAGAGAGAATCATGGATCAGCTGCCTCCTGCACATCCCCTACTGGGGAATCCAGCCCACAACCCGAGCATGTGCCCTGACCGGAATCGTACCTGGGACTCTTCAATTCACAGGCCCATGCTCTATCCACTGAGCCACACCAGCCAGGGCTCCTAACAAAACCTTTCTATAAACCACACCCCTGGGTCTAAGCCTCCCCTCATTCCCTTCCTCCCCACCCCCGGCTTCATTCCTAAATCCTGCTGGTTTCCTAAGAGGCCGGACAATGTCTTTGAAATACTAAGCTGATGTGTTTTATGGCCGGTAGCCTGCACCCACTGAGCCAATGACATGAGTGCCTCTGGGGAGGGCAGCTGGAGCCTGGAGCAGAGGTCGGTGGAGCTGCTGAACGGGTTTTTCAGTTTGATGCAGACACAGACTCATTCATGGTGCATGAGCAGAGCAAGTTCGATTGGCAAGATCTAGAATTTAGAGGGAAACTTTTTAGCTCATCAACAGATGGGCGTTGGCGCCGATTCTGAGCCAACAGGAGCCCTGACTTGGGGTGTGGTGAAGAAGGAGACTATTCAGTGCAAACAGCTCCACTGTGATACCGCACAGCTACGAAAACAGCACCAGTGCCTCCACCAGCTCCGCCGGTTCAGCTCAGCCACGGAGACCCAGTCTCCAGTGAGAAGGGAAAGGGCGCTCTCAGCCACAGGGGAGCTGGCTTATATGAACAGAAGTCCCCGCCCCTGGTCCCTGATTGGTCCATTCTCATGTAAATGAGGACTCTAAATCCTCACAGTTTGGTCCAAAAGGCACTGTCCTGATTGGCCATAATAGATTGCTTTTATTGGCCAGAGCTGCGTAGCTCTGATTGGATGGGGAAAGCCTCAGTTTTATTGGCTGGAAGAGGATTCCAGGAAACCCTTATAAGGGCCAGCTCCAATGGCAGAAACAGAGCCTGGAAGTAGGGACTTGAGGGCAGAGGCAGGCACTTCAGAGCAGGCTTCTCTGTGAAGTGCAGTTTGCATTAGAGGCTGCCCCCTCCCCCCTAAAAATGTTTAAAATCTGAGTCCAATTAGCCACCAAATGTCCTTGGTAGGTGCCCTATCCCCCCACCCGCCAATGTTCACAAGCTTTAAATTCCAAAAAGGCTTAAACATAGGACTAGTCATTGAATTTTAAAAATATATATTTTTATTGATTTCAGAGAGGAAGGGAGAGGGAAAGAGACAGAAACATCGATGATGAGAATCATTGATCAGCCGCCTCCTGCACACTCCACACTGGGGATCAAGCCCGCAACCCAGGCATGTGCCCTGACCAGGAATTGGACTGTGACCTCTTGGTTCATAGGTTGATGCCCAACCACTGAACCACACCAGCTGGGCAAGTCACTGAATTTTAAAAAATTAATGGTAGTAGGAGAAACCAAGATGGTGGCATAGGTAAACACCGGAGTTTGCTGCCTCGCACAACCACTTCAAAAATA
Organism: Myotis brandtii; assembly: GCF_000412655.1. NCBI lineage: Eukaryota > Metazoa > Chordata > Mammalia > Chiroptera > Vespertilionidae > Myotis > Myotis brandtii. The sequence continues at coordinate 350,519 of NW_005353538.1, read as the reverse complement.
CAACTAAAAGACGGAACAGACATCATCCAGAACCACAGGAA
>NW_005353538.1:345847-348636 GCF_000412655.1 Myotis brandtii | reverse complement strand
GGGAAGAGATTGGACAATAATCGTGCACCTATGGATGAGGACAGTGGGTGGGGAGTGAGGGCGGAGGGTGGGGTGGGAACTGGGTGGAGGGGAGTTATGGTGGGAAAAAAGAGGAACAAATGTAATAATCTGAACAATAAAAATTTAATTAAAAAATGCTAACAATAAATGTAAAATAAGTGCTAAATAATTAATGGTACTAGACTTATCAGGGTGATCACTTTGTAAGGTATATAAATGTCTAATTACTATGTTATATACCTAAAACTAATACAATGTTGTATGCTTGTAATAATCTGAACAATAAAAATTTAATTAAAAAATGCTAACAATAAATGTAAAATAAGTGCTAAATAATTAATGGTACTAGACTTATCAGGGTGATCACTTTGTAAGGTATATAAATGTCTAATTACTATGTTATATACCGAAAACTAATACAATATTGTATGCTAACTGTAATCTATACTAATAAAAGAGTAATATGCTAATTAGACCGGATGTCTTCCGGACGTCCTTCCGGACAAAGCTGCAGCAGCTGCCTGAGCCTCAGCCCTCGTAGCCAAGGCTCAGGCAGCCATGGTGGCTGTTGCTGCTGCAAGGGCTGGGCCAAGGCTCAGGCAGCTGTGGCGGCCGGCAGTGGCAGTAGCAGCAACATGATAGTGGCGTCGCCTTCCCCTGATCTGCCCGGTTGCCTCCTGCAGAGGGAGGCCAGAGGCAGCAGCAGTGAGGGGGTGATGGGGGCGGTGCCTTCCCATGGTCTGCCAGTCGCTCCCATGGGGAACGGGCCTAAGCTGTCAGTAGGACATCCCCTGAGGGCTCCCGGACTGTGAGAGGGGGCAGGCGGGCTGAGGGACCCCCTCTCCCACCACCAGTGCACGATTTTTCATGCACCGGGCCTTTAGTTTAAAAATAAAATTTAAAAAATGAATCAGAGTGTTTAGGCATGTAGAGATGCTGATGTATTGATTGGATTAACTGCTCCCCACATGAAAAATCTATGAGAGTAAACTTTTATTCTCATGCAATTCTTCTAATATTAGTTTGAAGATTTAATAAGTAATAGTAGTTAACATTGTGCTTACACAGTAGCTTGCTATGTGCGAGGCACTGTTTGTAATATCTCATTTAGTACACCCCCCAGCCTTACAAAGGGGGGTCCCAATCGCCCCAGGTTACAGATGAATTCATGTAAATTGCCCAATAGTATGCCTCGTAACAACACCTCTCTTTTTACATAAATCCTGTTACTTCTATTTCCACTCCTGCCCCTCCAGTTCTGTGCCTTCCACTCTTGGGGAGCATCTACTTCTTAATATGGTCCCATCCCCAGGTTCTGGGAAGGCATGGATTTGGGGGGACACTTTCACCCCCATACAAGAAATAATCTCTGCTCTCAAGAAGCCTACGTCCTGTGGGAGGGGAGCAGCCGTACCAACAGGCGATGGAGCAGTAGAGCAAAGGGTGAAGCGGGTGTTGATGGGGTTCCCCTCTCCCTCTTCCCACCATGTGAGGCTGCAGCAAGGAGTCCGCCATCTTGTTAACATAAAAACATTCAATCCTGGAAAGAATTCTGTGAGCTTATTTGAGCCAAACTGTCCACAAATACCGGGAAGCAGAACCTCAACATATTGAGATAACGCTCTGGAGAAGGCGGCTTACATCTGTATACATTGCAATCAAAGGAGGGACGGAGGTGGGTGACATGAAATCCATTGGTGATGGACTAGGGAGGTGGGAGAAAGAAAAGCAGGGGGCGGGGAACCCCTGGGATTGGATAAAAAGTAAAATGATGGACACATACTTAGGTGGGTGCAGAAACAATTAACATGATAACAATGAAGGAATTTGTGGTCTCTGTCCTGGCGCCCAGCACATTAGGTTGTGCCCCAAGGGGTCCAGAAAAGGGAAGTTACAAGTTACCCAGACACTTCAAGGGTGTGTTATTATAGAGGCAAAAAGACAGGCAGGCTCAGTGAAGGTAAAGGTTGACCTGGTCAGTGAAGATACCAGCCTAGGAGGTGACCGGGTGTCTAGGAGGTGACTACCCACCATCACTGCCTTTAGTTCAAGTTTAATTTCAGACCATCCTTTGTGGTGACTTTAGGTCTGAGTTTGCAAGCCCGCCATGCGGCCTCCCCTGGGCTGTCAGGTCAGCACGTGGCCCCTTCCGTCCACAGCCTGGAAGAGGGTCTCAGCGGGATCCGACTAGGATGGCGCCCTGACCTCAGCCGTCCAGCCTCCAGGGCCGTGAGGACTGCCTTTCTGTTGCTTATAAGCCACCCAGTCTGGCCCGTGGCTGCAGCAGCCTGCAGAGACTCAGCCACCAGTCTGGTGGGAAACGGGCTGTGAGCCGCCCATGGGGGTCTTGGCTGGTCCGCATGGTCTGTCCTTCCCAGTAGCACCTGGGCCTGCACCGCAAACCCCAGGTGGAGGGAGAAGCTGACCTCGCGAAGGAGGGGGAGCCATCGGAAATCGCGGTGTGACCGCTGTGCCCCAGCGCGTGGTTTGCTGATGCCAGGGCTTCCGCGCAGAGGAGGCTTTTGATAAGAATAAGCCCTGGCCTGTGCCGCCTTTCACAGCGCCGACCTCATTTAATCCTCCCCCGCCTGCGTGTGCCCCTAGGGAGGTCATGCTCCACGCTCCACTGGCCAGGCCGTCCTGTCCCCACCGCGCAGAGCTGGGAGGACGGGGGTCTGGGCCTGCGGCTCTGGGGAGGGCTGGGGCCCAGGGTGAGGGCTGCTCCGGGCTGGCTGAGCAGCTGGGCTGGGGTGAGGGCGGGAAGGGAG
>NW_005353538.1:342838-345699 GCF_000412655.1 Myotis brandtii | reverse complement strand
GCGGCTGCAGGCAGGGCCCGGGGCAGGCGGGCACCAGCTCCGGGCAGTGGTGCGCTGGGTGGAAGGCTGGTTCTGGAGAACCGGGCGGGGCAGGTCTCGTCCTGGGGTTCGAGGGAGAGAGAGGAGGGAGGGCGGAGGAAGAGACCCACAGCCCGTCTCCTCCCACCGCTGTCCTGACCCCCGCCCCACAGGCTGGGGGAGGCTGGCCGCTCACCAGGCCACACTGTCCGTGCTCACCTCTCTGGCAGCAGAGGCGGGAGGGAGGGGTTCTTCCTGGAGGGTGTGCGGCGTGGCCATGGATGGAGAGCTCACTCCTGGGACCCTGCACGGACCTTCACTCGCCCCCACAACCCTGAGCCCTGGTTGGGGTGTCTCAGGGTCCCCTCACTTCATTCTGGTTCCCACCCCACTGGAGGTACCACAACCCTGGGGCTTCCCTGGGGAGCTCGCTCTGGGGGTGGCTGGAGCGCCTTTCTAGGGCTGCCCAGCAGGGGGAGCCCCCACCTTTCCCGGGGAAGGTCTGCAGGCGCCAGGGCTCCAGTGGCGGCCACTCTGCCCTCTGAGGACAGCGGAGCCACAGCGCCCCCCCAACCAGGGGACCTCTCTGCCCTCTCTGCCCCTCAGGCCACTGGGCTCCATGCGGCTCCCAGGGTGAGCCTGGGCCTCACCTCCTCCAGGTTTAGAGAGAATATGGAACCGGACAGCCAGGGGGTGCGGGCCGCCTGTCACTACCTGAGCCAATTCGGCAGAGACGGGTGAATCCTCTATGAGCATTTATTCCAATCCTGCTCGGCCGCTGCACTGCTGGGGGCCTGGCCTCGGGGACGGCGCTGAGCCAGGAGCTGGGTGCCGTGGGTGCTTCGCTCACCGTGTGGGAGGTGGTTGAGGTGGGTGCAGGCTGCGGGCTGGCCGGCAGCTGGGGCTGACGTGGAGCTGTGGCTCTGAGCTCCCATGTCCATTTACAACCTGGAGAGAAGGACCCCATCAGGTGGCGTAGGGAGAGGTCCTGCAGCGCCCGGGCTCTGCCACTCCTGGCCGTTGACCTGGGCAGGCCCCTCACCTCCCAGAGCCCCGTCACTTCCTGGTACCACAGGACCAGGAGATTCTGGAGAGACGGGGAGACGTTGAGCGTCCAGGCTGCTGCCTATGGGAGCAGCGCAGCCTGAAGATGAGCTTCTGTTCCCTGGTCCTGAGGCCTCAGAGAGCCTTGGCCCTACCCCCCTGGTGGTGGTGGTGGTGGTGGTTCCCACTGCGGGTCCCGCAGGCGGAGGACCCTCGCGGCCGGGCACAGCTTCCCAGGGTCCGTGAGGAGGCCCCGAGGCCTGGACGCTGGTCGTGCACTGGGAGCCAGCAGGGCGAGAGCATTGGAGTCCTGGTATCAGTCCTTCAGCCAGGGCGGGGGGGGCGGGGGGCGGCTTGCTTTCCAGAGGGAGCCCAGCCGCATTTTCCTCAGGGATGCTCCCCGCCCGAGGCCACGGTGTGGGCACAGCTCCTCTCCTCCGGGTCCCTTTCCTGGTAAATTCTCTTGCAGGCAGACTTCAACACGCCAGGCATGTTTCTCCTTCTCCTGCTCCTCCTCCTCCTTCTCCTTCTCCTTCTTTTTAAAAAATACATATTTATTGATTTCAGAGAGGAAGGGAAAGGGAGAGAGAGAGAAGCATCAATGCTGAGAGAGAATCATGGATCAGCTGCCTCCTGCACGCCCCACTCTGGGGATGGAGCCCGCAACCCGGGCATGTGCTCTGACCAGGAATTGAACCGTGACCTCCTGGTTCATAGGTCCACACTAAACCCCTGAGCCACAGGGCCCAGGCCCCCTGGTTCTCTAAAATGATAATGTCTGCAGAGTCGGTGCCAGAGGAGGGTGTGAGCATTCTACAAATGAGAAACCTGCCCCCAGAGGGTTAGGGGCTACTCAGGTTACCTGTCCCAGAAGCTCCCTGCTGTTCGTAGCCAAGAAATGTGTCAGAAGTGCAGCTTCGGCCCCTCAGCCCCCTCCCCACCCGACGCCACGGGGTGTGGGCTGGGCTGAGGCTGGGTGAGACCTGGGCCGGAGGCTCAGAGCGGCTGCCTGGGTGGGAGAGCCCAGCCTGGGGACCCAGCTAGGGTCTGGGAGGAGAGGGTGCTGGGGGGGGGGCAGAGAGCGGGGTTCAGGTGGAGCCTCTGTGCAGAGTGGCTTCTCTGGGTTCAGAGCTGGGATGTGAGGCTCCTGCCCTTTGGGGAGCAGCCCCGCCTTCCCGGGCACGCCTCTGCCTCTGCACCTCCGGGCGGGTGGGCGGCTGGGATAGCAGTGATGTGAGGGGCAGCACCATGAGCCCCTGCGGCAGGACGGACAGTGCTGGGTGTTCCACCCGTCCGTCCCCCTTTCAGCCGCTCAACAATCCCGCCGGCAGGCGACAGTCCATTTCAATAGAGTGGAGCCCAGTGTGAGGCTCAGGGGTTGAGCGTCGACCTAGGAACCAGGAGGTCACGGCTCAGTTCCCAGTCAGGCACCTGCCTGGGTTGCGGGCTCGATCCCCAGTGAGGGGCGTGCAGGAGGCAGCTGATCCATGATCCTCTCTCATCATTGATGTTTCTATCTCTCTCCCTCCCTCTCCCTTCCTCTCTGAAATCAATACAAATGTATTTTTAAAAAATTACACATAATGTCGCTGTGGGTCTGAGAGGTTTGGTGATTGGCCCAGTGCCACGCGGCCGGGAGGGAGCTGGCTGTCAGGTTTCCCGCCAGGTCTCTCCCTCCCCAGTGCTGGGAGCTCCCCACCAGCCAGCGGCCTCTCCAGCCGGGGCTCCGACCAGACTGTGCTTCCTGGGGGGCTTGGGCGGGGTGCTGGGACAGGGTGGGGTGCTGGGATGGGGTGCTG
>NW_005353538.1:341360-342801 GCF_000412655.1 Myotis brandtii | reverse complement strand
GGGTGGGGTGCTAGGGTGGGAGACTAGCCCTTTGGAGAGCTACTGTCTAAGGGAGAGCCTGGCCTTTGATGGGGGCCCAGCTTTGATCTCCTTTGAAGTCCTGGCCTCTGGAACCAGGCCCTCCTGTGGGGAGACAAGAGAAGGGGGGATGAAAGGGCAGGCGGCGCACAAAGGGAGGGAGTGGAAAGGGGGGGAGACAGGAGAGAAACAGATGTGTGACCAGGTCGCTGGGGAGGAAGCAGGAGTGGGAGGGAGGGAACCCCGTGGGGTGGGGTCGGGACAGGTCTTGGGGCCCAGCTCTCAGCCTCTTGTGCCCAGGAGCCTGGGCTGTGGGTAGAGCCCACCTGGCCCTCACCTGCCACGGCCCCTCCCCCGGCGGCCCCTCCTCGGGCTGCTTCTGCCAGGGCTGCCTGGGGATGTCCAATGGCCCAGGTCTCACTGCAGGCAGCTGCCGGTAATAACGCGGAGTTCGTAAGCAAAGAAAACACGATAATTTCAAGAGAAACATCGAAAGTGCTTTATCCAAAGTAATGTCCATCACTAGCTGCACATTCCCCCATCGTTCAGGTCATTTGTGGATACCGTCCCCATAGAACTTTTCTTGTTTTGAGGCAAACCATTCAGAGACCCAGCTTTCCACTTCTTCGCACGTTTTGAAGTGCTGCTCAGAAAGTGCGTGTGCCATCGATCGGAACAAGTGGGAATCTGAAGGAGCAAGGGCTGGTGAATACGGAGGGTGGGTTCATACTTCCCAGCAAGATCTTTTAATGTGTCTTTAACTGGTTTTGAAGTGTGTGATGGTGCATCATCATGAAGCAAAATTACTTTGCCATGTCTTCTGGCACATTCTGGTCGTTTTACGATCAAAGTGTGGTTCAAATTGAGTATTTGTTGTCAGTAGCGATCAGTATTAACAGCTTCACCTGGTTTTAGAAGCTCATAATACACCACACCTTCCTGATCCCACCAAACGCAGAGCGATTTGGCCTTGCAGTCGATGTTGATGGTTGACCTGGATCAACCCATGATTTTGTGCATTTGGGATTCTCAAAATAAATCCACTTTTCATCACCAGTCACAATTCGATGCAAAAAAGACTTTCTTTTGTGCCATTGAAGCAACATTTTACTGACGGCTTTTCGGTTTTCCATTTGTCTTTTGTTCAGTTTATGTGGCACCTGTTTTCCTTCCTTTAAAATCTTTCCTGTGGGGAGCCGATATAGGGTTAAGCCTCGGACTGACCTGTTGGCAAAGTCACAAACAAGTCCCAGCTTAGAGGGCACAGTCCTCTTAAGCATAATTAGGCTTGACCTTATGAGGCTCCCTAGATCTTATCTGGGAAGCTAATAGGCTGAGGGAAGTGCAGCAAGAACAAGAACAAAAACAAGTGAAACTCACAAGAACAGTGTAAACAAGTGAAACTCACAAGAACAGTGTAACT
>NW_005353538.1:337910-340358 GCF_000412655.1 Myotis brandtii | reverse complement strand
GGCTGCTTCCTAGGCTCTGGGCTCCAATCCAGGTCCCTCTCCCGCACTGTCAGCCCCCCCGCCCCGCCCCTTTCCCTTGTCAAGGCCCCAGGCTCTGCACCCTCTCAGCCTCCGCGCAGGTGGGGGTGGCCCTGCTGGGAAGGGTGGTGGCAGAGGGCACCTGCGGTCCAGAGGCAGGAGCAGGTGGCGAGGTTTGTGGGAGGGTGGGCTCACCTGGATGGCCCTGGTTCGGGGGTCGGTGGCCCTGGCTCAGGGGTGTGGAGCCCTGGATTGGGGGTGTGGGGTCCTGGATTGGGGGTGTGGAGCCCTGGATTGGACGGTTGGATGGATGGACAGACAGGAGATCTGGCTTCCAAGCCCCCAGCTGGGCCTGTGAGTGGAGCAGCCTAAGTGACGGGAGCCACTGAGGGTCCAAGGCCTGCAGACCCCCTTGTCCCCGAAGCCCTAGAGGAGGAGGAGGCCGCTGCATGGGGTGGCCTGGGGTGCCCCGGAGACCGCCTGCAGGGGCAGGGGATGAACGCACTCACTCCGTCCTCATTCCTAACCCTTGGTGTGGAGGGTGAATGGACCACCCTTTGTCCTTCCCGTCGCCATGAAGATGCCTGGGCACTGGCGCTTTAGGGCAGGTTTGGGGGGTCCTTGCTGAGGCTGCCTGCTGAGAGGCCTCTGGGGTACAGGTAACTTCTCTTTGTGGGCCCTGCTGAGCTGAGCACCATCTCTCTCTCTTTTTTTAAAAAATACTAGGGACCTGGGGCATGGATTCGTGCACCAGTGGGGTCCCTTGGCCTGGCCTGCACCCTCTCGCAATCCAGGACCCCTTGGGGGATGTCAGAGAGCCAGTTTCAGTCCGATCCCTGCAGGCCAGGCTGAGGAACCCCACCAGTGCACGAATCTGAGCACCGGGCCTCTAGAATGCATATAAAATCTTTGTTAATCTCTTCCTACCCTCCCTCCCCCTTCCCTCTGAGATTCATCAGTCTGTTCCTTGTTTCCATGCCTGTACATTGAGTGTCTGCCCCCTGGTGGTCAGTGCATGTCATAGCTACCGGTCGAACAGTCTCTTAGGTTTTTATATAGATAGACTAGAGGCCCGATGCATGAAATTCATGCAAGGGGCTCGGCCCTCACAGCCCCTCACAGCCCCGGCTTCGACTGGAAGGTCATCTGGGTGGTTGTTCTGCTATTTGGTCTAATTAGCATATTAGCTCTTTATTATATAGGATATTTTTATTGATTTCAGAGAGGAAGGGAAAGGGAGAGAGAGAGAGAAACATTGATGATGAGAGAGAATCCTAGACCGGCTGCCTCCTGCACACTCCCCACTGGGGATCAAGCCCACAACCTGGGCATGTGCCCTGACTGGGAATTGAACTGTGACCCCCTGGTTCATAGTTGATGTTGAACTGGCTGGGCAAGCACTCTCTCTTTGGAGCAACCTTGATTTTGACCCTGGAGGCCTGGGAGATTGAGGTGGGGGTGGCCAAGGAGGTTCCAGACCATCTCCAGTCCACCCTGCAGGCCCCAAGGGTGCGGTGCTGCCCGGACCTCGAAGGGTCCATCTCAGAGGCGGGAGTGAGCAGGACCTGGGCCTCCTGCTTGGCGAGGGGCAGCCTTGGGCCGGGCTGGGGGGCTGGCACCTCGCAGCCGGCTTTGCTCCAGCCTGTCTCACCCAAAAGGCGCACACCTCCCGGCAGAGTTCAGGATCCGGTGGAAGCCAGGCCCAAGCTGGCCCCTGAGCAAACTCACCCTCAATTCCGTCCCACGGGGGTGGAGGAGCAGGTCGGGGGTGGGGTGCCGGCCCCACACCCCCTGTTTTGTCTGTAGCTCTGTAGCCAGGCAGGGGCCCCGCTGACTGACAGCCCAGCTGCTGGGGCTGGATCCACCGTGACATCTGCAGAGGCCACACTCCCCGCGGCCCCCGAGTGCAGCTGGGGCCGCCAGGCAGCCTGGGTCCTGTGGGCGGGACCCCGGCATGAGGCTCCCTGCTGGCTCCCCCAGAGCCTTTTCAGAGCTGCCCTGCTGTCTGAGGTCCCCATGTGCTCCCCCTTCCGTCCCCTCCCCCCTCAGGGCCAGACCTGCCCCTCCCATCCCAGTCACGCTCAGACGACCTGGTGAGCCGGGAGGGCCTGAGGAGACAGGCAGCGGAGGAGGAGGGAGTGGGCTCGGCTCCCTCACTGCCCGCAGCAGGGACCTGCCTGGGTGGGAAGCAGGGTGTGGAGCATCCTGCACGAGGCAGCAGCCCACTGGTGACGTGTGCACGGTGCTGGCCGGGAGGACATCCAGGCACTGGAGATGTGCAGACCATGCCGGGCAGCAGGGTGGTGGGTTGTTATTTAGTTCACTAGCAGGTGTCGAGAGACCTGAGAAACGAGGGCCATCAGCAGCTATGGCTCCATGGGAGAGCCAGGCCTCCTCCCAGGAAGCTGGCAGAGGCCCCCCTCCTGCGGC
>NW_005353538.1:335187-337804 GCF_000412655.1 Myotis brandtii | reverse complement strand
GTGGGCGGGGGGTCAGGGGGGGGGGTGTGGGCACAGGAGCTGCCCCCCCTGGGTTCCTGGCTGCAGGATGAGAACGAAGGAGAGAGCCCAGCGCTGCTGCGGGTGGTGGGGCTGCTGCGCCTCCCGAGGAGGAGGGAGGAGGCCGGGAGGAAGACGGGGCGGGAATTGTCTGGCGTCCGTCCTGTCCTGGGAGAAGCCGGGTTGGATTCTGCGGTCCCTGACCAGGGCTGGAAGGAAGACTGGTAGAGTCAGGGACGTGGGAGCGCTTTCCCGGGACACGGCTCCAAGGCCCGGCCGGACCCAGAGCACAGGGCACTTGTGCTCCTACGGCACCTGGCGTGTCCCAGGCACAGGGCAGAATGGGGCTGACGCGCTAACACCACGGGGCCTTTTCTGGGGACAAGAGCCAAGCAGAAGCCTTCACAGGTGCCCAGGAGCCAAGGAGCACATCAGAAGTGACATCATGCTCACCCTAGCCAGTATTGTCAGTGGTTAGAGCGTTGGCTTGTGGACTGAAGGTCCCGGGTTCGATTCCAGTCAAGGGCACTTGCCCAGGTTGTGGGCTTGATCCCTAGTGTGGGGAGTGCAGGAGGCAGCTGATCAATTATACTCTCTCACCATTGATGTTTCTATCTCTCTCCCTTCCTCTCTGAAATCAATGAAAATCCTATATAATAAAAGCCTAATGTGCAAATTATTCCCTCGGGTGGTCATTCCACCAGGAGACCGGGAGTTCAATCACTCGCTATGATGTGCGCTTACCACCAGGGGGCAGCGTGGCACTGGCAGCGTGTGGCAGTGGAGGTGCTGGGCCCTGATGGGCCCGATGAGAGGGGGACCACGGTGGGATGGTGGACCAGGTGAGTGGGCGGCGCCAGGTCAAGGTGGGTGTGAGCAGGGGCCCAGCGGCCCGCAGGCCCTGATCACCCAATCTGGGCCGGGCCCCGGACTGGGACAGGGGGGTGGCAGTGACCAACTTTCTGAGAAACAGATAGAGGAGAAGATTCAATTTGCTCTGAGAAACAGATAGAGGAGAAGACTTAATTTGCCCACTCCTTTTCTTTATATATAAATATATTTTTATTGATTTCAGAGAGGAAGGGAGAGAGAGATAGAAACATCTATATATATAAAACCCTAATATGCAAATAGATGAAATGGCGGAACAACCGAACAACAGAACAACCGCTCACTGTGATGTGCATTGACCACCAGGGGGCAGCGCAGAACATGGCGGGCGTCGGCGACATGCTGCAACCTCTCACCGGCTGTCTTGGGGAGGGGGTGACAGGTACAGAGGTGCAGTGAAAATGCAGGGTGTCCGCCAAGCTCGCTCTCACTCCCCCTGCTACCTTCCCCTGGGACGCCATGACTCACCATGGGTTCACGCAGGAACCAGTCTGCCAGGCTGACTGGGAGAGAGCGCGCTGCCTGCCCGGCTTCTGTGCGGTGCTGCTGGGTGGCCCAGAGGCCCACGCTGCACCCCAGCCCGCAGCGTCCAGCCGCACTCACCGCATCTCTGCGTGGGGACTCGGGCGCTGTGACTCAGGTGGAGGGGGGTATGCAGGGGCCCGGGGGCCCAGGTGCTGCCCAGGGCCCAGAGGTCAGCTGGGGACCGCACCCGGGTACGAATTTTGCGCACCGGCCCCTAGAATACTTTAAATAATAGTGACACCATGCTTGAGGAGGGCCAGAGATTGGTGACCTCGTTACCACCCAAGAGGACGCAGGGGTGCTCCCTGCATCATCCTCATGTAATGCCGTCCACCTGCCCTGCCGACCAGGTGGGTCCTGGGAAACGGCTGTGGCTGGCCAGGGGCGTAAACACGGGGCAGCCAGCGCCAGCCCAGGGGCAGTGCCCGGCCAGGCCTCTCGGTGGTGCTGTGTCCCCAGCAGGAAGGCTGCATGGCCCAGGGACCAGGGATGGGAGCTGGGTGCCCCACTCACCATCACGCCGATGACTTGATGGGGAAACTGCGCCCACCCTCAGCCCTGAGACCTGCCGGTGAGGTGAGTGGTGCAGGCTCTTGGCAGGGGGCCGGCTCTGGTTGGCAGGAGGAGGCCTGGCTGCCGTCAGACTGGGGCTTCTGCTTTTTAAAAAAATATATTTTTATTGATTTTAGAGAGGAAGGGAGAGGGAGAGAAACATCAATGATGAGAGAGAATCACGGATCGGCTGACTCCTTCGTGCCCCACACTGAGGATCGAGCCCATAACCCAGGCCTGTGCCCTGACCAGGAATCGAATCGTGACCTCCTGGTTCATAGGTCAATACAACCCCGGAGCCACGCCGGCCGGCTGGGCATCTGCTGTAACGGTGAGTGGACACGGGGGCTGGGAAGGGGTGATGGTCAGGCCTGACCACCGAGGAATGGAGATGTGGTCATAGCGCCAGGTAAGCAGCCACGGCCGGCCGAGGCGATCACTGAGTGAGGGTGGGAAAGAGAGGGTGGGTCCAGTTGTGGCCCTAAGACCTACCCCAGCAGCACCGCTCAGGCAGAGGGGTTTGCAGAACACAGAGGGGCAGGCCCCGCGTGCAGGGGGGCTGTGGGCTGTGGGCATGCCAGCTCTGCTCTGTCTGGGCCCACACTGTGGCCTCAGGGCCCGAGGAGCGGTG
>NW_005353538.1:334807-335051 GCF_000412655.1 Myotis brandtii | reverse complement strand
CTCACGGCGGTGGCAGTGCCCCAGGGCCCCGTGCCAGCAGCCAGAGCCTCTCCCGCCACCCCTCCTGCCCTCTCCCCGTCAGACCTGCACCCTGGGCCAGACTCCCTGGGCCTGCTCCTCCTGAGCCCTCAGCGGTGCCCCCCCAGGACTTGGCAGGTCTAATCCCGCCCCTGGGCCAGACTCCCTGAGCCTGCTCCTCCTGAGCCCTCAGCGGTGCCCCCAGGACTCGGCAGGTCTGATCCCA
>NW_005353538.1:326926-334752 GCF_000412655.1 Myotis brandtii | reverse complement strand
AACCCCCCCCCCCCCCCAGAGCCGCTGTGTCCAGTCCTCTGCGCCTGGCCTGGGCCATCTGTCCTCACGAGGCTGAAGAGGAGGCGGCCATGTCTCCTCCTCCTCCCTCATCGTCCAGACATCTGCCACGCATCCTCTGGAAGTCCTCCCTGAGATCTAGCCTAGAGCCACCTAGCTTTTCAAATTGTACCTGCCTGGCCCGGGGGCGTGGCTCAGTGGTTGAGTGTTGACCCATGAACCAGGAGGTCACGGTTTGATTCCCGGTCAGGGCACATTCCCGGGTTGTGGGCTTGATCCCCAGTGTGGGGTGTGTAGGAGGCCGCCGATCAATGATTCTATCTCATCATTGATGTTTCTATGCCTCTCTCCCTCCTTCTCTCTGAAATCAATAAAAATATTACTAGTAAAAAACAACAACAAATTGTACCTGCCTGAGCAGATTCCTGGCCCAGAAACCTGGCCAGAAATTGGGGGCCATGCTGTCCGTGGCCTTAGGTAGCACCTTTGAGTGTCTGTGCAGCAGGGACCTGGGAGGAGCTTGGATGAGCCCCTAAGCCTCCTGCAGCCCTCCCCCACCCCAATCCCTGCCTGGAGACAGCGCATGCTCCGCCGGCTCCCTCTCTAATTGATGACGTCGAAGCCCTGCGGCAGTCCTGGGTGCTGGGCAAACACTCTCCTGCCGGGCCGGCCGCACTGTGCGACAAGCAGTTTCCCTTCCCTGGGCAGTGGCTCCAGCGCCTCCAGACGGCTGACCTCAGCTGCACCTCCACAGCAGGTCCCTGATGCCCGTCCCGTCACGTGGCCCTGGGTCCGGGAGGTAGAGCGGCCCACCCCGAGCCCCTCCTGCCCACGGTGGTGGTGGAGGTCAGCTCCTCTCCGCTTTGTGCCTCTTGAATGCTAAGCTCAGCCAGGGTTTCCCTCTGACCATAGCAGCAGAGGCCGGAGAGGCTGGGAGGGAGGGGCCAGGGAGAGCGTGCTGGGCCTGGTTTGCAGGGGAAGAGGGTGGAGGAGTGTGCAGGGGGAGGGGGGCTGCAGCTCCAGCTCGGCCAGGGTCCTCTGTGCCCCCCCCCCCAGGGCTGAGCGTGCCAGGCGCAGAGCAGCAGTCAGAGTGGGCGGGAGACGGCGCTGGTGGGATCAGGTGGCTTCAGCTGTCGCTTCACGTCACAGCAGCGATGTCCGGGCCGAGCCGGGCGCAGTCCTCAGGGGAGCACCTGGGCATCCCCCAGGACTTTCCACTTGGTGACTCCATCCCCCTGGTCTTTGCCTCGGGCCCTCCCCTTCTCTGTCACCCGGGGCTCTGAGAGGCTGTGGGTGCTTGGCGTTGGGGGAGCTGGGGGCAGGGGGAGCTGCTCTGGGGAATCCGAGCGGCCATGGCTTCTCCTCTCTGCAGATATCGGGGTCCGTGCCCTCCCTCCTCCCTCCGGTGCTTCCTCACTGTCCGAGAGGCTCTCCAGAGTCCCCCTGGCTGGTGCTTGTGAAGTGGCAGCTGGCAGCTGACACCCGGCTCAGGACACCAACCCGAGCGCTCAGGGCTCCTTGCTGCTCCCGGGCCTGAGGGGCACCAAGCCCAGAGCTGAGCACAGGAGCCCCCGCCAATGACGCCCGGGGGGGAGGGGAGGGGGCTGCCGGCCTCACCACTAAACTCCCCACCGGCTTGGCCATTGGTGGCTGCCGATGGTCAGGGCCGACCCTCGGGAGCGGAGCACCAGGGCTTTGAATGACGCTTCCCCCAGGCACTCGCTGGTGATCCGGGCAAACCGCTGGGCTCCACGGAGCCTCAATTTCCTCATCTGTAAAATGGGACCATGCCAGGACTTACCATCGCGGAGACTGCTGTGAGGACTGAACGGAGCCGTGTTTGGAGTCTCAGCTGGTGCCTAGCCCAGGGCAGGCACTCCCCTCTTGCAGGGACTCACCAGCCAGCAGTGGACGCGGGGTGTGGGTGGGGCGTGGAGCAGCCCAGGAGGTGGGGTGGGTGGGGGACGGTCCGAGGGGAAGGGGCTCCCAGCCGCTGTTTGAAGGACGGACCCTGTGTCCGCAGCGAGTTCCAGCTCACCTCCACGTCTCTGCTGGTTGAGGAATAATAAACAGCTGGTCTTCTCACCCCACACCCTGGCATGGGGACTGGCCTGGCCTTTGGCCTTGGCCTCCGGGGGCAGAATTCGGCATCTCAGCGTGGGCTCCGCACGTGGGCACGCCCAGGTGGGAGGGAGGAGGGCTGTGCTGTGGAGACTGGGCCTGGCCCTCCCACCAGTGTCAGGAGGCTGTGCCCTCTGGGCCCTGGGGGTCTGGCCGGGGTCTCTGGGCAGCACAACATGGGTGCCTCCCCTGCCTCCCGAGTCTGCTGCAAGGCCAGGCCATGGGCGCAGGCGGCAGCCGGTCCGGTGGGAGTGGCGGGCAGAGGCTGTGGATGGTTTGCTGGTGGTCGTTGGTGGGGACTGGGGTGCAGGGTAGAGAGATGGGTGGGGTTTGGGGAGACAGCTGGGTATCAGATCCGGGTTCTGCCTCATCAGAACCCCCCTCCTTCCCTGGTCTGTCAGTGCCCGAACCCACTCTTCCCTGATACCCATCTGGGAGCCACTCCCCGCTCCAGGGCCCCCCCTCCCCCAACCAGCTAGGCCCCTTCCTGCCTCCCAGCCTCCTCCGCCCCCTTTCTCTCTACGGCAGTGGGTGGAGCTGGGTGGAGGCACCATCCCAGAGGCCCAGTGGTCCTTCCTGAGGGGGTGGGGAAGGAGGCCCCCATCAGAGTGGGGGGTCTGCAGGGGAGCTCCTGCCGCTCCCCCTCCCACTGCTGCAGGGGCCTGGCACCGGCCTCAGGGCAGCCTGTGGAAGAGAAGCCGCTCACAGCCCAGCACGACCGGGGCTTCCTCCTGGCTCCCTCGGCACCCCATCCCCGCCTTCGCTGCACTGCCGGCTGCTGGTGACGGGGCAGAAACGGAACGCGGGGCCAGCGGTGACTGTGAGGAAGATGAGTCCTGCTCTGGGACCGGGATGGCTGTTCTGATTGCAGAGGCGCATGCTCACCTGGCTGGGAGTTGCAGTGGGACCCGGGGGCTCACCTGGGAATGCGGCCCATCCCCCCCACCAGGGAGCTGCCTGTGATCATGAAAGACTAGCAACCTCATTGCAGACGCCAGGGCTGCCAGCCCTTAAAGGCCCCCAGCCTTTGCTTACCCACAGGCCTTTGCAAAGCTCCAGCCTGCATTGCCTGTGAATGGCCCATCTGGCACACCCATTGCCTCCTTCCCCTGTAATCTCTGTCCTTCTACCCAATACAGCAGCTGGGGGTGGGGGAGGGGAGGAGCAGCTTTCTGTGGGTGACCTGCTGCTCTCCCACGCTGCCGGCAGGATTGGAACACACGCTCATAGGATTCACCGTCTCTGCCGAATTGGCTCAGGTAGTGGCAGGCAGCCCGGACCCCTGGCTGTCACTGGGAGGTGCATGTGCAGCTGAGGCCTCAGCTCTGCGGGCTCCAGTAGGGAGCGCGCCAGGCCCTGGTGATGTTCCCTGAGTGAGTGAGTGCAGGGAGGGGTGGAGGAAGTGGGGCCCTGGGGCCCTGGGTGGGGAGGTGCCAGGCGGTCCTTTCTCTGGGTGGGGAAGGGGGGCCCAGGTGGGAGGAAGGGCCCCTTCAGGTGGGGACATCTTCCTTTTTGTTCTCCCGCCCCCTCATTCCCGGGCCTGGGCCCACCTGCAGGTCCTCAGGTGCAAGGTGGCTCCCATCAGAGGAGGCACCCTTTTGGGCGAACAGAATGAGGCTCCTGGGGGGAGGGCGGTCCCTGCCCGTCAGGACACCTCACGGTGTCTGGCCCCTGAGCCCCCCTCACAGGAGTGGCCCGAGCTTGGGGTGTGGTCACCCGTGGGTGGGGAAATGACTGAGAGTGCTCACCCCCTGCCCCCCGCCTGGGCACAGGAGCGGGGTGGGCCTCAGGCATCCTAGGGTGTCGGCCAGTGGGAGACCCCGAGGCTGCACATGGGCCCAGGGCAGGGTGAGGGGAGAGAGGCCTCAAGTGCAGAGCTGAGGAGGACACCCAGTCTCAGTTATCACGATAAACAGTATTTTAACGCAATGCTTAAAGGAAATGCCAACATTCAAGTGAAGCCAGGCTCCGTCACAGGGCCGAGCCCAGGCCTAGGGGAGCCTGCGGCCGCGGGAGGAGTCAGGATACCGACCCGTGTTCTGAAAGTATTACTTGTCGTGCTGACCGAGCTTTGGGGCTCCCGTTAAACCTTGTGCCAGAGCGCCCGTTCACCTCGCCTGGGCTGGGTCCTGCCTCACCCCTGTCCGTGTCCGTGGCTGGGAGAAGGTCAACCTGGGTAAGGAGTTTAGCCTCCGGGCCTCAGTTCCCTCCCCTGTGAACAGCACAACCGCACACCTGCTTCTCAGCGTCCGTCGGAGGGTGAGATGCGTCTCTGGTGGCTCCGGGTGAACACGGCCTGGCTCACACTCCCGCTGCGGGTCAGCTCCTCCAGGAAGGCCCCAGGCGGCAGTGCGACCTGCGGGTGGAGAGGCCTGGGCCGCAGGGAGGGGCTGGGGCCACGGCTGGGCTTACTGACGCCCACCCCACCCCTTCCAGCAGCTCTTCTCTGCAGGTGAGAGAGAAGGGAGCCAGCGAGAACCGCCAGGAATGAGGACCAGGAGCCCAGGGGCCTGGCTGGTAGAGAGTGAGATGGGGGAGGAGGACAGAGAGGGGAAGACGGAGCCCTCGCCCGCCCCCTCCCTGCAGCCTCCTCCTCATCTCCCTCAGGTTTGGGAGAGAGGCTGCGGGTTAGTGAGGAACAGACCTCAACTCTGGGTCCCAGGGCCCTGTAACCCCAGCCTCTGCTCTCATTCAGGATCTGGGGCGAGGAGGTGGGACGGGGTGGGAACACGGGGCAGGCGGAGGGGTGCCACCCCTTCGTTCCATCCCTAGCCCTGCAGCGAAGATTCCGTGGAGTTTCATGTTCTCTCCTCCCTTCCCAATGAAACACGCAAACGGACGAATGGGGCTTTGCCTGCAGCTCCGGAGAGAGCAAGGCCAGAGCCCGGGAGAGGGACCTGCGCCGGTGGGGGTCCTGGGAGACCACGGCACTCACTCCCCGGAGCAGTGGCAGCCCAGGGGCTGTGGTCTGCGCCCACCCCGGCCTGACCTGCCAGCCCCGGGGGCAGGAGTGAACTGGGGACCATGGGGGCTCCGCAACGGGTGGGAGCACTCGGTCCCTCGGGGTCTCAGGATGCCAAGCGCCTGCGAGGCCTGTGCAGGTCTCAGTCTGGGCTGGAGGGACCCGCCCTGAGGACAAGAGCGCCCGGGGCACTGCCCTGAGCTGGTGGTGGGTGGCCCGCGGCGGAGGCCCGCTCCTGGCCGTGCTGGCTCTGGCTCACCTCTGACCTTTCCCATCCCCGGAGGCAGGAAGAGACCCAGGTGGGGGATCCACTCCCTCCCTCTTCCGCCCGCACCAGAGTCCAGGGATCGGTGCAGTTGGCAATCAACCTCATGCCGCCGTTTCTGCAGCAGGACTGACAAGCTCCCTGCTCCACCCCGAGGCCCAAGGAGGGGTCTGGCTCCCAGGGAGTCCCAGCGCTCGGGGCGTGGCAGGAGCCCGGCCGGTCCCTCGGTCCCTCGGTCCCTCCGTAGCTGCTCTCATTCCACCGAGAAGGCTCAGAGAGGTGGAGTCCGTATGGGGGCTGCAGCCAGGACCACTCCTCTCCCTGCAGAGCCCACGCCTCCCCGGCTCCGGCCCCAGGACGGCCTCTGCCCACTCCCTCCTGCTGGCTCTGGGACCACACCAGTGACCCCCACTAAGCCCCGAAGCTCTCACCTGTCACCTAGGGACAACACACCTGGTTTTCCTCCCACAGACTGAGAATGCGACACCCCCAGTTCAGAGGTAAACACAGACCTGGGGTCCAGTCCTGGGGCGAAGGGGGCTGCAGGCCGAGGACACAGGCCTTCCTGGCCCTTCCTGGAGCTCCTCTGGGCATGGAGGCCCCAAGGTGGGGAGGGGCGGAGCTTTGGATCCCACCGGGGCACCCAGCAATCTCAGTCTGCGCTTCCCTCCAACCCCCGCTTGGCCATACCCCGTGGTCCTGAGCCTGCTCTGCTCAGCCGTGGGAAGGAGCCCAGGCTGCTGGCCCTACTGCGTGTCAGGTCTGTGTTGGGGCCGAGGGTTTGCCCCCCGCTAACGGGGGCATCAGACAGGTACACAAACAAGTCCCTGTTTTGTGACTTGTCTCATGAGAGTCTGTCCAAGGCACCGAATGGGTGCAGAGAGGAGAGTCAGTGATTGGCTCTGGGGTTAATGGCTTCACAGAGGAGGGGCCTTCTGAGCAGGGTTTTGAAAGCATGATAGGAGTTCACCAGGAGAATAAAGGGAGAAGAGCATTGTAGGTAGAATGAAGGGCGCTGCAGGGATGTGTGTGAAATGTGGGGCATATGAGAAAAATGACACATGTGGCTGGAAGGAGGGTGCAAAGGGGGATGGACAGCAGGAGTCAGGCCTGGCTCAGGGGTGTGGATGTTCCACCCAGGTGGCAGGGGTGGCTCCATCCCTGGCCAGAGGCAGGCAGCAGGGCTGGCGTCAGGCGCCCTGGGCCAGCTCCCCTCTCCAGGTCGGAAGGCAGACTCCACAGCCTCCCGCACCTGCACCTCCAGGCGCTAGATGGAGGCGGAGCTCCCAGACCCGTCCTAGGCTTATTGCTCCATCCGGCTCAGCCCGGCTCTGAGAACCAGGACCTGAGCCACAAGGGATGGGGAGCTGAGCTGGGACATGAAGGGCAACAGGGCCTCCACAGGACTGTGGCCTCAACATCAAGACTAAGCTCCCCCCCCCCCCCCCCCCAGGCCCTGCATGGCTCCCAGCCCAGCCCACACCCTTCCTGGAAGTGTCTGTCTGACTGTGTGCTCCGGCTCACTCCACTCCCTATCATCTGTCTCTCTATTTCAATGCTTTCTTTTCAGGACCCCAGAGGGGTGGCTGCGGCACCATCACACTTGGGGGTGGCAATCACTTGTCCCCCAGCCTAGGAGTGGACGCGACCCTCTCCTCCTCGGCTCAGCCCATACAGGAGGGACTCTTTCAGGCACTTTCCTCTGACCCGAGCTGGGGAGGCACCCCCAGAGTCTGGAGCTGGGGAGCTGCAGCCAGGAGTCCCTGGCCACATGGCTCAGGCTGGGCCAGGCCACTGCCTTTCTCCCCCTGGGATGCTGGGCGAGGAGCCTGGCCCCGGGGCTATAGCTGCTGGGAGCCCAGCCTGCCTCCTCCCTGGGCAGGCTCCTGGCCAGCTCCTGGGCTGGGTTGCACTCCAGCCTGTGCCAGCCCTGGGCATGCATGTTAGTGCAAAAGCCTCTTCTCATTGGCTACAGAGTTCGCTCTGGTTCTTAGCTTGGGCAGAGGTTGCCTAAGACCATCGGAAAACACATATATAATTACATATTGTTTTTGTGATTAATCACGATGCTTTAATTATGTTCAATTCGTAACAATGAAATTGGGGGTCACCACAACATGAGGAACTGTATTAAAGGGTTGCGGCATTAGGAAGGTTGAGAACCACTGTCCTAGATGGAGGATGCAGCTCTGGCTCTGCCCTGCCCTCTTTCTACCCCGGCCCGACTCCCATTCCTTGTGTCTGGAGCAGATGTAGTTACGCAAAGTGCTTAGCACAGTGCCTGGAATGTTCTCAGTTTGTAATACATGGTGCTGTTTCTGTTATTATTAGATGCACAGCAATACACCTCATCAGCCTCTAGTTATTAAATAGATGCATGTCGGTGGTGATGATGGTTGGTGATGATGGTGGTGATGATGGTTGTGATGATGGTGATGATGGTGGTGATGATGATGGTGA
>NW_005353538.1:321637-325771 GCF_000412655.1 Myotis brandtii | reverse complement strand
ATGGTTGTGATGATGATAATGATGGTGGTGATGAAGGTGGTGATGATGGTGATGATGATGGTGATGATGGTGGTGATGATAATGGTTGTGATGATGATAATGATGGTGGTGATGAAGGTGGTGATGATGGTGATGATGATGGTGATGATGGTGGTGATGATGATGGTTGTGATGATGATAATGATGGTGGTGATGAAGGTGGTGATGATGGTGATGATGATGGTGATGATGGTGGTGATGATGATGGTTGTGATGATGATAATGATGGTGGTGATGAAGGTGGTGATGATGGTGATGATGATGGTGATGATGGTGGTGATGATGATGGTTGTGATGATGATGATGATGGTGGTGATGAAGGTGGTGATGATGATGATGAAGGTGGTGATGATGGTGGTGATGATGGTGATGATGATGGTGGTGGTGATGGTGGTGATGATGGTGATGATGATGATTGTGGTGATGATGGTAATGATGGTGGTGGTGATGGTGGTGGTGATGGTGATGGTGGTGGTGATGATGGTGGTGGTGATGGTGGTGATGAAGGTGATGGTGATGATGGTGGTGATGGTGGTGGTGATGGTGGCGATGATGATGGTGATGATGGTAAAGATGGTGATGATGGTGGCTTCTCCCTTCCCTGGAAGCGTGGCTTCTAAGCTAGCACTCGGGCCGAATGACACCTATGGCCACATTTATCTGATATCATTATATCTTGCATGTGCTTTTACTTAAATTACCTCATTTGATGTTTCCACCTTTTGCTATGATGACAGCTAGGTAATTGGAGGCCCAGAGAAGTTTAGTAAAATGCTCAAGGTCACACAGCCCACCGATGATGGAGTGAAGTAGGAACCAGACACTAAGATCTTCAGTGCAGATTCCGAGCGGCATTGGTGAGGAGCCCTCCTGGTCCATTTTCATGCTCCTGCTGCCTCCCTCTCCCAGGTCATCTTTGGAGGAAGACAAGCCTGCTCACTCTCGAACTTGCCACTTACTTAGCTGTATAACCTTGCAAAGTCTCTTCAACCCTCTTGGCCTCAGTGTCCCCATCTGTATAATGGGAATTACCACCAGGCTGTTGCTGGGCGTAGATGAGGTCATGCCTGTTAGAGCCGAGCACAGTGCCTGGGCCTAGTCTGTGCTCAGTGAGCACTGGTTCTGGTGGGGCAGGGGCAGGTCTGCTCCTCGGGCACATCCTGGGCGGTGGCCGAGGGGCTGGGAGCTCTGCTCTTCCCCGCATGGTGGCGGCCGCATGCCTGCCCTCAGCTTTCCCCAGACCCGTGCTGGGCATGACCCAGTCTGCACACAGTCCACCCTTCGGAATGCTCTCCCCAGTGTCCCCGCTTCCCAGCCCCGCCCCCTAGCCTGCACCCCAGGAGCTGTCAGAAAAAAATGAACACGTTGGGCCTGACTTTCCAGAGGCCCACCCTTCCTCACCCCGCTGAGGTCCGGCCCAGCTGGAGGGAGTTACTGGGATTTCACGCACATTCCTGAGGGGAGAGGGACTGTCTCCTTGTTGGGGACCCTGCTGGATAGAGATCTGACACCACCCCCCCTCCCCCCTGGCCTTCGGCTCTCCCTCGCTGAGGGAGAGACATGAGCAAAGACCTTGCCCAGCCAGGTGGGGAAAGCTAGGGGCACAGGGAAGCCATTTATCTGCCACACCTGCTGGTGGGCTGGGCACTCCCCCCCGCCCCCCGCCAGGAACCGTCACCACCACGGGGGACCCGCTGTGGTCCCCATCACTGCCAGGCGGGCAGCTGGGCTGGCTGTGCCCAGTGTCAGAGGAAGCAGGCCGGGTTCATGGGGACAAGCAGATAACACCCACCCCTCCCCTCCCCCACTCCTCCCTCCTGGAACAGTATTTTATCTCTGGCTCTCAGAATGAGAGGGAACTAGTAATGTGTTGGTGGTTGTGTGGTGTGTGTGTTGTGTGTGTGTTTGTGTGTGTGTGTGTGAGTTTCAGAACAGCTGGAGTAACTGGGATTTTTTAAAGATATATATATATCTTTTTGTTGTTAATCCTCATCTGAGGCTTTTTTTCCCGTTGATTTTTAGAGAGAGTGGAAGGGAGGGGGAGAGGGAGAGAGAGAAACATGGATGTGAGAGAGACACACTGACTGGTTGCCTCCTGCATGCTCCCCTACCAGGGCCGGGGATCAAGCCTGCCTGCAACTGAGGTACATGCCCTTGACTGGAATCAAACCCGGGACCCCTCAGTCTGCAGGCTGATGTTCTATCCACTGAGCCACACCAGCCAAGGCAACGTGTATACTTCTGTGATCCGTGACCTGTATTTCATTGTTGCTCACCACCAACAGTCTGATCATCTCTCACCACATACAGGTACCCCCAAAACATGCATAGCTCAACTGACACTTCTTTCTTTTCAGCCAGACTAAGCTTTGAACAAAGGAAATTCATCCTAAAATGCTATGGAAGTTTGAAAATGCAGTTAAGTACAAACACTGCCTCTGTAATTATTCCAAGTGTGTATATATTTTTGGGGGACATCCTGATAACTCACTTTTTACTCTTTTCAGGTGTAACTGATTTGAAATAATAGGTGAAGCCAAACTAAGCTTTAAACAAAGAACATTTACCCACTAGACTTTTTATGGGGATACATAAGATAAAGCTTAAAGTACAAATACTGAACAAAACAATTCTTTTTATTTTTTTTATTTTTTAAAAAATATATTTTATTGATTTTTTACAGAGAGGAAGGGAGAGAGGTAGAGAGTTAGAAACATCGATGAGAGAGAAACATAGATCAGCTGCCTCCTGCACACCCCCTCCTGGGGATGTGCCCGCAGCCCAGGTACATGCCCTTGACCAGAATCGAACCCGGGACCCTTCAGTCCGCAGGCCGACGCTCTATCCACTGAGCCAAACCGGTTTCGGCCAAAACAATTCTTGATGTTTGCGATTCCATTGCTTCACGTATCAGCAGTGCCTGGACCAGAACAGTCACCCATTTGAAAACTCATTGACAAAAAATTATTAATGTCTGTAGATTCTTTTAAATTTTGAAAATGAACTGTATGTTAATAAACACTGACTTTATATCACTTAAGTGTGTGTACATTTTGGGGGATACCCTCTATTTGGCCCCCTCAAATGATCTCTTTTACAACTAATATAAGATGCTAAATTCTCAATTGGCCTGGAATCCTCTTAACACACCTCTGGTCTGAAGAACTCCTATACATCCTTCAAGGCCCAGGGGAAATGTCACCTCAGCCACCAAACCTCTCAGACCTTCCCAGACAGATGTAGCCACTCCCATTCTGTGCGCCGACAGCGCTTCGCACACAGCCCTGCTTCAGCCCACGCCGAGAAGGCCCTGCTGCTTTGGAATTTGAGATCCTGGAGGATCTGAATTCTTTAAACAGTGCCTGGCCCAGGGGGAATGAATGAATGAATGATTGAATGAGTGCCTGCATAAGTGAATAAATGGACCCCTCCATTCATCAAGCTCATTCCCTTAACCACCTGCAACCAGAGGCCAAGGTGAGGACGGGAGAGGAGCCCTGTGGTCTCCAGGGAGAAGCTGTGACCGCTGGCTCCCAGGCCCGGCCCCAGCCCAGTGGAGTGCAGGTGGCACACCCCAGGGGGCCTGCCTCCAGGTCAGACAGCCTTTGGTTCTCTGCTCTGTTGAGGGTCTGGTGGGGGGCTGGGGACAAGGGCTGAGACGTGGGGAAGGAGCCCCAGCGCAGAACTTGGTTCAGCCAGCGGCTCCTGTGCCCTGGACTCCTGGGGTCCTGGCGGGGGGGGGGGCCTGGCCCTCCAGCCCAGAGGCTGTGCCCAGGACTGATTGGCCTGCCTCCTTCTGCCGCCGGAGAAAGTCTTAATCTGCTGGAACGCTCCAGTTAAATACCAATTAGGACGTCCTGCCCACTGCTCTCTTGCAGTGTATTAATCATGCCATTAGCACTGCTGCCTGTGCAAATTAAACATGCCCTTAAACGGACGGCCTGGCAGACGGACGGACGGGCGGAGGGGCACCTCCTCCACCGATTTGCGGTTTGCATCTCATTCAAGCATCAACATCTAACGGTCCCGGACGGGCCTCCTGTGAGGGCCACCCGCTGCCGCCAGCTGCCCGCTCATCTCCACCGTCTCCGCGCC
>NW_005353538.1:320228-321432 GCF_000412655.1 Myotis brandtii | reverse complement strand
CAGTCGCCTCCGCCCAGCCCTGGTGCAGAGCAGCGCCTGGCCCCATGGCAGGAGGGCTCTCTGCTAGGCAGCCCCGTGGCTTCCCACCCACCCCCTTGGCACGGAGGTGTGCATTTCAGTGAGAGGAGGTGCGGGGGTGGGGGGGGGAGGGGCAGCCACCGGAGCCCCTGCCGCTCCCACGCCGACCGATTGGTCCTGCATTCCAGCCCGAGAGATGGGAAGCAGATGGTGCAGGAGGAGGAGGGGGGCAACCGAGGAACCGCAGGAACGTCCCTGCTGCAGGCCCCTCCGAGGGCTGGGCCTGGTGGTGCCCTCGGCTAAGGACAAAGCTCCCGCCTCTTACCTGCCCGGAGGGAGCTGACACAACAGGTGTGACGGCTGCTTCTCCGAACAGCCCGGGGGTTGGCGGCAGGAAGCAGGCCAGCGGGGGCGGGCGGTTAGCGGAGCTCCAGCCCTCACGGCCCCCACCTCTCTGGACCCGCATCCCTAGGGCTCCCTCCACCCCACTGCCCGGCCGAATGCTGCTGCGCCTTTTCGTGGCAGCGGGAGCTGCGGGTGGACTCGAGCTGGACCCTCATGCCCTCCCTTGGAGGTCTTCTTAAACTACATGTGCATTTATTGCTTTCAGAGAGGAAGGGAGGGGGGAGAAGCATCAATGAGGAGAGAGAGTCACTGACCAGCTGCCTCCTGCGCGCCCCCCACTGGGGATCAAGTCCACAACCTGGGCCTGGGCCCCGATGGGATCGATGGGATCGCACCGTGACCTCCTGCTCAACCCCTGAGCCTCGCTGGCCAGGCTCCCTCGGGGCTCTTGCCTGATGGCAGGTTGGGGTCCCCTCGGCCTGGGCGTGGGCGCCCCTGCCGGCAAGGATGGCACCACCCCGGGGGCAGGAGGGACACGAGCAGCCAGCATTGTTTTCAACACTTTATTATAAAAAGTATTTTTCAACCCATGAGTTTTTTCTAATACAAGTAAAAGGGGGCGAGGCCAACACCCCCGGGTCGGAACCAGGAGACTGAGGCGCCCCTGGGACCGAAGATGAACCGAGGCAAAGCTTGTGCAGCGCTTAGGGGAGGGCAGCTCCTCCCGGGTTTGTTTTCATTTATACAAAACAGAACGCCCTCTGGGGGGCCGAGAACCCCATCCTCGCGGCAGCAGGAGCAGCGAGGGGAGGGGCAGGCTCCTCGGCTGTGCACCAGGCGG
>NW_005353538.1:306090-320122 GCF_000412655.1 Myotis brandtii | reverse complement strand
CCGGCGCCCTCCCCCTGGCCTGGGAGACCTCCCGCTGCTCACGAGGAGGGGCCGTGGGGCCCCAGGAGGCCACCCCACCCAACACCGTCCTGGTTCCTCCGCTTGGAGGGTGGCAGGAGGATGATGGCACCAGTGGCCTGGGCACATGGAGGGGCTGGCGCTCCCGGAGCCTGTCCTCTGGTGCCTGTGCCTGGGCTGCCAGAGGTGCACGCTCCCCACGTGCCGTGTGGGCCTGCGAGGCCGCTCGCACGCATCCCCGCGCTGCGCTCGTCACACCCTCCTCCTAAGAGGCTCGGTGGTCTGCTCCGCGTTACAACAATATCAAAATTTTAAGAAAACGGGTACAGGGAGGTCGGGGTGGGCCGGGACAGGGCACCCAGAGGCAGGATGACAGCGGGAATACCAAGTTCATCTCATCTCCAGCCAGGAAGGGCTGGGGCTCAGCGGTGCTGGTGTCACAGAGAAGCAATGCCCCCCCCTCCCCCCGCACTGGGCCACTGCTCCCCGGGCCAGTCGTGCTCAGCTCCCTGCAGACTTGGGCACAGAAAACCCCATCTCCCCAGGCCCCAGTGCAGACCCTGCCTTGTGCCCACTTTTGGCCGTGGGCGGCAGCTCTCCCGGGGAAAGGTTGCAGTGGGCTCTGGGCCAGGCAGGGGTCCCTCGTGGCCCATGCACTCGGCACAGGCACCATGATTTGTGCTTTGCTTGGGGGAGGGGGTGGAGGTGTCCTGGGGGGGCTCGGTGCTTTGGCTGGGCCCAGGGGCCTCCAAAGTCCATCATCAAGTGAGAAATAGGGGTGGCAGTGGTAGCATCGACAGAGGAGGAATCCTTTCAGTCTTATGGTTTCAAGGGGACAGAGAATGCCTCCACCAGGCAGGCCCCCGCGATTTCCCCCTGCTTGGGGGTGAGGGAGCTGGGTGGAGGAGTCACTGTCCATGGGATGGACAGCGATGTCACATGGAGAAGGCCCCTCCCCTGGGGGCTAATCCTGCTGGGAGAAGCAGCCCATCCCTCCCTCCCTCCCTCCCTCCCTCTTCTTCGTGGCTGGAAAGACCCCAGAATTTTCTTCCCCGACTGCATCCCATCCAGCACCCTCGATGCTGAGGGGAGGGTGGCCCCAGGGCTGCCATGGCTTCAGATCTCTGCTACGTGGCTACTGGGTGGCTGGTGGGGTGTGGGGGCCAGGTGAGGGTGGCCCAATTGCGGGGCCCAAGGTTGCCAGGAGCTGGCCAGGGGTCCCATAGCAGCACCAGAGAGGGGAGAAATAGGGCGGTGGGGGGGGACCTCCCTCGGGAAGCCTAAGGAAGGGCAAGCTGGCGCCTGGGGGGCACAGAGCCATCTGCCCCTCCTCCCAGCACTTGCCACCCCATAGGGCTCCTGACAGCTGGGCCAAGTTCACCAGAACGCCAGTGGGCAGGTGTGACCCCGCCTCCCCCCCCCAGGGTCTCCCCATCCAGAGCCGGGGCTGTGAGGGGCAGAGGGAGGACCTGAGGCACTTTGAGGAGGGACCAAGGGGCGGGGCGGGCCTTGCTCCTCTGTGGAGACTGGAGTGGGTGACTGACAGGAACTCGGGCCTATGCACGCGGAACATGCAGCTCAGAGGGACAGCTTCTCCCAGACGCCCAGGGACAGCTGAGCAGGAAGTAGTTGGGGAGCAGGAGCAGGCAGGAGCTCCGGACTCTATCCCCGGCTCCCCGTGCCCTCGCACTTTCTGGCCTCAGTGGGTGAGGCGCGACCCACACCCTTCGGGGTCTGAGCTCCTCCCGCATGGCTCCCTCCCCCCAGGCCGTGCCCCCTCCACATTGGTGCCGCTCACCTCTCACTCAGGGACCCCAACCCTGACCCCAAGGAAATGCGTTGCTAGAACTCGCTAGGTAAGGAGATCCGAGAGGCTTGGTGCTGTAAGGAGCGGTTTAGGGCCAGCCCGAGGTCCTGGGGGAAGCATGGGTGGGAAGGGGAGGAGGCGTGTGACCCCAGGGGTGCGGAAGCAGACGCGGGTGTCGTGAGTGGGGGTGTGGGCCCCCCTCTGTGGGGACAGACTGAGGTGGCAAGGAGGGTCACGTAGGACATCGCTCTGCAGGACGAGGAGGGAATATGCCACCAACCTCCGCAGGAGAGCACGCTGCCCACGGCCCAGGGGCCTCCGGTCTATGTAACAGCCTCACAGCGCCCTGGGCGCCCCTGCCTCTCGGGTCTAGACCGGCTCCAACTCTGGCCGCGTCCACTCGCACGGGCCGGGCGCCCTCTCCGTGGGAACGGGGAGCAGCATGTGGGGGAGGCTCTTCCTCAGGGAGGCCCTCCGGCCTCCTCCCCAGTGGAGAACAGAGACATTCCAGTGTTGGGTGGGGAGGGGGCTCCCGGGCCCTGGAGGGCTGGGTGCCCAGGTGCACGAGATGAGACCAGCGCAGGGCACCGCCAGGGAGAGGAGGCGCAGCAACATCCAAGCCACAGAGAGGACACGCGGGGAGGGTGGGACCAGGGGTCAGAACCAGGGCTCTGCCGCGGCCCCGGCTCTCCCTGGGAGTCCTGGAGGGTCGCTGGGGAGGGTGGCGGGGGCGTGCGGGTGGAGGAGGGCGCAGACAGGCTCTGGGAGGGACTACACGTACCACTCCTTCTTGGAAATGAAAGACCCATCGTTCTGAGAAACCATGTTCTCGGCCAAGTCCAGCTGCTCGGGGTCGTACTGGTAGCCCAGGGTCCGGTCCCCGTAGCCGTCCTGACAGGCCTGGGCCTCGTCCACCGTGAAGTAGGGCCGCTTGGCGTCCTCGTCGTATTTGGGGTGCGTGCCCCCCACCTTGCACTCGCGCCCCCCACCGCCCTCCTCCTCCTCCTCCTCTTCGTAGCTGCTGCCCCCCAGCGGGCCGGCCTTCTTCTCGTCGTCCGAGTCGTCGGGGTACTGCAGGCTCTGGCCCAGCGGCGGGTGGTGCTGGGGGACGCCCGCCTTGCTGTAGCCGTTGCCGTACACGTGCTTCTTGGTGCTGTAGTCGCCCTTGAAGGTGTGGCGGCGCCGGCGCAGGGCCAGCACGGTGCCCCCGACCACCAGCAGCACCAGCAGCACGCTCCCCGCCACGCCCCCGATGATGGCCGTGGGCACCGGCCCGGCCCGCCGCCCGTGCTCCGGAGGCGACGGGGTGTAGGGGAATTCTGGGGGAGGAAGAGACGGGGGCGGTCAGTGTCCGCTCGTTGGCAGGGAAGGGGGAGGCCGGCCAGGGAGTGGGCCCAAGGCCCGGGGACAGACAACTCCAGTGCCCCCCCCCCCCAAGGCTGCAGGGCGAGGGGAGGCAGAGGCAGCTGCGTGGCCCCAGAGCTTCTGTGCCCACCTCCTTGGCTGTGGTGCCGGCCCACCCTGACCCCGTGCCCACCGATGCATCACGGCCACGTCGCCCCGTGGACACAGGGGAGCCCAGAGGCTCAGTGACCTGCCCACAGCCACCGCCACGACGCAGCCTGGGCTCCTGCACGTCCAGCCCGTGCCAATGGCACCACTGCCTCTGCCCACACCTGCGGTCACGGGCCCGCTGACTTCACCTGCCCCTGGAGCATGAGGAGGAGGACCGGCTCCTGGGGGCTGGCCCCATAGATACCCAGCAAGTGCCGGAAACCAGGGCTGTGGCTCTGGGCTGTGGCCTGGCCCTGCGGGCACGGTGGGGTAGGGGTGGGGTCGCCAGGATGTGTAGGAACGGGCGTGCGAGCATGGGACTTGGTACTGCAGGGGACAGAGGGCACCTGGGCACACACCCCTGTGCACGGCGAGCCGTGTGCTGTGCTAATGTGTGTGTGTGACACGGTCACACTGAGGACAGAGTGGGAGCGAGAGGCAGGAAAGGTAGAAAGGAGAACGGAAGAGAGGCTGGGCAGGTGACTTTCTTGGCCAGTGGGGCCAGGCCAGAGGCCGGAGGGGCAGTTCCCAGCACCACCACAGGGTGGCACCGGAGACCACGGCCAGCCCAGCCAGAGGAGCAGCGCAGGTCCAGGCACACCTGGAGGCTGGGGCCCTGGGCATCCCTCCTTTCTGCAGGTGGAGGGTGGGTTTGGGCCTATGTCCTGGCCTTCGGGTAGGTCTCTGCCAGCTCACGCTCTGATTCAGCCTCCCTCACTGCGCGGGCACCTGCCCCTCCTCTGAGGCGGGCGGCCCCTCTGCGGTGTGCGGCGCTGTTGGCAGCAGGGGGACCAGGGCAGAGATTCCAGGATGGAAAAGTCCTTCCAAGGGCTCAGGCTGGAAGGGCCACACACGGAGGAGGGTGGGGGGTCCACAGGCGGAGTCGGCAGAGCTCTGGTCCCCATTGTGTCCTCCGCGCAGGTGCCCACATGGCCGCCCAGTGATTTTTATTTTTAAATCTAGTTTGTTTTTTTAAAAATTGATTTCAGAGAGGAAGGGAGGGAGAGAGAGAGAGAAACATCAATGATGAGAGGGAATCAGGGACCGGCTGCCTCCTGCTCGCCCCACGCTGGGGATGGAGCCTGCAACCCAGGCCTGTGCCCTGACCGGGAATCGAACCGTGACCTCCTGGTTCAGAGGTCAGCGTTCAACCACTGAGCCACGCCGGCCGGGCTGCCCAATGATTATTTACTGAATATCTGTCCTCACTGTCCACGTCCAGAGCAGCATCTCTGGAGCCTCAAGGTTCTTCTGGTCTCACACATGCTCCCCACGAGCGGCACCGAGAGGCAGCGGCCTCTTCCAGAACTTGCACTGCCAGTGACCTTGCCCTCCTGTGACCTTCCCCTCCTGTGGCCGCTCCAGTTCCCACCCAGGCTGGATGCTCTCTCCTCTCTTCACCTGCTCCACCCGTCACCCATCCACTCATCCTTCCATCTATCCGTCCGCCCGGCCACCTGGTCAGCAAGCGTGTGCTGAGCACCTACTTTGCTCGTGTCCACAGGGGACAGGACTCACACTCTTGGAGACGAGTTTTAGAGAGTGGGAGAAAGGGAGAGGCACACCAATGTGAGAGACACATCGATTGGTTGCCTCCCACAGGCACCCTGACCTGGGGCTGGGGAGGAGCCTGCAACCAAGGTACATGCCCTTGACTGGAATCGAACCCGGGACCCTTCGGTCTGCAGGCTGATGCTCTATCCACTGAGCCACACCAGCCAGGGCCCCAGGGAGCTTTCTGGACCAGGGGAACCCTGGTTGTGTTGGCTGTGTTAGGCCCAGGCCTGTGCAGAGGAAGAAGAATGGCTTAAGACGACTCTAGCCCCACAGACTTGGGGGGGAAGATGCTACTCGGGGAGCCAGGGAGCAGTCGCTACAGGGACGAATGCAGCCTGCGCAGGCTGCCTGCTGTGGAGAACCCGCCCGCCCACTCTGTCCCTCCAGCTGCCCGTGCAGCCGTAGGCCCTGTCCGTGTGCCAGCAGCACACACAGCCTCCATCGCTGCAGCGGGGAGGGGAGGGAGGGCTCAGCGGGTTGCTGTGCTTGCTGGCGGGGCGGGATCCAGCTGCAGCCCTCAAATCCTCTTACAAAGGGGCAGCGTGGCCCGTTCCTGACTGGCTGCGCTTCCCCTGGGGCATGGGGCCTCTGCATCCCTCCGGGCCCTGGTCCCTGATGGAGCTGGGGGACTGCGGCGGGGGCTTCAGTGGGTCTGAGCAGAGGGAAGGGCTGGGGTTGGCAGTCTGGATCTGGGATCTGGAGGAGGCTTGTGGCCAACAAGAATGCTTGGACTTGCTTCCCAACCAACACAGACAGGCAGGAAGTGCTCGGGCACCAGATTAGGCTGGACGCCGTGAGAACTACACCTCCCAGCATGCAGTGCGGCGAGCCAGGGACAGTGGGAAGGCCAGGGGTCAGACTCAGGGGAGCTCTTCCCTCCTCTGCAGCTGCAGCAGCTGAGCATCTGTCAGACCCGCAAAGGGGCCTCATCGAGCCCGAGGGGCGCCGGGTCCTCGGAGGTGCAGGCACAGCTGCCTTCCCAGACACCCGCCCCGGCCCGGCCGGGCCGTCGGCACACTCGGCACGCAGCTGCTCACCTGCTGCTGGCACATCTCCTCGCCCAGGGGCGCCCCTCGGGACCGGCGCACCAGCCCTGGGTCTGAAGAGCACCTTGCCCATGGGGCACACCCGTCACCTTCATGGGAAGGGGGCCTGCTCTGCAAGTGGCCTGCACCCCCAGCCCAGGGGCCTAATTCAGCCTCTTTCGTTTGATCAGGGACACCTCCTGAGCACCACCCACGGGGAGAAGGGAGGGGGCTCACCAGTTTGTTTTGTGACCTGCCCTCAGCGGGGCTCAGGCCCCGTGGGAACCCCGGGGAGGTCGTTTCCTCTGCTCTCACCCCACGGCCCCCCTGCAGGCCCTGGGTCCCCTAGGAAGACCCGCACGCAGCCCTTACCGCTCCCCACGGCATCCACAGCGCCTCCCAAATGCTCGGTCGGAACCAGCCCTGCCACTGCCTCTCCGTGAACCCGCAGGCTCCCCTCGGACAGAGAAAGCCCCTCCTTCCGTTTCCTCCCACACACTCCCCCCAGGGGACCCCCACCTCCGCCCACACACTCATCCCTGTAGGAACAACTCAAATACCACCTCTTCCGGGACCCGGGACCTAGAGAATCCTGTGCCAAAGCATGTGTGTGTGGTGGTGCAGTGGCCAGGGACACGCGTGCCCTGCACACACGTGTGTTGTGCACACGCCCTGTGGCCCACCTTCTGTCCATCCTGGCCCCACTGCTCTCCATCCCTCTGCACAGGCACCAGGGCTCAGCTGCTCCCCGAACAGATGGGAGAACGGAAACGAGAGCTTCCACTGCTCATCTCCCTCACACGGTCCCTCCAGGCCAGCCGGGCGTGGGGAGGACAGGGCTGGGCCTCGTGGACAGGGGGTGTGACAGGCACCAGCTGGTGAAGACTGGGGGGCTGCTGCCTAGAGATTGCCTTGAGCCCGGCCGGTGTGCTCAGGGGTTGAGTGTTGACTTATGAACCAGGAGGTCACGGTTCGATTCCGGTCGGGCACAGGCCCGGTGTGGGCTCGATCCCCAGTAGGGGGCGTGCAAGAGGCAGCCGATCATGATTCTCTCTCATCACTGATGTTTCTCTCCCTCTCCCTTCCTCTCTGAAATCAATAAAAAATATTAAAAGAAATTGCCGTGAGCACAGCACACACAGCCGGGCCAAGGCCTGGTGCCGGCTGAGACCGTCCCTCAGGAGGCAGCGAACGGCCCGGGCCCTCGCTGGTTCAGGGAGTGTCGCGCTCCGGGGCTCTGCCTGACCAGCTGCAGAACAGGGTCCCTCTGCCAGCTGCTCACCACCTGGGTGTCTCAGTCACCACCTGGTCTCTCGATCTCCAGGGCACACCCTGCCCACCTGGCCATCCAGACTGACCCGGGAGATGGCCACCTCCACAGCTGCCTCCCTTCCTCCTGTCCTCTGCTCTGTCCCCCGAGCACCTCCGGGCCCCTGCCCCTCCTAGATCGGGTGCGGCTTTGATGAGCAGCGAGTGCTCATGGGCACGGCATCCTCTGGGGCGTTGGGCAAAGGGCGGCCTGGGTCGTGCCCACCCTGTCTCTGGGCTGAGCAGCACCACGGACCGGCAGCCCGGCAGGGATCCGGGCACCGGGAGGAAGCTGCCTGGGCTCCGTGGCTCCTCCCAGATGTTGTAACCCGTGGTTGCCCTGGCGCGCCCAGGAGGGAGGGGGCAGCATTGTGGGAGGGGGGTCCACCTGGGGAAGGGAGTGCAGGCTGGTGTGACCATCAGAAGCCCGAGGTCTCCACAGAAAGCCCAGGAAGCTGAGGCCCCGAGCGAAGGACTAGTTCAAGGCCACAGCCAGAAGGGCAAGTATGTGAACACACTCAGGCCGAGTCTGTACCCCCATACGCCGGCCTCTCCCTGGGTGGTCGGGCTCCCTCATGATGACCCCTCATCCTGGCTGCCCCCAGTGCCAGCCTGTGGGGCGGCCTGGGCTCTCTCCAGTCTAACAGGTCCCTCCCGAAGAGCCTGGAGGCCAATGGCAGGGAATTGAAGAAAAGAGCAAGTGCCCCCGCTGCACCCCGAGAGGTGACAGACAGCCCGGCCCCAGGTCGAGGCGGGCTTAGTGCAGCCACAGCTGCTCTTCCTGCAGCTGGGCCCCAATATACCAGCAAGGCCGCCGCTCCTCACAGGCTCGGAACTCACGGTCCTCAGGTTTGCCCAGCCCCGCCCCGGGCCCCATAACCTCCGCCCACGCACCCCTGTCCCCGAGACACACCCGCGATGCCACTCTGCCACGCGCGCATCCTGCACCGCCGAGGCCAAGTTGAAGACACGGCCTCCTCCGCCTGGGAAGCTGGGAGGCCTGTTCCTGTCTTTCCCGTAGCAGTGACGACGGAGTCTGAGATGACCACGGAGGGCGGGCCATTCACAGGGAGGCAGGTCTGTGCTGTCCTGGGCCCACATTCGGTACCATCCTGACCCCTCACGGCACCTCGTATTTTCCCCATTTTACAGACGAGGGCTCATCCAGGTCCCGCCCGCCTGACATGAAAGGCCTTGCTCTTTCTCAGCCCTGTGAGGTCTCCGAGCCTCCCAGCCCACATCCTCCCTTTGCCCCGAAAGGTCTGGTGGCTGACCCTCCTCTGCATTGACAGAGAGAGAAATGCAGGGAGAACATCAGTTCAGCGGCAGGGCCCACACACCACCCTGGCTCTGGGCGACCTCCTTGCTCTCCCTCCAGTATCCCTGCAGAGGCCGGCCTCCCCCTCCTCCAGGCAGGCCTCCTCCTCCAGGCCGGCCTCCTCCTCCTCCAGGCCTCCCCCTCCTCCAGGCAGGCCTCCTCCTCCAGGCCGGCCTCCTCCTCCAGCACATGGGAGCTCCCTGAACCCCAGAGGCAGAGCTTGGAGATTAGCTCCATCGCAACCCCCCTCCCTCAAGCTGGCCTCCACAGTGACTGCTGCTGGCAGAGCCCCGGGTGGACGCTCACACCCCTACCACAAGCAGCTCTGCTGTGAACAGCACTTCCCCCTCCTGCTTGGGGGCCTCCCGACTGTCTCTCACAGCCGTAAACGAGGAAAGAGAAAGGCCAGGCTTCCCAGGAGAATGGGAGACGCAGGAAAAGGAGGCACAAGCTTCCTGTGACAAAGCAACCGGAAGGCGGGGGACGCGGCAGTGGAGGAGAAGTGGGGGGCCAGGGGGGCTGGAGGGTGCGGCTTCCCACCTGTGATGTTGACCTCCACCTGGCCCGAGCGGGTGCCGACGGGGTTGGTGGCCTCGCAGACGTAGGTCCCCGTCAGGCTGTAGTCGATAGGTCCCCTGAAGAAGAGGGTTCTGTTCTGGGCCTCCACGCCCCTGGGCAGAGAGCCATTCAGCCTGCGGGGTGGGGACACGGTCGGTCAGGACCCTCCTGCCACCACCTGGCGCCAGCCCAGCAGTGAGCAGGGCGGGTCTGGCTCGGAAGGAGTCAAAGGAGAACCACCACCGTCTCCTGCACGGGGCAGCGCTCTGTGCCTCGGCCGTTCACTCCTGACTGTCACTGCCCCGGATGCTCCTGGGGATGGGAGCCCCACTGTACAGGTGGAGGGCCCTGAGGGTCAAGGCCAAGGAAAGCCAATAAGGGGCAGGACTGGAGCTTCAGCCAGCTCTCTGGGCGCCTGCCCGGCGCTCTTTCTAACACTCGTGGTTCCTGGTTGTTGACCTGGTTAACCACACAGATGTCTGGGCTCTCACCCCAGCTCCACTAAAGCAGGACCACTGGGGCCATGGTCTGGGGATCTGTATTTTTTTTTTATTTTTTTTTATTGATTTGAGAGAGAAAGGGAGAGGGAGAGAGAGAAACATCAATGATGAGAATCATTGATTGGCTGCCTCCTGCACACCCCACACTGGGATGGAACCTGCAACCTGGGCATGTGCCCTGATCAGGAATTGAACCATGACCTCCTGGTTCATAGGTCAACGCTCAACCCCTGAGCCATGCCGGCCGGGCTGGCTATCTGCATTTTAACAAGTTACTTGGGTAAGGAGATGTGACCCAGGCTTAGGAATTGTTCCATTTCCCTCTCTGTTCTTGCTGGTCATGTCACAGGCCTGGAAGTTTCCGGAACATAGGGAACTTCCTTCCTCTTGATCGCCAAGGCCGCAGAGCGATTACTCCGTGGGCTCCACAGCTGTGGATGGAAGTGGCGAGCAGGCCCCACGCACTCACACCTTCGGAAGCACTTCCGGTTCCAGGAGGTAGAGGGCGTCGGCAGGTGCCCAGTGCCCTCTCCCTCCTGCAAAAGAATGGGGAGCCCTGGTTGGTGTGGCTCAGTGGGTAGAGCGTCGGTCTGCGGACCGAAGGGTCCGGTTTGATTCCTGGTCAGAGGACAGGCCCAGGTTGAGGGCTCGATCCCCAGTCGGGGGCCTGCAGGAGGCAGCCGATCCATGATTCCCTCTCATCACTGATGTTTCTCTCTTTCCCTCTCCCTTCCTCTTTGAAATCAATAAAAATATATTTAAAAAATA
This sequence comes from Myotis brandtii, assembly GCF_000412655.1. Lineage (NCBI taxonomy): Eukaryota > Metazoa > Chordata > Mammalia > Chiroptera > Vespertilionidae > Myotis > Myotis brandtii. The sequence goes on along the minus strand of NW_005353538.1, from coordinate 309,709 downwards.
ATAAATGTGTTTAAAAAAAGAAAAAGATGTAGATGTAATCTAGACAGCCGTCTCTGCCCACCGTGTCGGCTCCTCCTCGGCCTCCCTACACCGTCTCTCTGTCCCCACAGCCCTTCTCCAGGAGAGCTGGCTGCGGCCCTGGGCCACTGGAGGGGACAGAGCCTCTGAGGACCAGGCCTGAGGCCCAAGAAGCCAGGAGAGGGACAATGGGACGTGGAATGAGCCCTCTGAACACAGGTGCTCTGGGCTGACTGAGAATATGGGGGTGTTGGAGAAGGAACAGGAATAGAGAAAGGTCTGGAAGGCTCCAGAAAGCTAGCTTTCCTGGGGACACCTGGACAGAAATAAATGCTGGGGGCTGGGGTGGCAGCGACTCAGACTGAATCACCCGCGGGAAAGGGCAGCATTAATAGGAGCAGAAGGGGGCAGGTCACAAGGTGAGCCTCTGACCGACCGGTCTGTCCCGCTGACCAACGCTGTCACTCGCTCAGGCCTCTCACAGGCCATTCCCCTTCTCACCAAGAAACCCGAGCCTAGACCTGAATTTCCTCCCTGGCTCAAGCTCCCGAGGTTGCGTGGGGCCCTCTGTGACCAGCAGGCACCCCAGGGTCCGGCCCTCGCACTCACGTGGTCCAGTGGTACTCGGTGGCCGGAGGGTTAGCGTCGGCTTTGCAGGTGAGCTTCACATCCATCCGCTGCAGGTACCAATTCCCATCAAACCCTTCGATGGTCACCTCAGGCTCATCTGTGGCCAAAAGAACGAGGTCAGAGGAGCAGGACGCGAGGCCAGGGGACCCCAGACAGCGAAGGGGTGGCATTGACAGTGGCACGGAACCAGCCAGAGAGGGGAAGCGTGAGGGGTGGGAGGATCACAGAACAAGGGGAACAAGGAGGAGGAGAGGAAGGGTGAGCAAAGGGAGGTGATGGGGAAGAGAGGAGGGGGACGAATCAGCCCAGAAAGAGAACAGGAGGAGGAAGAGGAGAGGGAGAGGGCAGAAGGAAGGGGAGAGGTGGGAGGGGAGAGAGGAGGCCAGGAGGGTGACAGGAGAAGGGAGGCCTGGGGAGGGCGGGGCGGGAAGGGAGGGGGCCCTCCCGGGAGGCCCGCCCGCCGCACCTGCCCCCGCTCACACTGCACGTGGACGGTGATGCTTTCCCGGAAGCGGTCCAGGTGGTAGTTGACGACACAGGCCAGGGGCTGCAGGTGGGCCTCCCGGCCGGGCACCAGGCGGTAGCGGCTGACAACGGTGACCGTGCCGTTGGGGTTCCGGACCTCCTGGTACTCAGCCTCCCCCTTCAGCCGCGTTTCCCAGGACAGCACGCCAGGCGGCTTCCCGTTGGCCGAGGTGCAGGTGGCCACCAGGACCTTCTCGTCCCGCCCCTTCTCCGCACGGAGCGCTGCCTGGCTGCTCTCGATCCAGTTGGTGGGTTTGGCTGCGGGAAATGGAGGGAGCCATGGGCCTGGCTCTCATGCCCGGTCAGAGGGGCCCGGGTGGGGTCCCCCTGCCAGGCCTCGCTCAGGTCTCTGTAGCTGTCCCTATCGCTGTGCTCCCGGCACCCCTCCCGGACTCTGCATGGCCGGCCTCTGCTCCACCATCTGCACCCCCTGGGGCAGGCCCAGGCCTCTGGGAGGCGGGCCACGATCCAGGCAGTGGCTCCTGCAGCCCTCTTTCCCGTGGCGTCTGAGGCTCTGCACGCCTCCTGCCGCCCACCAGTGGCCCCGCAGTGGGGCTGCAGCCTGAATACTGACCCTCAGCTCCGTCCAGAGCCGAGGCCCTGCCCCCAACCCCTAGGAACTGTGGGCAGCCAGGCCAGAGGGACTGGAGGTACCAGGCCTGGAGCCCTGGGAGCTCGCCAACAGAAGAGAGAGTCTGGGCCCCTGAAACACACGGAGGCCACACCCCAGCGCGGGCCCTCGCCCGCGGGGAGGGAGGGCGGGCAGCTCACCCATCACGGTCAGGTTGAGCTGGCTCTCTCGGTTGCCCGCAGGGAAGGTGGCAAACTCGCAGATGTAGACGCCCTCGTCGTCCAGCTCGAGGCGGGAGAGGCGGATGGTGCCGTCGGTGAAGGAGGGCCGCAGGAACTGCACGCGGCCGCGGTAGGGGAGCAGCACCGAGACGCCCATGGCCGGGTTGTAGATGGCCACGTTCTGCTTGGAGCCGTTGGTCGCCTTCTGCCAGGTGACCTGGGTGATCTTCACGCTGGGCAGCGGGTTGGCGAAGTTGCAGTGCAGCACCACGTCGGTGCCGATGAACCCGTACATGGAGTCGTTCACCTGCACCATCTGGGCGTGCGCACCTGGGCGAGGGGGCGGGGGGAGGGTCAGGGCAGGCACACCCTCCACCCAGCTCCCTGCGACTGTCTTCTCTTTCCCAGCAGTCACACTCCCCTTATTCTTTTTTTAAAATATATTTTTATTGGTTTCAGGGAGGAGAGGGAGAGAGAGAAACATCAATGATGAGAGAAAATCATTGATTGGCTGCCTCCTGCACACCCCACACTGGGGATCAAGTCCTCATGGGCATGTGCCCTGACTGGAATCAAATCATGGTTCATAGGTCGACACTCAACCGCTGAGCCACGCCAGCTGGGCATATTCTCCTTATTCTGATGACACACAGAATACGTGCTTGTTATAGAAACACTGGGTGACACTGAAAAATACTGAGATGAGCCTGGCTGGTGTGGCTCAGTGGATAGAGCGTTGACCTGCGGACTGAAGGGTCCCAGGTTCCATTCTGGTCAAGGGCATGCACCTGGGTTGTGGGCTCGATCCCTCCAGAGTGGGGCGTGCAGGAGGCAGCCAATCCATGATTCTCTCTCATCATTGATGTTTCTATCTCTCTCTCCCTCTCCCTTCCTCTCTGAAATCAATAAAATTATAGAAAGGAAAAAAAGAAAAATACTGAGAAGAAAGTGAGAACTCATGACCCCGCCACCGAGAAATGCCTGGTGATCTTGTGGGAACGCCCTTGCACTTTCCTCTCTATAGCTGCCCAGCCATCTATTTACTTTTTTTCACAAAATCAAGACCATGCTTTGCATGTTGCTCCCTATGCTGGTGCTATGTTGTCAATATGGCTCCACGGCAGCAAGTGCTGTCCACACCCTCATTTTTTAGTTTTTTGGTTAATCCTCGGCCGAGGATATTTTTCCATTGATTTTTAGAGAGAGTGGAAGGGAGGGGGAGAGACAGAGACACATTGATGTAGAGACTCAGGGACAGGGAGGAGCCTGCAACCAACATACATGCCTTTGACTGGAATAGAACCCTGGACCCTTCAGCCTGCAGGCCAATGTTCTATCCACTTAGCCACACCGGCCAGAGCTCATTTTCCATTTCCAATGAGGGTTGAATACGCTGCTTTTGAGCCCAGCCCAGCCGAGAGCCACCGGCCGCTTCACTTGCCGGGCCTGGGTTCCCTCCTCTGGCAGATGGGGCGGATAACCCATGGCCTCCACCTCACAGGGCTGCCAGAGAACCACTGGTCTGATGGATGAGGACCTGAGGAGGCAGGCAGCGCTGGGGGACACAGGACCCCGGTGGCTCCGCAGAGCTATGTCCTGTGCCGGGTGCACTGGCTCGCTGTGCCCCCCGCCCCCCACCCCCCACCCCGACCCG
>NW_005353538.1:300322-306053 GCF_000412655.1 Myotis brandtii | reverse complement strand
AGGCAGAAGCAGGCGGGGCCTTCAGAACTTGCCTGGTTTCTGAGTTTCCCTCCCTCCTCCCATTTATTCTGCCACTAGGTGCTGAGGCCACTATCAGCACTTGAATCATATGAGCAATTCAGTCCCAGCCCCAAGGAGCAGATGCAACACTTCCTGCCTCCGACTCACGCAGTTCCTAGAAGGCCCGCCCTCCTGCCCCTGGATAATCCACTTGGCCACTTCCTCTTGGAAGCCCCCCTGATCCTCCAGCTGTGAACCCAGCCACATCCATTACAGCTCTTTTCTGCCTCGTGACGCGGTTGCTCACACCCTGACGCCTCCGCCAGACTGACTTGCTCAGAGCAGGTCTGTGTCTTTCACATCTGTGTCCTGTGCCCAGTGCCCAGCCCGCACGGCACACTGGTGCTCGGTAAACACGTTCTACAGAGGATTCCCAGATCAGCCCGGCCGGGGAGCGCCACTGGCTGGAGCGTCGCCCCGACCCGCTGGGGCTGCACGCGGCACCCCTGGGCAGGGCACATACAAGAATCAACCAGCGAACGCGTCAATAAGTGGGACAACAAACCTCTCTCCCTCTTCCTGTCTCTGAGACCAATCAATAAAAAAATTATTCACAAGTCACCATGGAAGCAGTGAGGGTGGGGATTCGCAGGAAGGAGGGAGCGATCGGTGGGAATCCCATCAGAGTGGCTTCTGTTTGCGCTTCCTCAGCCCTGAACTTGGCTTAGCCCTGACCGGGCAGCCACCTCCTCTAGAGCGTGCCTTCCGCTCTCTGTGCCCGAGCCTCTGTGCACAGCACGTCCCTGCGTCCTTTCTCCTCGGCCAGTTTACTGAGCGCCATCAGCAACACCAGTGCCGGGCCCTGCACGGACCCAGGGGCACAGCACCGCCGAGGGCAGTGATGGCGAACCTTTTGAGCTCGGCGTGTCAGCATTTTGAAAAACCCTAACTTAACTCTGGTGCCATGTCACATATAGAAATTTTTTGATATTTGCAACCATAGTAAAACAAAGATGTATATTTTTGATATTTATTTTATATATTTAAATGCCATTTAACAAAGAAAAATCAACCAAAAAAATGAGTTCGCGTGTCACCTCTGACACGCGTGTCATAGGTTCGCCATCACTGGCCTAGGGGCTTCCAGAGCGGTCTGGGGTTCCACAGCAGGAGCGTGGGCCGTGCCGCCTCTGCATGGGGGCACCCGGGAGCAGGGCGGTCCCCTGAAGGCCCCAATGCCAGGGTCAGGGAAGCGGGCTGGCCCCTCCTCCCCTTACGAGGGCACCGGCCAGCACTCCCGAGGCCACGGGCTGTGCCCTGTGCTGGGCACACAGGGACTCAGGAAATGCTTGTGACTAAAGGTCGCTGGTCCCTCCACACCAGGCCCCTGCCACGCTCCGAGAGCTCCCCTGAGGTCCCCCTTCTCCCCCGCCCGCACGTCCACAAGACCCACTGGGGTATCTACAGCCCCACCCCCAGCTGTCCCTCAGTCAGTCTGTGGGGTTCCAACATGTCCCTGGCAGATGCCCCGCAGGCTGGTGGGCATCTGACAGAGGAGCACCCACAGGAGGGAGGAGGCCTGAGTCCTAGCGGCTCCATCTTGAGTTGCCTGAGACCTGACCAGGAGCCCCCACTGAGCCCCACTTTCTTCTCCCTGAGTGGCCCTAACTGATTCCTTGAACTGCAGCCCAGCCCAGTGTGGTCAGTGGGCCGGACAGCTCAGGACCCTAGCCGATGGGCGAGGGGGCCAGCAGGAAAGTCCTGGGCCCTCCTAAGAGAACAGGGGTGGGCGCTCCCTGCCCCTGCCCCCAGCCTCCACTTGCCAGGCTCGCCCAGCAGCTGAGATAATGCCTGGCCCCTCCTCCCCTTACGAGGGCACCGGCCAGCACTCCCGAGGCCACGGGCTGTGCCCTGTGCTGGGCACACAGGGACTCAGGAAATGCTTGTGACTAAAGGTCGCTGGTCCCTCCACACCAGGCCCCTGCCACGCTCCGAGAGCTCCCCTGAGGTCCCCCTTCTCCCCCGCCCGCACGTCCACAAGACCCACTGGGGTATCTACAGCCCCACCCCCAGCTGTCCCTCGGTCAGTCTGTGGGGTTCCAACATGTCCCTGGCAGATGCCCTGCAGGCTGGTGGGCATCTGACAGAGGAGCACCCACAGGAGGGAGGAGGCCTGAGTCCTAGCGGCTCCATCTTGAGTTGCCTGAGACCTGACCAGGAGCCCCCACTGAGCCCCACTTTCTTCTCCCTGAGTGGCCCTAACTGATTCCTTGAACTGCAGCCCAGCCCAGTGTGGTCAGTGGGCCGGACAGCTCAGGACCCTAGCCGATGGGCGAGGGGGCCAGCAGGAAAGTCCTGGGCCCTCCTAAGAGAACAGGGGTGGGCGCTCCCTGCCCCTGCCCCCAGCCTCCACTTGCCAGGCTCGCCCAGCAGCTGAGATAATGCGGTACAATTGGGGAGCTTTCACCAACAAAGCAGGAACAGGAAAAGCCGGTTGGGAGCGCTTGGGCCCGGGTGCAGGCAGGGTGGAGAGAGGGGTGCCCCCAGCAGCCCTCTGGGGGTTGGCGTCGGGCACGGTGGGGCCTGCAGAGGGACAAGGCCACCCTGGAGGCTGCGACTGCCCCTCCCCACATCTCCCTGCGGGTGTGGGGGCAGCAGGCCGGTGCCTGGACCCTAGGCTGACATTCATTATGGCCTCTTCAGCGGTGACCTGACCCTGTAGAGCTGAGTGCCAGGAGAGGGCTGGCAGCGCCTGGCGTGGGCGGGAGGGTGCTGCAGGGGCTTGGGCACCCGCGGTCCATCCACCAGCAGTGCCTCCTCGGGCAGATGTGGCCTTCCCCCACCCCAGTCCTGCGTGAGGGGGGGGCCCGCTCCTCTCCGGTCGCTCTCCCAGAAGCCACCGTGGTGAGCAGTGAGGAAAGCGCCCGGGTGCCCGTTCACTGGGCAGAGTGGGTTCTCCTGGCCCGTGCGCCTTTGCCTGGGGTGGGTGGGCCAGGCACAGGGGTGGGAAGACCTCTAAGGAGCAGGCGACTCACTCTGATGTGGATCTCTGTGCCCACAGCACTGCTGGCAGGGCTGGGGGTGTGGCCCCGGGGTGGGCATGAGGAAGCTCGTGGATATGGGCATGGGGTCACTAGTGGAACTGGGAGAGGCTGGGAAGACTGGGAAGGTCTGAAGACCCCCTTGCAGCCCTCCCCCACCCGCCATGCTTAGGAGCCCAGAACCCAAGCGTCTGGCCTGGGGCTGCCTGTCCTGGTCAGACCGGGCGGTCGGGGAGAACGCCCTTGCTGTTGACACTGGGCAGGTGGGGGCTTCCAGAGGGGGGCAGACTCCTGGTGACGCTGACAGGCAGGGCCAGAATGCCAGTCACTGAGGGAACAGGCTCACGCTGAAGGGAGAGAAAGGGCTGATGGGAAAGGCGGGAGTCAGGCAGGGCCTCCTGGGGCAGAAAGCCCCTGGCAGCCGGGAGAGTGGAGGGAGGAGGGAGGCCCCTCGGACACGGAGGAGGATCACCACCCCAGCCCAGCCCTCTCCGTGGTGTCCAGGCCTCTCCACCAGCCCCCCTGGCTCTGACACCCCGAAAACAGACGCTATGTCTCATCTACACTGCCCACCCCCTGCCTCCCGCAGGGCAGTCCAGCCCCCTTCCTGGCAGCCAGTAGGGGCTGCGGAGGCCCACAGTGTGGGTTCATTCTCCCGCCGCGTGCGGGCTGTGAAACCTTGGGCGAATGACTTCACCTCTCCGTGCCCCAATTTGCACTGAGGTTGCACATCTGTAAAATGGGGATCATAATAGCACATACCCCACAAAATCGTTGTAAGGATTAAATGAGGGGGCACATGTGAAACTTAGAGAAGCAGCACTAAGCACAAATCAAATGCTCAGTAAATGTTAGCTGCTGTCATCGTCACCATCATCATCATTGTCACCATCCTCAGTTACCACCATCATCATCACCACCATCACTGTCATCACCACCATCATTGTCACCATCCTCAATCACCAGCATCACCACCGTCACCATCACCATTATCACCATCATTGTCACCATCCTCACCATCATCATCATTGTCATCATCATCACCATCATCATCATTGTCACCATCCTCAGCCACCACCATCATCACTGTCACCACCATCATTGTCACCATCCTCAATCACCAGCATCACCACCGTCACCATCACCATTATCACCATCATTGTCACCATCCTCACCATCATTATCATTGTCACCATCCTCACCACCATCATCATCATTGTCACCATCCTCAGTCATCATCACCACCACCATCACTGTCATCGTCACCATCACTGTCACCATCCTCAGTCACCACCATCATCATTGTGACCACCAGCACCATCAATCAAATCCTCTTTCCTCTACGAAGCAGTGGGCTTCCCTTCCTGGAGCTTCACTCAGCAGGTATCCATTGAGCACCTGCCCAGTACGAGTCCCTGTACTGGGTGCTCCTAGGCCCCCTCTTCGAGAAGCCCTTCCACTCCCATCCCTTCCTACTGAGCTGACACCCAGGTGACACCCCAACCATATAACATGGAGGCCACCCTGTTGTTTGCTGTTTCCTGGAACGTGTGTCACCGTCTCCCACAGGCTGCAGGCTCCTGCCGGGGAGGAAGAAGCAGGCCTGGCCTTGGGTTGAGTTGGCCACGTCACAGCAGACCCTGGCAGGGCCCAGAGAGTGGAGAGGACCCCCTGCCCCTTCCTGGTTCCCAGCAGCCAGGCCGGTCCACGGGAGGGACCATGTCTCCCTGCCCAAAGGCCCCCTCTCGCTGGGAAGCAGAGGCTGTCCCGGATGTGGGAACGGGCGACAACATGGCAGCATATTGGAGCTCACTGGAGCATGCACCCACTGTTTTATGGAGACCAGGGTCCAGAGGGGTTGGGTCACTTGCTCAGGGACACAGAGCAGCAGCACCCAGCCATGTTCTTCCCACCCCGCCATAAACACCATCGTCGTCATCACCGTCACCATCATCACCACATCGTCCGTGTCCCCACCATCATCACCATCATCATCTCTCCTCCGTGAAGCAGTGGGCTCTCTTCCTGCCATAAAAACAGACCCCGCTTCTCAATCTAACACCCCAGGACCTCATTCTGGTGGTGCCCCCGCCACCTCCCCCAGAAGGTAACCTGAGTGCCTCCGTCACTTCTTCAGAGAAACGGCTGTAGCCACGGAGCCTGGGGGCCGGGAGCCTGGTGAGTGGGGGTCAGGTGGGGTCAGAGCAGGGACTTTGAGAGCCCAGGAGGGGATCCCTGCAAGAGGCTGTGATGGTCAGAGCAAAAAGGAGCCGGAGAGGTGGGGCGCAGAGGGTGGAGAGGCCCACGGAGCCTGGCCCTCGGCAGAGGGGTTCCTGCGTCCTGGGGACATCAAAGAATGAGCGTTTCCTGACCTCAGGCACAGGCACCGTTCTTCCCGGCCACCCTGTGAGCCCCAGGGTCTGGGACCCAGGCCCGGACACCCGTGTGCAGTGCCTCGGTTTCCCCTCTGGAGCAGTAGGGCTGCTCTCATGGCTTCTCAGAAGTGCTGAGCCAACAGGGCGGGCGCTGGGCTGGCCCTGAGACTCAAGGCCCGCAAAAGCCCGAGCTCAGCAACAAAACACAAAGGCTCCTCAGTGTGGCCGACAAACCCGCTCCCCGGGTCTGCCCGTGGCCCTGCCTGTGGCCCTGCCCGCCGTGGCGCTAATCCCAGGCTGGCACGGGCTCCCAAG
>NW_005353538.1:298865-300231 GCF_000412655.1 Myotis brandtii | reverse complement strand
GAGCAGCGTCCCCTCCTGCCCCATGAAACCCAGACCCCTCGTCTGGCCCAGCAGGCGGGCCGGGGCCTGCGTGGTGGGAGGGAGAGGGCCCAGGGGAGGGGCTCGGGGATTCCTGGCACGGACCCCTCTCTTCTGTCCCTCACTCCTTTCCCGAGACTGCCCGCACTGGGTGGGCAGGAGTGGCAGCCTGGCCCGGGGAAAAGAGGGGGTGCATGGGGGGCACTGGGCTCCTCAACAGGGGCCCCTCCAAAACCAAACCCCGTGGCCTGGCAGCCCCTCCAGAGCTTTCCAAGGATCTACCTGCCCCCCTGCCCCCGCCCCACTGGCAGAGACGAAAAGGGTCTAGTGAGAAACCCACTGAGCGGGGAGTGGACATGGCTCACCCATGGGAGCCTCTAGCCCAGCGGTTCTCAACCTGTGGGTCGCGACCCCTTTGGCGGGCGAACGACCCTTTCACAGGGGTCGCCTAAGACCATCCTGCATATCAGATATTTACATGACGATTCCTAACAGTAGCAACATGACAGTTATGAAGTAGCAACGAAAATAATTTTATGGTTGGGCCACAACATGAGGAACTGTATTCAAAGGGCCAGAAGGTTGAGAACCACTGCTTCAGGAAACCAGTGACCTGAAGGTTAAGGTCCCTCCTCCCAGGGCAGCTTCCTCACGAAGGCCCACCCCCAGGGCGGGGCAGGGAGGGCAGGTCACTTCCGGGAAGGTTTGCAGTCAGTGTGGCCGGACCCACTGTGCTGCCAGCAAGAACCCGCAGGCTCTCACCGAGGTTCTTCCTACTGCCTGTCCATCCCCACACCCACATGTCTCCCCAATACTGGGGGCTCCCACATGACCAGGCTGCCTCCCCAGGTCCCCTTAGGCACCCAGGGTGGTGTCCAAGGTGATCCAGGTCAGAGTGAAGAAACAGCCGCACCCCCAGCGCCCCTCCCTGGGGCTGGGCACGACCAGAGGGCTGAGTGCTGTGTCTGGGCCCAGTGCCTGGCGGTGCCCCTGTGAGCCCAGCCATCCTGCTCCCCTCGGCCTCTGCAGGGCAGGGGCTGCCCTGAGAGTGGGCCCTGGGATTCTGGGGGGGGGCGCGGGCAGCGGCGCCAGGTGTCCTGGGCCTGAATCCCTTCCACACCCACCTTGCCGCAGGGCAGCCTCCCAGGAACCCACAGCCAGGGGCTAATTGCTACTGTCAGAGCCAGGCTCCTCCGGGTTTGGGGTCACAGAAACTGCTGCTGCTTCCCCTGGGCTGACACCCCCCTCCCAGTCCCCACACGGAGCTGGTTAATGATGGGCTGTGGGGCTGGCGCCGGGCGCCTTAGGCGGGTGAGCACCGTGCGTGGGAGAGGAAGGGGCGCGGCGC
>NW_005353538.1:298496-298802 GCF_000412655.1 Myotis brandtii | reverse complement strand
CGCGGGGGCCGGGGGGTTGGGGGGGTGTCCCAGGGAGTGGCAGGGGGGCTGCTCTGGCGAGTCCCGTCTCTCCCCGAAACCTGGCAGGACAGGTTGGGGGACAGGGATGAATCAGGGGGCTGGGTTTGCAGGGGACGCCTGGACTGCTCGCCTACCGCCTGTCTCATGCTGGTGCCCATCCCCAAGGCCAGGACAGGGCTGGTCCTGAGCAGTCCAACTAGACCTCGCCCTCAGAACCCGGAGCCGTGTGGCTCTGCCCCTTTCCTCCAGCCTTCAGCCACCCCCGCCTGAACCTGCCTGTCCTCA
>NW_005353538.1:293197-298395 GCF_000412655.1 Myotis brandtii | reverse complement strand
GGAGGGGAGAGGAAGGGAGGAAGGGCACCCACTGAGCATCGGAGGGCTCAGCTCGCTGCTTGGTCGCTTCCTCCTCTTGGGCCTTAGGCAGGTAATGTCCCTCTTTGCCTCAGTGTCCTTGTCTGTAAGCGGGAAATGTGGACCCCATGACCCGGAGGTCGAGGCTTCGGATGCCCAATGCCCAGCTCTGTCTGGGCCCCAGTGCCTCATCTTCCCTGGACCTCTCCACTTCTGTGCGCTGCCCACCAGCTCCAGGCAGACCTCCCGGATTACATGGAGCGCCAGGGAGGTCCAGGCTGCACAGTGGCAGAGCTGGGCGCCACAGCCACGCAGTCACCAAGGGCAGTGGTTGCCAGCCCGGCCCAGAAGCCCGCCCCCCCCCCCCCCCAAGCAGAGTCTCACTTCCTTAGGTTTTCAGCCCTCCTGGGCTGGACTCTACCTCGGTGACGTGTCAATCCCTTTCCTCTGAACCTTAGGGACCACCTCCTCATGCCTCCCGCCCCGTCTTCTCCCCATACCCTGCCCCTGGCGCCGGCCACAGCCATCTCTTACCCGGCCTCCTAGAATATGACACCAGGCGTACATCCCTGCGTCTAGCTCCCTGCTCCGATCCAACCTCCACTCTCTGAAACGGAAACCATTCTCTGTGCAAAATCCTTCCCTGCTCCCTGCAGCCTCAGGATCAAGTTCAAATCCTTTTGGCTCCAGACCTCACCTGGGGGATCCCAGCCTCCAGCCACCTCCCTCCCTGCTCTCTCCTGCCACACGAAACAAGGCCATCAACTCCCTCTGTTAAAACACCCCCGCCCCGTTACCTGCCCCTCCTCGTCATCTGTCCTGAATGACCTGAGCTTTGACTTCCAACCTTCCTAGAGCCTCCCCTCCCAGCTGAGTCAGGGGTTCCTCACCCTGCAGGCCCCATCCCTCTGCCTGAGCACCTCCCTCCGCCCAGGGCCTGGCATGGAGTAAGCGTCAGAGCTCCCAAGCGGTTGATGGAGAAGACGGAGCCCGCTGGGTCCTGGGCCAGGATGAGCCACTTCTCAGGTCTGACTGTACTTTCTGGAAACTGCGTATCAGCCGAGAGGCATGGCCTGTACAGGAGGGCACCGCACAGCGTGGGCAGGTGGGTAGGAAGACAGAGAGGCGAGGCCTCACACTTGCACGGGAGGGGAGCGGGCCACCCCCCACGTCTTCCACTTCTTGACTGAAACCAGGGAGCTGCACCCCAAAAGGGTGTAGGTCTGCCTGCCCTCTTCCTGCCCCCACTCAGGTCGCCTGCTCGCGCCCACTTGCCACTTCTGGATTCCTTCCCTCTCTCCTCTGCCCCAGTCCCCCCTCCTTCTCCACTCCAGACCATAAGGTGAAACATGTTCTCACCCAGCGGGGGCAGCCCCGAGCCCTGCAAAGCCTGTGGCTCCCCCTCCACACCCTCCTGACACAGCCTGCTCCTCCTGGCCTGGCCTCAGCCCTGGAACAGCCCAGCTCTAAGCCAGGGTTCAGATGGGGCCTGCCTGTAGCTGATGCCCACCCTCTCCACCACTGACAGCACCGCCTCACATGGAAGCCTGGATTCCCCACAGCAAGGGTGTGTGTGTGTGTGTGTGTGTGTGTGTGTGTGTGTGTGTGTGTGTGTGTTTTATTGATTTCAGAGAGGAAGGGAAGGGAGAGAGGGATAGAAACATCAATGATGAAACAACATAAACTGATGAACAAAAATAGAACCAGTCATAGAAGCATCAAACAGACTGTCCGACCTCAGAGGGAAGGCGGGGGGTGAGGGGGTAAGAGATCAACCGAGGGACTTGTATGCATGCATATGAGCATAACCAATGGACACAGACAGTAAGGGGGTGAGGGCATGTGCTGGGCGGTAGGGGCGGCCGAGGAGAGGTCAATGGGGGGAAAGGAGACTTATGTAATACTTTAAACATTAAAGAATTTTAAAAAACTGAAAAAAAAAGAAAAAAGAAACATCAATGATGAATCATGGATCAGCTGCCTCCTGCACGCCCCTCACTGAGGATCGAGCCCACAACCTGAGCATGTGCCCTGACCAGGAAACGAACCATGACCTCCTGGTTCATAGGTTGACGCTCACGCTGGCCGGTGGGAAGAGGGTTTAGAGAGGGGTTCTGGGCAGAGGTGCGGGCATTCCTGTCTGGAGTGCCTGCTCTGGGCCCTGTAGGAGGAGGGACGGTGAGGTGAAGGTGGGTGGAGAGGATGGGCCCGCTGCTTTTGCCTGGGGTGTGCTGTGGCACGCCCGTGCCCTCAGAGGGCAGAGCATGGGGAAGAAGTGGGGGGGAGGGGGAGACAGATAGGGAGGCAGGGCGTGCTCGTGGCTGGCGCCCTCGCACAGGGGGCAGGAGGCTGTGCAGACGAACAAAGATGAAGGAAGTTGGGCACCTTTTTGCTGGGAAACTGCTACCATTCGGAAGGATTTCCACCTCGTTTGGCTCCTGCATGAGCGAAAGCCACCCGTGTTCCCTGCACCAGTGGGTGTCTGCTCAGTTCGTGGCGGATTCTTCCCTATGAAAGCATCCAGTCTTGTGTTTGCTTGTCTCACCCAGGCCTGGCTCTCCTCGGCCTTCCTGTGATGCCGACGGTGGGTGGTAGCCTCACACACACCAGCCCTCCCTGTGGCACGGGGACCCACAGGCCTGAGTGCGCGGGCCACCCGGGCTGGTATTTGCTGCTCCCAGCACCTCTGTCCCGGCCGGCCTCAGCCTCCACCACCGGGGCTGGCAGTTGTGCCTCAGGCCCCACCACCTCCTGCCTCAGGGGCTGCTCCTAGGACAGGCTTGCAGGCCAGAACTCTGGCAGGAGGACCCTGGCTGGAGTGGGCGGTGGAGTGGGCGGGACCCTGCAGGCCTCAGGGGCGGGGGAGGGGGTGGGGCTGCTGGAACCAGGCAGAAGGCGCCGCCTGCACAGCGCCCACCAGCAGCAGGATGGTGCTCCAGGGCACAGCTGTGCGGTGCTGAGGGCCCTGGAGTGGGACTGGGACCCATGGCAGAGATGGCCTCTGGACCCCACCCTCCAAGACGCCTTGGTCTCACGGGCCCCAAGTGCTGAGCTGCAGTGACCTCATGGCCACAGCAGTGTGACCCTGGGCCCTGGGCGGGAAGAGGGTCAGCGATTAGGGCCTGTTTCTGAAGCCGTGTGAGGAGAGGTCCGAGAGGGAGGAGGGGTAGCTCTGGGCCTGCAGAGGGGCCTCCTCTGGCCTGGAAGCCGGAGGGGCTGGAAGGGAGCCTGCACACAGATTCCCCGCGGAAAAGCCCCTCCCGAGATGTGTCAGTTGTCACAACGTGGCCCAGACTCCCATGGCCCAGACTCCCGTGGCCCAGACTCCCGTGGCTCAGTCTCCGTCCACACTCCCCTCCAGGCTGTCCCGTTTCCGTCTTCAAAAGCCTTCCTTGCAACCCTAGCAGCTCGGCCTGGCCCTCAGTGGGAGGCAGTATCTTACCTACGCACACGGCACATGAACCCTCTTTCATGGGCAGCAGAGCAGGTGGACAAGAGGAGTCTCTGGGTCCCATTTTCTCTCTGACTAGCTTTCCTCAGCTGGTGTGGCCCCAAGAGCCCTACAGGGTCTCCCACAGGAGGGCTGGGGAGGCCAGGACAGCGGGCCCGGTCGGTCAGGGCCTCAGGCCTGCTGAGTGGAGAGGAGGAGGCAAAGCCTTAGTCCTCACTGTCCCTTGCTGATGGGAGAACACAAACCCCACAGAGGAGAGGCCTCCTGATGACTCTGAAATTAAGGCTGATGTCCAGGTAGCATCTGACGGGGCCTGGGGTGGGTGGACACAGAGGCCTGGGGGGGTGGACACAGGGGCCTGGGGTGGGTGGACACAGGGCCTGGGGTGGGTGGACACAGGGCCTGGGGTGGGTGGACACAGGGCCTGGGGTGGGTGGACACAGGGCCTGGGGTGGGTGGACACAGGGCCTGGGGTGGGTGGACACAGGGCCTGGGGTGGGTGGACACAGGGCCTGGGGTGGGTGGACACAGGGCCTGGGGTGGGTGGACACAGGGCCTGGGGTGGGTGGACACAGGGCCTGGGGTGGGTGGACACAGGGCCTGGGGTGGGTGGACACAGGGCCTGGGGTGGGTGGACACAGGGCCTGGGGTGGGTGGACACAGGGCCTGGGGTGGGTGGACACGGGGCCTGGGGTGGGTGGACACAGGGCCTGGGGTGGGTGGACACAGGGCCTGGGGTGGGTGGACACAGGAAGAGAGGTGCGTGAACTTGGGGAGAGGAAGGAGAAGTCTTCCCATGGTCCCTCCATCACCATCGGAACCCACCTCTTACACCCCATTCGCCACCTGCTCCGTCCACTTGAGAAATAAACGTCTCACTCCAAACACAAGCCACAGGTGCTGGATCCCACCAAGTCCCCACCTCTCTGGACACGTCCCAGTGTGAACCCCGAAAAGCTTCCTCCCCGACCACCCACATGAATCCCAACACTGGCCCCAGCCCAGTCCCAGCCTCAGTGCCAATCTGGACCCCGAGACCTGGGTGGTGACCCTCATTGGGTGGCAGCCTGACCCTGGTTCTAACCACTCTGTGCAGAGCCCACCTGTGGCATCACCTCAGCCCGAATCTCTCTCACTGGGGGGGGCGGGGGCGGCTCAGCTGGTGGCAGTCATGCGCCCAGCTTCCTCCCACCTAACGGTTCTCCCCTCAGGTGGTCTGAGAAGGCAGGTCTGCAAAGGGTCCTGACCTTTGGTGCGGGGGGCGGGGGGGCGGGGGGAGGTGGTTGAGCCTGGAGCCCCCCCAGTGAGTGGCGTCCGATCTCCGATCGCCTGAAGGGGGCGCTAGGCTCCCCCCACTCTCTGTCCCCCCTCCCCTCGAGGAGCCTCATGAGCAAGCCCAGGCCCTGGGAAGCCCTCCTGGCTGGGTCCTTCCCGCACCCAGGGGGCTGGGAAGGGCAGTGGGAGGTCGTGCTTTGCCGCTTGTCCTGCTGCTAATTTCAGTGTAGGAACCGCACACACGTCCACACACAACCTTCCTGAATCCCAGCCTTCTCACCTGCAAGCTGGGCTGAGGAAGGGGGAGCCTGTGGAGAGACCCCCAGCTCTGGGGTCCCCGGGGCCTCTCCCGCCTGGCTCACTGTGCCCCCGTGTGCTGCCCCTCCCCCTCCCACGCCCTCTCCTGCGCTCCCTCTTGGCAGCACTGAGGTCATCACCTTCTTGGCAAAATGCT
>NW_005353538.1:291071-291566 GCF_000412655.1 Myotis brandtii | reverse complement strand
GCTCTCTCTTTCTGAGGCGCCTGTGCATTTCACCCTGGCTAATGGCTCCTGGCTCCCAAAGGCCCCCAGAAATGCTAACTGGGTTTAATGACAGGGGTAATTCATGATTCTGTTGGAAAACTGACATTCTGTGAGTGAACTTTATGTATAAACTAGAGGCCCGGTGCACGAGTTCGTGCACAGATGGGGCCAGGCAGGCCAGTCCAATCGGCTGGGCCAGCCGGGGGTAGGGGCTGCAGGTGGTTGGCGGGCCAGCCCCGCCCCTGGTCGAACTCCCGGTCAAAGGGACAATTTGCATATTAGCCTTTCTTTATATAGGATAGATAGGACAGTCAAAGGGACAGAGAACTCACAGAGAGACCTGGGACGAGCTTGGGGTGGAGGGAGCACAGGCGAGACCCTGTCAGCCGTCCCGCGTACAGAAGAGAAGAGGAGATGCCAGGAAAAGCAACTCATCCGAGGCTGCCATGCCGCTGGGGGGGCGGGGAGGGGGTG
>NW_005353538.1:289026-289929 GCF_000412655.1 Myotis brandtii | reverse complement strand
CAGGTGGAGTGCTGGGACCCAGGAGGCGGGAGGTGAAACCCTGAGCCCCGCCCCCCTCCAGTCTCCCAGGTGCTGGCAGCTCATGGTGTGCAGTGCGGGGTCTTTCCCAGCCTCCCGCTCCCTCCGCCACCCTCTGCCCACCAGGAATCTCTCAGGAGCCTCGCCCAGCCGGCTTCCAGCTCAGACTTGTCGGGGTTTCAGGAGTCACTGGGTAGGGGCCGGCGTGCCAGGGCCTGCTCCCGGGCCTGCCTGCAGGAGCAGCAGGCACGTAGGCACAGGGCACTGTGCCCGGGCACAGGGGAGCAGCCCAGCCTCTGGGCCACTCGCTTCCTCCCTCCCAGCTCGTCACCCTCAGTCCCATTCCCGAGCCCTCCTGGCCCTGCCCACACGCTGCCCAGAAGGGCTGTGGCCGAGACGCGTGTGTGGGGGGAGAGGAGACCCCGTGTTCTTCCATGCAGGGAAGGGTGCTGCCTGCTCCCCTCGGGCCCCCAGGACTGGGCCTCTCCTTGGTGGCAGAATCAGGGGCCTCACATGCTCCCCCTCCCTCTCCCAGGTGTTCCCTGCTGCCCCCACTGACCGATGGCACCCTCTCACCCGGGAGAGGAGGAAGCAGAGGGGCCAAGTGACCGGCTGCGGGCACACAGCCCACGATGCTGCTGCGCCGGGCGCCGGGCTCCCCTCTCCTCCGGCCAAGCCCCCACACCGTGGGAGGGACACGCCACACGTGGACGCCTGTCTGTCGGCAGCCACAGTGACGGGCCACCATCACCCGCCGCCTCTGACCCGTGCACCAGGCTGAGAGCCCATTCTCCGGGCAGCCGGGCCCGGGGCACAAAAACCCAGGAAGCCTCCGTGTCCCCCTGCACCCTCTCCGCCTGGTCCCGGAGTTAAGAACCTTGATTC
>NW_005353538.1:288595-288900 GCF_000412655.1 Myotis brandtii | reverse complement strand
GCCTCTGGGCGAAGGGCCGGAAGGCTGACGAAGCGCCCATGGCGTGCCAGCCGCTTCCCAAATCTCAGTCTCCACTCGCAGCCAGGAGTCCCTCAGCGTCCGGCCCAGAGAGGCCAACGACCACCCCACTCTGTCCTCTCCTCAGGCCCAGAAATGTGAGGTTTGCTATTCTTTTCCTTCTCGTTTTCCTCCTGCTTCCCCCACCTGGTAGGCACTGCCCACCCCCAGCCCCGCTCACCACTCTGGGTGACTCGCTGCCCTGAAGCCCAGGCCGGGCAGCGGGCTAATGGACGCTGCAGGGCGCC
>NW_005353538.1:287957-288340 GCF_000412655.1 Myotis brandtii | reverse complement strand
CTCTCTCTTTCTGAGGCGCCTGTGCATTTCACCCTGGCTAATGGCTCCTGGCTCCCAAAGGCCCCCAGAAATGCTAACTGGGTTTAATGACAGGGGTAATTCATGATTCTGTTGGAAAACTGACATTCTGTGAGTGAACTTTATGTATAAACTAGAGGCCCGGTGCACGAGTTCGTGCACAGATGGGGCCAGGCAGGCCAGTCCAATCGGCTGGGCCAGCCCCCCCAGCGAGCAGGGAGCTGGACACACCTCCCAGCCAGCGCCACCAGCAGGCTTCGCCGAGGCTGCTGGGACAGCAGCTCAAAGGAGCTTCAGAAGCAGCGAGGCCCTGCGAGGCTGGGGCCCCGGGCTCACAGTGCTGCCTCCTGCTTCCACTGTGATTG
>NW_005353538.1:280424-287285 GCF_000412655.1 Myotis brandtii | reverse complement strand
CGTCGGCCTGCTCCTGACTCCGTGGCCACGAGAGCGCCTCAGGGCGGGAGGTCTCAGGCTGCCGCCAGCCACGAACCCCTTCTGTGTGGGTCTCTTGTGGCTGCAGAGGCCCAGCCTCTGGGTCAGTGGATACCTAACAGCTCATCAGGCCCATCAGGCCGAGCAGCAGGTGGGCGGGGAGCGGGGGCCCCTGCCCCCTCCAGTGCGGAGTCTCCCCGCGGCCCACACTGAAAGGGCTGGGGAGGCGTGTTCCCTGCGTGGCTCAGCCCCCGCCTCCCCCTGAAATGCTGGGAGGACGGGGAAGGGGCAGACAGCTGCCCATGACCTTCATGGGGACCTAGAGGTTGGTACTCTTTGAGGGGAAGGAGATTGGGGGGAAATATGAGATAAGAAGGGGAGAGAGAGGACTGGCTGCCTGGGGGGAATATCTGGTCCACGTTCCCCCACGGCCTCAACAATGCCTCCACGCCGAGGGCCGGCCTCCTGTGCTCAGCTGCCCACCGGCATCGCCCCCTGCAGATGCCCACACAGACTCCTTCTCCTGCCAGCTGCTCCTCACCTCCTCCCTCCTCCCTCCCCCCCCCTCCCCGCCTCCACTCTCACCTCCCCCTTCGCCTCCTCTCACCTCCCCCCTCACTTCCTCCCTCACCTCCTCCCAGCTGCTCCTCCCCTCCAACCTCACCTCCTCTCACCTCCCCCCTCACCTCCACTCTCAGGGCCCAGCACGTCAGCCCCCTCCTGGACGCATTGGACTTGACTTCCTCTGAATTTCTGGACACAGCTCCCTTATCGCCTGATCCTCATGCAGATCAACCAGGTCCCCCCACTTATCTGGAACCCTGGCCCCGAGAGCACCAAAGGGGACCCGGACTAAGCACTCACTACCTAGGAGGGATTGTTAGGCACCGCTCAGCATTCTCTCAGAAAGCCTCCGCGAGGCGCTGCACCCTTCGCCTCCTCTCACCTCCCCCCTCACTTCCTCCCTCACCTCCTCCCAGCTGCTCCTCCCCTCCAACCTCACCTCCTCTCACCTCCCCCCTCACCTCCACTCTCAGGGCCCAGCACGTCAGCCCCCTCCTGGACGCATTGGACTTGACTTCCTCTGAATTTCTGGACACAGCTCCCTTATCGCCTGATCCTCATGCAGATCAACCAGGTCCCCCCACTTATCTGGAACCCTGGCCCCGAGAGCACCAAAGGGGACCCGGACTGAGCACTCACTACCTAGGAGGGATTGTTAGGCACCGCTCAGCATTCTCAGAAAGCCTCCGCGAGGCGCTGCAGCCATGCTGGGAAACAGGCTCGGGCAGCTGAGTGGTCCGTCCGAGCCACAGATCAGACCTTGTCACCCAAGTCCCGGCTCTCCACAGCCTTGGAGTGACGCTCAGCGCCTAGTCAGCCCACGGCCCGCCCCCGACTGTGTGCCAGCTCCTCATGCTGCCTGTCCCCATGTCCACAGCAGCCGGGCACTCCCACCACAGGGCACCGCGACACGTGTCCCTCATGTCCCGGCACATGGCACACGGCAGGACGGGAGGACCGTGATTCGTGTTTGCTCACTGACCCCAGCGCCGGGCTAGACAGTGAAATCTCAGAGAAGGGACTCAGGGGCACGGGCCCTGTTGCCTTTTAACCACGACTTCCCAGGAGGCCGGGCCACAGGCCGAGCAGGCCCTGGAGGGGGCCGGGCTGCCTGTAGAAGGGAGGGTCTCTCTCGGAGAGGACGGCTCCCGCGTGTGGGACAGGCATCTGATTCCAGCCCCTTTCCTTTGCTCGGTCCAGCCTCGTCCACCCTGGTGACCCTAGCTTCTGGAATGGTCTACAGGAAGGTGCCGCACGCCCATTCTGTAGATGTTAACATCGAGACCCAGAGGGTGAGAGGACTTGCTGAGGGCAGACATTACAGGAACTAGAAAGCCAAGCAGGGAGCTGGAGTCTCTAGCCCAGTGGTTCTCAACCTTCCTCACGCCCGACCCTTTAATACAGTTCCTCACGTTGTGGTGACCCCCAACCATAACATTATTGTCGTTGCTACTTCATAACTGTAATGTTGCTACTGTTATGAATCGTCATGTAAATATCTGATATGCAGGATGTATTTTCATTGTTACAAATTGAACATCATTAAAGCATAGTGATTAATCACAAAAACAATATGCAATTACATATGTGTTTTCTGATGGTCTTAGGCGACCCCTGTGAAAGGGTCGTTCGACCCCCAAAGGGGTCGCGACCCACAGGTTGAGAACCGCTGCTCTAGACCTTTCACTTTTCTGGTCCCAAAGGGACGAGGAAGAGGGGAGGGCAGAGGCAGACCCTGGCCGCAGGGAGCCTTGTGGGTGGGATCTTTGGAAGGTAGGCGGCTGTCCCATGCCCATGCTCGGAGGCTCAGAATGGCCCAGGTCAGGGGGAGCACGGGCAGCACCCCTCAACCCCATGGCCCCCCCACTTGGCCTCAGCAGCCCCAGGCTGGGCTCCTTGCGGTACATCGTAATTAGATGATGGGGGTGCTCTGGGGTTCACCCCACCGGCCTGGGGTGGAGGCGGGTGAGGGAGAGAAGCCTAGAGAAGCAGGTCAGAGCAAATCCTCCCACGGGCCCCACCCCCACCCCCACCCCTACAGAGCGGCACCCCGAGCGGAGCCGGCAGGACCAGAACCCGGCACCCTGTCCTGACACGTCCCAGCAAACAGCCTGAGTGGGAGGTGAGGGATGAGTCAGTGCTGGGGGTGGGGAGTGGGGGGACAGAGAGCCGGGTGCGGGCTGGGAGATCTGTCTGCTGGAGGACATGGGGACCACGGCTGGGAGGAACCCGGAAGGAAGTGGGTTCCCAGGTTGGGATGAAGCAGCGTTGGCTCAGGGAGTCTGCCCGTGGCCCTGCCTCCCTGGCTCCCTGCAAAGGGGGCGGGGGAGGGGGGAGGGAGGGATGCTGCTGGCCGCAGACAGAAGTGAGGGGAGCAGCCTCTGGCTTCCACTGTCTGGGCACAGCCTCCCCAAGGCCTGATGGGGGTGAGATCGCAGCGCCCTTCACCCCAACAATGAGCCACAATCAGCAGGAGGCCTGGCAACTCTGGGTCCTGCCCACCTGGTCAAAGACTGGCCTGGGGAGGGGCAGGGCCACGCCCTCTCACCACAGTGGGGGTGTGGGCATGGAGGGGGGGGTCAGGGGGACGATGAGGCCAGGAGATGCTTTGAACCCAAGAAACAAGGTGGGAACTGGTTCTTGACTCACGGTAGAAAGGGGGGGCTAGGGCTGCGCCGTATTATTTTTCTTTTATGACTTGTGAACTCAAGCAATTAAAATACGCATCTTACTTTACACAACCTGCCCTGCTGTGTCCCTTCATCTTGCTCCAACCCTGGCCCCACCATAAGGGTTGGCGTTTCACAGAAACTTTTTATTTTCAAAGTGATTGGACAGATTGTGTCCCTAAATTCTTACAAGGCTCAGCGCCCCCAACCCCCTTTTGGCTCCCTCATCCCTACCAATAGGTCCTGGTGGGCAGCATGGGTCCCGGGTTCCTGCCTCCCAGGGCGAGCTGCCTTATTCTCCCCAATATTGACAAACAGCCCCCATGTGACAGGCCCTGGATGCGTCTCCTGTTTAGGATCTATCACATTTCACTCCCATTCTTCAGTTTTGTTTGAAATATATATTATTGATTTCAGAGAAGAAGGGAGAGGGAGGGAGAGAGAAACATCCATGATGAGAGAGAATCATGGATCGGCTGCCTCCTGCACACCCCACACTGGGGAGGAGCCCGCACCAGGAATCCAACCGTGACCACCTGGCTCAGAGGTCGACACTCAACACCGAGCCACACCGGCTGGGCTGCTCCCATCCTTTGGAGCAAGAACTGCTATTCCCGTTTGAGAGGAGGAAAGGGAGGCGCAGTGGCTGAGAAACGTGTCAGGTGCATCTGCACAGCTAACAGCGCTGCGCCCAGACCCTGAGCTGCCCTTCTGGCTTCCGGGCGCTGTGCTTGCTTTCAGACGAGCCCACGGCTGCCTTTCCGGCTGCGCAGTTAGAGCCGCTGCTGCCTGGACCCCGCTCCCACTGCCGGGCAGGTGGGCAGACTCGCGGACATGAGCGACGGGTGTCCCCAGAGGACAGGGCGAGCATTAAAGCGAAGCGGGTGGTGGCCTACGCCCAGGTCTCCTCGCAGCCCCGTCCTGGACGTGGGAGAGGGAAAGGGAGCGAGGCTGGGGTTCCGGAGCGGCTGAGCGATCGCCGTGAGCCAACTGGTGCCGAACAGATAGCTGGACCACACCTGCCCGGGCCCTGCCCTGCCTGGCGCGCTGCCCCGGGCAGCAGCTGGCGAGGAATCCCGAGTGGCCTGGACCAGGAAGCGTGTCCTTGGAAAGGCGGCCTCCATGCTGACGCTCTGGGCCAGGTGGCAGCCGTGGAGGGCAGGCATGCCCCAGGCCGGAGAGAGGAAGTGTCACACACCACCCGCCGCCTCCAGCAAGGTGTGACCCCAACAACCCCAACGGTGACCACACCAGGCTGTTCCGGCTTCCCCGGGCCTTGGAGTCGGAGAGGCCACCATCTTCCCTGGCAGAGAAGCCCTTCCCGACCAGCCCTCCATGCCCCTGGCTGCAATGGCAGCAGCTCAGTCCTGGGAGGTGCTTGGTCTTGTTGGCTCAGGTGCCAGAGCCAGAGGCTGGGACAGCCTCCCCTTAAAGAGCGCCGGAGCCGGGGGGCAGGCAGACCTGCGCTGGGCACTGCCCTCCCTGCAGGAAGCCCCCTGCGCCTCGGTTCCCTCATCTGTAAAATGGACTCAGTGTGTCATCACACAATGGCTTAAGGATTCGGTAAAGCACCGAGTGCCCCTGGTTCGTGGGGGTCATTGCACAGGAGGTCGCAGCTGGCAGGCAGGCACTTGGAGGCGAGGACAGAGCCACCAAGCCGAGACCACCCCTAAGGCTGAGGCAGACCCTTTTCTGTCCCCAGCGTGGCTCCGGGCTCTCCCCAAGGCCCGGGCTACCATTTGTCTGGGTTCTGGCAGCTGCCCTGAGCCCTCCTGCCGAGGATGCGCAGCCTCAGGGCTCCAAGTCAGCGCCCTCCTGGCCTGGCGGGGCCTGAGGTCCTCTGGCAAGTGGCCTGGGCACCCAGCAGAGCTCCAGAGGGCCGGGCTGTGCTCCCTGCAGAGGGTGAAGGGAAGTGCCCTGGGTCCCTGCCCGCCCCCCTCCTGGTGGTGCCAGCACAGACCTGCATGCACACCGTGGGCCCTGAACTGCAGGCAAAAGAAGGGCCAGCGCTGCCCAGGTGTGACCGGCCGGGGGACTCCCCGCTGCCCTCCCCGCCTGGGAGTCTCAGAGCTCTGTGTCCTCACAGGAACTCAGGACTCTTCCCCCCAGCAGATGCCAGCTATGCCAGCTCCTCCCGCTCCTGCATCCTCTCCCTGCCCCAGGCTGGCCACACCCGCTGTCGGTGGCCAGTCGAGTCCTAAGCAGCAGAGGCCCCGTCCAGCCGCCCGCCAGGCTCCTGCACCCCGGCCCCTCAGGCAGGCAGGCCTGGCTGGGAGGGACCTATGCCAACGTCTCCCCCTTCACCCTCATCGGGTGCTCCTGCACCCACAAATGTGTGATGGAGCTGAAGAAAGGTGGGGTGGGCCTCTGAGAGACACCGGGCACTGGCTCACCTGGCTCCGCAGTCCTCAGCATGACCGTCTGGGGCAGGCACAGGGGGAGGGGGGCTGAGGAAACAGGCTCAGAGCCCCCAAGTCAGTTAGTGGTGGAGCCCAGACGAGATCCAGGCTGCCCACCGGTCAGCCCTCTCCAAGGCTCCGGGAATGAGGACGGTTCTTCAGGGCCTGCCTGGACAGTGGGAGTTACGGCCACCACCACCCGGCGCCGGGGGGCCGTGGGGCATTAAAAAGAAGGGCCAGAGAAGGTGCCTGGCTGCCACCATTTCTCCACCTGAATGCGGGGAGCAGGGCTGCGGGCCCCATGGCCTCAGCTTGGCCTGGAGGCTGGAGGGGTGGGTAGCGATCCTGCCCCCCCGCCCCGGCCACAGGTCCCCCCTCCCAGGGTGTTGCACTACTTGCTGCCACTGATTCCTCAGCCTGTCCCTGACTCCGCGAGTCCCCGAGGGACAGGTTCACCAGCACTGACACCTACTCCACGGAAGGGGCCTGGGCGGGGCCTCCGGAGACCCAGGTTCTGATCCTGGTGCCTCCAGGGTCAGGGACGCCAGCCTGTGACTCCTTCCTGGGCCTCAGTTTCCTCCTTGGAAATCCGGGAGCGGTTCCCTCGGGCTCCCCCCAGCGTGGCCAGTCTGGGGGTCGCTGCCGGCGCAGCCCCCACAGGCTCAGGCTCAGGCGCAGGCGCAGGAGGCACGGGCTCTGGGCATCCAGGAGACGCTGCCGCGTGGGGAGGGCTCGCTTCTATGTGCTCCTGGGGCCTGGGAGCTGCCGGCGGCAGAAACGGACTCGGAGAGCCCGGCCAGTGTGGCTCAGTGGTTGAGTGTCGACCTATGAACCAGGAGGTCACAGTTCAATTCCCGGTCAGGGCACATGTGGGCTGTGGGCTCCATCCCCAGTGTGGGGTGTGCAGGAGGCAGCCGATCCATGATCCTCTCTCATCATTGATGTTTCTCTCTCTCCCTCTTGCTTCCTCTCAATAAAATGTATTAAAAAAAAAAAAAAAAGAAATGGGCTCTGAGATGCTAGCGCTCACGGCGGACAGAGAACTCGCTGGATTGTGCAACGCGCTGTGACTTACAGATCAGGCGTGGCCCGTTCTCCAGGCTTCTCACCGGCTGGTGGGAAGGCGGTTGTCAGCGGGCGGTTCTGAGATGGCAAGGCTGTGCCTGTTCTGGGGCAGGGGTGCGGCGGGGTGGGGTGGGGGTGCGGCCTGC
>NW_005353538.1:274868-280393 GCF_000412655.1 Myotis brandtii | reverse complement strand
GGCCGGAAGGTGCCAGCTCTCCCAGAGGAACACTGGCTCTTGCCTAAGTCGGGGGGTGGGGAGGTGGGGTGGGGGACAGTGTGCAGACGCACCCGGGTGCTGGGAGCTGGGAGCTGGGAGAGGCTCCCGGGCTGGAGACCTTGAACTCACACCCAGGAATTGAGGTGTCTGTGAGGAAGTGAGACTCGGGGGTGTCAGGGCTGCGGGGCCCAGGGGGGCAGAGGGTGGAGGCCCGGCTGGGAGGCAGAGCGTGTGCCTGGCCGCTCTGGTCCTGCCGCTCCACGAGTGTCTGGGTCTCAGCGACGCCCTTTGTCACCTGTGCTCCTTTTGGGCACCGGTGCCGTGGAAGACCCACAGCTGCCCTCTGACACCTGAGCTCAGACGGCCTAGGCTTCACTTCAGGGCCCATCCCCAGGAGCTGCCTTCGCCGGCCGCAACGTGGACTCTCGCTCTCCCACCCCCGGGGCGCAGGCCTGCCTGGGGCTCGAAGGGGGCTCAGGTGTTAGTGCTGGTAAATGCACTGTAACGAAATGAATTTGTCATATCGGGGACTTCCAGAGTCAAGAACTGGGGCTGGAGGTTTTCGGGGGCTCCACCCCAAGGCGTGTCGCCCAGGATGGGACGGGCACCTCAGTAAGTGAGCACAATGATTTTGTGGGTCCCTCCCAGCGTGCGGTTCCTAGAATGGGACCCCAAAGCCCGAAGTCTGGCTTCTCCCAGGCCCTCCCTCCTGCTCGGGGGACCTGCGAGGCGATGCATTCAGAGATGCTAATTGGTTCTGACAAATGAAGAGGGAGCCTGCTTTATCCTCTGCATCTCATTCCTGCCCTGCACGTGGGAGGGGATGGGAGGGCAGGGGCGCTGGCGGGTCCCTCAGAAGACAGGGTCAGCCCCCACCCACACGCCTCCTCCTCGCGGGCTGCGGGTGCCCACCTGCCTGCCACTGCCCAGGCGCCACCAGACATGCAGCTGTCAAACCACAAGCCCCTCTCTCTCGGGCGCCTGCGGCTCAGGGCGGCAGCTGTAGGAGCAGCTCGAGCCCCCGCGTCGCCAGCCAGCCCTGCCCTGGGAAAGGCAATTCAATGACGTGAGCCCGGCCGGCCTACGTGGCTCAGGGGCTGCGTGTCCACCACCAGGAGGTCAGGTTCCATTCCCGGTCAGGGCACATGCCCGGTTGTGGGCTCCATCCCCAGTGGGGGGCGTGCAGGAGGCAGTCGATCCATGATTCTCTCTCATCATTGATGTTTCCCTCTCTCCTTCTCCCTTCCTCTCTGAAATCAATAAAATATATATTTTTAAAAATGACGTTTGAAGTCAGGGCTGGAGCAGACAGGGTCCCAGGAAGAGGTGGGGCCCGCTGGGGCAGCTGTCAGCCTCCTCGTCTATGGCACAGGGCCTCCCATTCGTCTGACACTATCTCAGCCTCAGTGCCCAGCTGGGGCCTGGCAGGAGGGGCCCTCCTACGCCTTCCCTGCCTCCACTCCCTCTCCTGTGGCAGCAGCCACACCTTGGCCTGCCCAGGAGGCCTCCGCTTCCCCACTGCCCCGCTGTTTTGTTTGTTTTGTTGTTGTTTTAATCCTCACCCGATGATATTGTTCTGTTGATTTTTAGAGAGAGTGGAAGGGAGGGGGAGAGACAGAGAGAGAGAGAGAGAAACATCAATATGAGAGAGACACATCAATTGGTTGCCTCTTGTACGTGCCCTGAGCAGGGCCTGGGCCAGGGAAGAGCCTACAACCGAGGTTCGTGCCCTTGACCAGAATTGAACCCCGGACCCTTCAGTCCACAGGCTGGTGCTCTATCCACTGAGCCACACCAGCCAGGGCTCCTGTGCCTGGGTCCCCGAGCACCTGAGACTTGCCCGAGTGCAGTCAGGACCCGGTGCACATCACTGGCACCGGGGAAGGAACAGAGGGACTCCCACAGGAGAACGAGCCCAGCCCTCTTCCCAGAGAGAGAGCCAGGCCGGTGGCCGCCGACCACAGGGCTCCTCGCCCGCGCTGATGCTCTCTCCCCGGAGCCCGACTGACCCCAGGCCCGACCCCGTCACCCTGCATGGCTGTGGAAGTAGCTCCTCTTCAAAGCTGAAAGCGAGGCTCCGAAGGACCCTGCGAGCGAGGGAGCTCGTGCCAGGTGCCCTCTGGGCGTGCTCGGCCCTGCAGACCATCCACTCCACCGCGCCCACCTGCTCCAAGGCCGGCCTGCTCCTCCGGGGCCCCGTGGGCCCAGCTCCCTGCTCGGGACCCTGCGTCAGTGCCTGGGAGCCACCGCAGGCCGGCAGTGTCCCCGAGGCAGGGATGTCTCCCGCCCCACATCTCTCCCAGACAAGCCCAGGTTTCTCCAGGTGCAGAGCCCCCCATGGGAGAAGGGCTCTGGGACAGAGACACCAGCAGGGTAAGAGGTCCCGGCTCCACGGTCACCTTTCCACTCGTAACGACGCTGATGCGTGGCGAGGGCTCGGGCCGGTCTGATTCTCCCCGTGGGTAAGAGCCGGCCGTGGGCCCTGCGCACGTCCTGGCATTCCCAGGAGGCTTTCTCCAGTTAGACGGGCAGCTGCAGAGCGGGAAGACCCAGACTGCCCTGGGCTGTGGGGGCCAGGAGCTCCCGGGATGAGGCAGCGTGCACCCTGGGCGGGATGGAAGCTGAGGCTGGGGGAGGCTTGGCTATTCTTGCACTCACAGCCCTGGGGCATCTGTGGAAACGGGGGAGCTCGGGCTCGAGCCTGTAGCCTGCCACTCCGCGCACAGTTCCCCAGCAGGCCCCACGCCCGCCTGGACGTCGCTCAGATGTCCAGCAGGAGGACACCTTGGCCTGGGAGGCTGCTGGGACAGGTGAGAGCAGTGTAGAGGCTGAGCAGGTGTGGCCAGCAGAAGGGAGGGGGTTGAGTGTGTGCGTGTGTGTGTGGGTGTGTGAGTGCGTGTGTGTGAGTGTGTGTGTGTGAGTGTGTGTGAGTGCGTGTGTGTGAGTGTGTGTGAGTGCGTGTGTGTGAGTGTGTGTGAGTGCGTGTGTGTGAGTGTGTGTGAGTGCGTGTGTGTGAGTGTGTGTGAGTGCGTGTGTGTGAGTGTGTGTGAGTGCGTGTGTGTGAGTGTGTGTGAGTGCGTGTGTGTGAGTGTGTGTGAGTGCGTGTGTGTGAGTGTGTGTGAGTGCGTGTGTGTGAGTGTGTGTGAGTGCGTGTGTGTGAGTGTGTGTGAGTGCGTGTGTGTGAGTGTGTGTGAGTGCGTGTGTGTGAGTGTGTGTGAGTGCGTGTGTGTGAGTGTGTGTGAGTGCGTGTGTGTGAGTGTGTGTGAGTGCGTGTGTGTGAGTGTGTGTGAGTGCGTGTGTGTGAGTGTGTGTGAGTGCGTGTGTGTGAGTGTGTGTGAGTGCGTGTGTGTGAGTGTGTGTGAGTGCGTGTGTGTGAGTGTGTGTGAGTGCGTGTGTGTGAGTGTGTGTGAGTGCGTGTGTGTGAGTGTGTGTGAGTGCGTGTGTGTGAGTGTGTGTGAGTGCGTGTGTGTGAGTGTGTGTGAGTGCGTGTGTGTGAGTGTGTGTGAGTGCGTGTGTGTGAGTGTGTGTGAGTGCGTGTGTGTGAGTGTGTGTGAGTGCGTGTGTGTGAGTGTGTGTGAGTGCGTGTGTGTGAGTGTGTGTGAGTGCGTGTGTGTGTGTGTGAGTGTGTGTGTGAGTGCGTGTGTGTGTGTGAGTGTGTGTGTGTGTGTGCGTGTGAGTGTGTGTGTGTGAGTGCGTGTGTGTGTGAGTGTGTGTGAGTGTGTGTGTGAGTGTGTGTGTGTGTGAGTGTGAGTGTGTGAGTGTGAGTGTGTGTGTGTGTGTGTGTGAGCGTGTGTGTGTGTGTGTGTGAGTGTGAGTGTGTGTGTGTGTGTGCGTGCGCAGAGGACTGAGTTTAGATGGAGGGTGGCAGGAAGGCCACGCGAAGAGAGAGAACATTCCCCGCGGAGGGAGGGAAGGTGCCAGCCCTAAGGTGGGGGTGCGCCTGGTCAGTGTGGCCGGTGTGGCTGGAGGGAGGGAGGCAGGGGCAGGTGGGGAGGCCCGGCTTCTCCCTGAGCCGGATGGGCCTGGAGGAGGAACACACTGCAGTGGGCGGGGCAGGAGGTGGGGGGGCATCAAGGTCTGGGGCCTCCTCTCCCCTGCCTCTCAGGTGGGACAGCTGGCAGCCTGCACCCTCTCCCAGCGACAAGCTGCCTTCCCATCCTGGGCCTGAAAGGGCAGCTGGGAGGTGGGAGGGGAGCCCTGCCTGAGACCATGGCCTTGTGCCAAGATGAGAGATGCTGGCTCCCCTTCATTTGGGATCGTCACTGGTTGAGAGCTCTCGCTCTCGGCAGCCTCGCAGCTGGGAGCCAGGCCCGCTCTCCCCTCTCCCCATCCCACCTCCTCCCGCACAGGTTCCCTCGGACACACAGAGATCAAATAACTCTTCCCTCAAAGAGAAGATAGTATCTGCCCTTACAATTCAGCACTGACATCCCCCATGAAAAAGCAATTAGACGACTTTGTGTTTGCTGAGCAGGAGGCCCTCTTGGCACCCTCCTGTGGAACTGGAGCCCGAGGTGGGGAAGGCGGACCCTCACAGCACCCTCCCAGCCCCTCACCCGCCAGAAGAGGGAGGAGCCCCCGCTGCTGCAGGCCCGCGGGTGCCCGCGAAGGCGCCCAGCCAGGCACCCTGCATCTCCCTCTGCACACTGCACCTGGGGGTGAGAGCGGGGCTGCATTTGTCCCCTGCCCCCCAAAATCAGTACCAATTGCTTTCAAGCTTATTTCAAATAAACAGCATGGAACTGTCCCCGCAGGGATTCTAATCCTTGGAAATGAGAAGAAACAAGAAGAGAAGGGCCTGGGGATTCCTTCACGCCAGAGGCCCAGCCTCGGCTCCCCACGATGGCACCCCGCCCCGGGCACGCGCGGCCCATCCCACTCAGCCTCACCAGCCCCGCGGGCAGGTGTCGCTGAGTTCACACTCAGCTGCTCCACACGTGTGCGCGGGGACACGGGGCCGAGGCGGAGCCACAAAGCCAGTGGGGCCGGGCCCTGGTCCCCCGGGCGGTGCGGAAGGAGAGGCTGTAGAAGCCATCATTTGCCTTCTGGTTGGTTCCACCTGCAAGGACAGCAGGGCCCTGACCGTGCGGGCTGGTGGTGAGGGTAGTCCAGCCCATCGGGAAAGACGGGGAGGTCTCATCAGATGCAGGAAAGGCCGCCCCCTTCCAGGGCCTGGAGCCCCCGGCCTGGGACCCCTGCACCCCCGTCTGCTCCTCTGTGGTCCCCCCCTCTCCCAGGCTGGCCCCAGCCTGCTCTGGGCAGTGCCATCATCTCCTGTGCCTGCGACCCCCCCTTTCTGGCTAAGGGTCACCCTCACTCTCGCTTCTGCTGCCTTCCCATGTTCTGCTCTGACCCCTGCTGCTCCCTTGCCAAACCTTCCAACCCCTCCCTCAGGCCGGCGACCTCCGGGCACTGAGCAAGGCTGACTGAGGGAACCATCCTCTCAACGTTTCTCAGCTCTGCGCATCCACGGGCAGCTCCCAGCCCAGCCCCCTCACCCCCCG
>NW_005353538.1:268097-274749 GCF_000412655.1 Myotis brandtii | reverse complement strand
CCCCGCCCCCCCGCCCACCCTGCCGGGCTGCTGTCTCCAGGCCTCTCCAGGTTGCATCGCCCGGGTGGCACCCACTGGCTGGGCTCACCGACCGCTGGGGATGGAGCCGCAACTTGTACCCTCGACCGGGACTCGAACCCTGACCTCCTGGTCCATAGGTCGACGGTCAACCACTGAGCCCCGCCGGCCGGGCAGAGTGTTTTTAAAAAGCACGGATGGGGCTACGCCTTGGCGACCTGGTGCAGAGGGAGAGGGCCTGGAGGCGGCACAGCCTGCAGAGGGCTGTGTCGGAGGCGGCACCTCCCCCGTGGGGGCCAGAAGCCGCTGGCCTTTCTGAGGACCAAGATCTGGCGAGAGGAACCGGGAGGCTCGGGGAGAGGCCCGCCACAGAGACCAGGAGGCTGAGTGCACGGATGTGAAATGCCTGACAGGCCCAGACACGGCAGGTGCCTGGCCACCGGGGCTGGGGGAGAAAGACATGGGGAGGGACGGCACACAGGCACCCGTTTCCTCTGGGCGATGAAGTGCCGTGTTAGGAAGTGGTGTGGCTGCACGGCCTGTGGACACACTAACACCCACTCCCTGTACACTGTATGATTTTATTTTTATTTGTTGTTGTTAATCTTCACCCGAGGATATTTTTCCATTGATTTTTAGAGAGAGTGGAAGGGAGGGGGGTGGGGGGAGAGAGAGAGAGAGAGAGAGAGAGAGAGAGAGAGAGAGAAACATCAATGTGAGAGAGACACATGAATTGGTTGCCTCCTGCTGGGGATAGAGCCTACCACCGAGGTATGTGCCCTTGACCGGAATGGAACCCGGACCCTTCAGTCGTGGGCCGATGCTCTATCCACTGAGCAACACCGGCCAGGGCTGACCATACACTTTCAAAGGGTGACTGTTATGTGAATTGTGTCTCAATAGAGAAAAAAAGAGGCACATGAAGTAGGGCTGATGGGGGGAGCCGAACGCCCCCATGGAAGCAAGCACTCCCCACACGGTCCCCTGCTCAGCAGGGCTGCTCTGAGCAATGACCACTGAGGACCGAGGCTGCCCCGCCTGGGATGGATGCAGACCCTGGGCCGCCGCAGGGCAGCTCCCTCCGCCCCGTGGGTAAGGGGTGTGGTGGCACATCGTGCCGAGACAGAGTGAGACCCCGGGGGTTTAAAGACGCGCAGCAGCCACAGAAGAGGCCTTGCCACGGACGGGAAACGAGGGCGGATTAGCTCCACGGAGAGAGCTGCCTGGAAACGGGAGAAACAGCCGCTCACACCCGTGTCCAGGCCTTTCCGAGGGAGCTTGCCGAAGTGGGGGCCCGGGATCGCCCCATCTCTCGTGCCAGTGGCCACCGAAGTGCCTCGTGTGGGGCTGTGAGGGAGCACTCAGGCCCAGGGGAGGAGCAGGGGACCCCACGCTCCAAGCCTGTCACCTGCACGGCTGTGGGGACGGGGTCCCTGCGCACAGGCTGGGGAGGGACAATGCATCGGCCATCACAGTGGGTTAAAATTTCTGACATCTGTAAAGTGGTGTGAGCGAGAGAGCTCCCTGCGAAGGAGGTTCTGAGCTGCGGGATGCGGTGAGGATGTGGTTGGGAGGCGGGTCGCTGAGCTCAAAAGTCTAGGCACAGCCTTAGCCGGTGTGGCTCAGCGGCTAGAGCAGCCGTGGGCAAACTACGGCCCCCGTTTGAAATGAATAAAACTAAAAAAAAAAAAAGACCGTACCCTTTTATGTAATGATGTTTACTTTGAATTTATATTAGTTCACACAAACACTCCATCCATGCTTTTGTTCCGGCCTCCGGTCCAGTTTAAGAACCCATTGTGGCCCTCGAGTCAAAAAGTTTGCCCACCCCTGGGCTAGAGCATGGCCTGCGGACTGAAGGGTCCCAGGTTCGATTCTGGTCAAGGGCACATGCCCAGGTTGCGGGCTCTATCCTCAGTGTGGGGCGTGTAGGAGGCAGCTGATCCATGATTCTCTCTCATCATTGATGTTTCTATCTCTCTCTTCCTCTCCCTTCCTCTCTGGAATCAATAAAAATATATTTTTAAAAAAGTCTAGGCACAAACCACAGGCTTGCATGTCCCGGGTTCCCTCCAGCCGTGGGTGCGGGCAGAGGGCAGGGCTCGCACCCCGGTCTGCGAGGTGGTAAGAGCTATGAATGGAGGGGGAGGAATCGTGTGTGGGAAGCCTGAGGAGCCTGGGAGAGAGCAGGGCTGGGTGGGGTGGGACGGAGGGACCCCGGACTCCCTGGCTTAGCAGGAGGGGCAGGGCAGAGAGGAGAAGGTGAGGCAGACAGAGCAGTTTGAGGGAGGGACTTGGCTGATTTTTCCCAGCATCCCCCAGGCCAATTTGCTCACCACAAACCTCAGTCTCAAGCCACTTGGTTGTCATGGAAACAGGCTGGAAGAGAACAGATGGTCTCCACTAGCCAAATTCCAATTAATCAGAGCAGAGATGGATCGGAAGGGAGTGTGATGTGACCAGGCCACAGAGGACTGCCCACCAGCACCCCCACCCATCCAGCCCACGGAGGGCGCAGTGCACAGGAGGCCTCCGGTCACTCCCCGAAGACCAGGGCTCGGCCAGAGGAGATCCCGGGAGGGGCAGGAGTCTCAGGTGGGTGGACAAAGCCAAGCTGTGTGTGGGGGGTTAGTTACCACCAGTCACCCGACCTCCACCTCTTCAGTTCTCACCGGTGCAGGCACGGGGCTGGAGGTTGGGGCCACCTAGAAAGGGCAGCATTGGGGGCCCACGGAAAGATCTGCAGAAACACGGGAACAGACACCTGCATGCATGCGTGTACATCCATGCACACGTGGCACACAGCACTTTATGTAGAAGTATGTGCATGTTTACATGCACAGAAACACATGGGAGCCTGCGCAGAGGGTTTGCTCAAGTCACTCATTAGAGACAGTGCTGGAGGAAATGGTGAATTTGGGGGGCAGATGAGAGAGAGAAGGAAGGGCCTTGAAGGCTGAGCAGACATTTGCCAGGTAGCAAAGCAGGCCCGCCAAGCACAGGGACGGTGAGAGCGCGGGCCTGGCAGGACAGTGTGGAGGAGGGACCAGCCCGGTCTCAGCCAGGGGGGCGTGGGGTGCAGAGCAGCTGGTGGAAACAGCTTCATTCCTGATCCAACACAGATACCCACACATAAGAATGACACAGAAGACCCCTGCCTGCAAAGCCACACATCCGCTGGCCTGCGTGGCTCAGTGGTTGGGCGTCGACCTATGAACCAGGAGGTCATGGTTCGATTCCTGGTCAGGGACATGCCTGGGTTGTGGGGTTGATCCCCAGTAGGGGGCGTGCAGGAGGCAGCTGATCAATGATTCTCATCATTGGTGTTTCTAGCCCTCTTTCCCTCTCTCTTCCTCTCTGAGATCAATAAAAATATATTAAAAGTAAAAAGCCACACACCCACGCACAGCATCTCCTGCGGCCACAGCGCCCTGGCCCCAAAGGCTCGGGGCGCAGGGGGTGCACGGTAACTGCCGACTCAGTGGGAAAAGAGGCTTCTGTTTGCTGCAAACAGCACTGGGAGGTGTTGGGAAGGAGGTGTCAGCAGATGTTTTCCCATCTTGGCTCCAGGGGTTAAACAAAGTGCCAAGAACACAGGTGTGCAAAGAAGGGAACCTCAGAACTTACTGGGGCTGAGGAGGGGAAGCTGGCCAGCTCCCACCGTCTACTGTGCACTTATGGAGCACCTACTGTGTACAGCACCGAGCGAGAGCCTGCAGACATTTTGAGGTTGAGTCCCTCTTTCAAAGGGTGAAGGGAGGGGAGAAAGTACCAGACAGCATAGTCCCAGGAGACAGGGGGGCCTTGGGGGAGGGAGCTACGTGGGAACTAGGTATTCACAGGCGGGTGTGCTGGGGTCTGGGCTCAGCCGGCAGGAGCCAGGCCCAGGGCCGGCGTGGAGGAGATGGGAACAGCTAACTCTGGCTGGAACCTAACGTGCCCAAGTCAAGTTGCGGGAGGTATTTTTGGAAAAATAGGGTCTGGGCACAGTGACAGCATAGGGTCTAGTGGTTCCCAGCTGGGGTGATGCTGCCCCCCCCTCCCCCACACTCAGCCATGCATAAAAACAATTTTCTTTTTGATTCTCACCTGAGGATATTTTTCCACTGATTTTTAGGGAGAGTGGAAGAGAGAGGGAAAGACAGAGAGAAACATCAATGTGAGAGAGACACACCTATTGGTTGCTTCCTGCACGCGCCCCGACCAGGGCCCAGGCCTGGGAGGAGCCTGCAACCGAGGTACGTGCCCTTGACTGGAATCGAACCCGGCACCCTTTGGTCCGCAGGCCGACGCTCATAAAGACGAATTTTAGTGGCGCCCAGTGGGGGAGGGGAAAGGATGCTA
This sequence comes from Myotis brandtii, assembly GCF_000412655.1. NCBI lineage: Eukaryota > Metazoa > Chordata > Mammalia > Chiroptera > Vespertilionidae > Myotis > Myotis brandtii. The sequence goes on along the minus strand of NW_005353538.1, from coordinate 270,387 downwards.
TTGGCCACACACGCCACTAACTTCCTCCAATGCCCAGGTCAGCCCCACCCGCAGAGAATGACCCGCCCAGATGGCACAGTCTGGCTGGCGGTGAGACACCCTGGCCTAGATTCTGGGTCTGCACCTGAGCGAGCGGGACTGGAGCGGGGGCACGGCTGCTGCACTTCTTGCTCTGGGGTTGGGTGTGCAGGGCCACGCGCAGGCCACACAGGAGGCCACACAGGAGGGAGGGGCTCCAGACGCCGCAGAGTGGGTGGCGGTGGGACTGGGGAGGGTCCAGTAAAAACTGCTAACAGCCCGCAGGGGTGGTCCCCCGTCAGGGCACAGGCCTGGGTTGTGGGCTTGACCCCCAGTGGGGGGCGTGCAGGAGGCAGCCGATCAGTGATTCTCTCTCATCATTGATGCTTCTCTCTCTCTCCCTCCCTCTCTGAAGTCAATAAAAATATATTTTAAAAAAACCACACAACTGATAACAAGTCAGACACGAGAGTAAAGGAGGAGGCGTGCAGCCCCCGGGACGGCAGCACCCGGCTCCGAGCACCGAGGGAAGCGCCCACCAGGGAAAAGGACGAGGCGCGCTGGGTGGCACGCTGGGCACAAGGTGGCCGTGCCCAGCGGGCGGGAGAAAAGCTGGCCTTGGGTGCAGGTCTGGCTGGAATTGGACAGAACAGATTGGGGGGCTGTTCTCTTAAGTCCCCAATCCTCCCACAGCCCTCCCGGTCCCTCCATGGCCACACGGGCCACCGGGAGATGCCAGCCTCCTGCCACGTGTGACCACATCCGCCCGCCCTCGGGCTGCCACGCCAGCCGCTCCCACTCAGCTCCCAGGTCTGTGTCAAGGTCACTCCCCCGGGGAGGGCAGTGTCTCCCTCCCACCCTGGGCCTCCCCAGGGGACAGGGGACCCCGGTTTGAGGGGGGGCTCAGCCCCGGCTCCTCGTGCAGAGGATTGGGAGGCAGGAGTGGGTCCCGGTGCCCTCCCTCACTCCAGCCTCCTTTTCCTTCTGCCCTTTCTCTGCCCCACCCCCCTCCTGGACCTGACAAAAACGGCTCCAGAAAGAACCACAGCCACGGGGGGTGGGGCTGCACCAGGGACCCCAGGCGGTGCGAGGCCCGGACAAGCTCCGCCGGGACCGTCCAGCAGTTAGCGGTGACACATGCCCCAAAGGGCGGCCCTCAGGACACCTGGCCTCTCTCCTCCTCACCCTAAACCTCCAATTCTGCTTTAAAAAGGGTTTGTTTTTATTATTATTTCAGAGAGGGAGGGAGAGGGAGAGAGAGAAACATCAATGATGAGAGAGAAACATGGATCGGCTGCCTCCTGCAGGCCCCACACTGGGGTCAAGCCAGCAACCCAGGCACGTGCCCTGACTGGGAATTGAACGGTGACCTCCTGGTTCATAGGTCGATGGTCAACCACTGAGCCACACCAGCCGGCTCCAATTCTGCTTTGATGCAAGGAGTTACCTGGTCTTCAGGTGCCCACCCCTCCCCCGCCCCCACCAGCTCGAAGACCATCTGTTGCCTGACTGACCTCAGCTGAAGGGTCAGGAAGGAATTACCCAGGCCCGTCTGGCCAGGCAGTGAGTTAGTGGCCTGTTGGCACTGCCAAGGGGAGAAGCCAGAGGCTCCCTGGGGTGGTCCTGGGGCTGCCCTCCCAGCAGGAAGTATCTAGGGGCCCCAAAGAGCCTGTGGGGGGCCAGTGAGAGCAGGGCTCTACTCTCTCAGAGATTAAACCCAGGCTGGCTCTGGAGGCCAGAAACCAGATGGAGGGGGAGGGGGCCCAGGGCAGGGGAGGAGGGGGCCTCCTTATCAGAGGCTGGGGAAGAGCCTAGAAGCATATCCAGGGTGGGAGAGAAAAAATTGAGGGGAAAACACCAATGATTGATTAACCAGATACTAATTATTAACCAGCTAGACCCTTGGACTTAAGGGCCTAATTCCTGGCTTCATCTTTCATCACTGGAATCCAAGCACCTCTGGACCCCTCACCCCCATCTCCCAGGCCCGCTGCCTCCTGCAGACGATCCCGCCTGGCCTTGCTCTTCATCTCCAGTGCCATCCGCTCCCTCTCTCCTTCCCTCCCCTCCCCTCCCCTTTTCTGAAATATCAACCCCGACTCCCAGCACTCCCAGCCCTCGGCCTCAGTGTCAGGAGCCTGGGGTGACAGGGATTGTTCGGCCTGAGGGACCCGGAGGGGATCCTAGGGACCTCCCCCAGCTCCCATCTCTCCCTGCTCAGCCTCAGGGTTTGGCAAGTGGAGGTGGGGTACCTGGAGGAAGCATGGATGTG
>NW_005353538.1:265498-268087 GCF_000412655.1 Myotis brandtii | reverse complement strand
CCCCCCCCCCCCCCGCCCCCAGTTCCCTGCCAGGGAAGGGGGTAAGGAGCAACAAGCCTGGGCATTGGAGAAGGGGCTCCAAGCCACGCCTCCTGGGCTTTGGGGCTGGAGCTGAGCAGGTGAGGGCACATGGGGGCGCAGATCCTGAGTAATCCCCCCTTTGGAGTTCAGGAAGGAGGCTTCTGGGTTACTTTTAGGATCAAAGAAGTCCAGCCTCTCCCAGGAACGGCTCCTTTACCCCTGGCTTAGCACAGCTCACGAAAGATGCAAAGCAGCCGCGGGGTCTGCCCGGGAGGGAGTGACCAGTGCCAGGGCAGCGATGCGAGCCTCGGGGGCGGGCTCGGGCCCCACCAGCATCAGACAGGGGTGCCTGGGCTCCCCCGCCCGGTGCTGGGACATGCCACAGCCACCGCATCATGTCTCGAAGCACCGAGGGGCGACGAAAGGCTGCCAGGTCACCCACACAGGACCTCCCACCAGGGGCGCACACCCACCCGGCTGGCCCCCACTGTCCTCGCGGGGGCACAGCCAGCCTAGAGGATCTCGGGGCTGCGCCGGGCTTCCAGGAACCCCGCTTCAGGCCCCACACCACTGCCCCCTGTCTTCCCTGGACCTTGAATCTCTCTCTTTTTAAAAATATTTTTATTGATTTCAGAGAGGAAGGGAGGGGGAGAGAGAGAAACATCAGTGATGAGAGAGAATCATAGATCAGCTGCCTCCTGCAGGCCCCACACTGGGGATGGAGCCCACAACCCGGGCAGGTGCCCTGACCGGGAGTCGAACTGTGACCTGGTTCATAGGTTGACGCTCAACCCCTGGGCCATGCGGCCGGGCCTGAATCTTTTCAATGTGCTCCCTCCCTCAGGCCCCTCCTTCCCCACCAACTTAATCCTCATTCCCACTGGACTTAAATGGATCTTTCACTGCAATTTGCTGTTAATCCAAAGCACAGCAGGGTTGGGAGGGGAAGATGGAGGTGGGAACGTGGGAGGCAGCGCCCGCTCTGCTCCTGGACCCTTGGGCGCTGTTGGGGGTGGGGAGTCCTGGGCAACCCAGGCTGCAGCAGCCCCGCTGAGACGGGATCTAAATCTGCTTCTGAAGGGAGCCCTGAGATGGGCCAGCGCCAGACTTGGTTGAAGGAGCTAATGGGAGGGAGCCCCTGGGAGCCAGGGGCCATCTCCGAACGACGGAAGGCCGTCCTGTGTGAACCGCTGTGCTCACACGAGTCCAAGGGCATGGACAAGGGCGCTGGGCTGCAGCTTCAGGGGCGCAGACTTCAGCTCTGGGCAAGGAGATGGGGGCAGTCAGACTGTACGGCTCCCATGGGGGTGGCGAGTCCTCCCTCACCGGGGGAATGGAGCAGAGGCTGGATGGCCAAGCCACCAGGAGGGAGTGGGGCGGGTTTAAGAAGTGAGTGGGTGTCACATGCTTTGACCCCCCTGCCGATTCTGAGACCCCAGGATTCTGACTCACCTTCCCCTCTGGGCAGGGAGGCGCTCTCCGGCCGAGGCCCCCCCACTCCACCTCCCAGCCAGGCCTCTGCCCTCTGGGCACTGAGAGGTGGCACCCTCAGGTGTGGCCTGCTGTGGGTGAGGCCCGAGGGCTGGGCCACCCCTCAGTGCCAGACCAGGAGGGAAAGCTCCTCCCACACCAGGGGCTTCCCACAGGGGCGGGCACCAGGCACGTAGGGCGGCCGCCATCCTGGGCCTGGGCTTCCTTGCTGCCACTCCCTTTACAGGGGAGCCCGGGAGGCTCCAAGGGACCACCAGCACTTCCCAGGTGACCCTCTGGGCACTGGGGTGTTCTCCGTGGGCTGAGCCCCAATGGACCTTCCTGAGCTGACCCCCTGGAGACGTCCCAGGAGCCCGGCAGAGGGGGCCGGGTCAGGAACTGCCCGCAGCCCCAGGGAACCAGCTCCTCTCCAGCCGCAGGCCCGGCTCAGGCCCAGCGGAGCCAGGGGTGTGCAGACTGGCTCACACAGGCGCCGGGACCATCAGCTGCCCAATTTCCTTCTTTGAAGCCTCCAGTGGTCGCATCCCCAGTTTACAGCGGAGGGATTCACCTTTAGAAGCGATAAGACACGGACACACACAGGCGCGTGTTAATAATAAAAGGTGGAGACCACGGCGCGTGCAGTCCATTTTCTGGGGGAAAGTCACACCAGTTGTCTGTGGTCTTACAGACAGAACGATTGCCCCGCACTGACCTCCGTCCTCTCACTGCTGCCCGCCGGCCATGCCGCTGCCTCAGACAGCATCACTTTCAATCCCTACCTCGCCCGTGGCCTCGTGCACGCACAGCACAGCCCTCACGCGCACACACATAAACCATAAACCTCGCTCACACAAAGCACATACAAACACGGTAAGAAACACGCCAGCACCGATGATCCTGACCGCACATGCTGCACACCGGGTGAGAAATGAAGTGCTGAGGGGAGAGAGGGAGGGGGGCTGGCCTCCGGGGAAGCTGCCCCCCGCCCCACGGCACTGTCTCCCTGCCCCAGCTCCCTGGTGGGAAGGGGGCACAGACCTCCCAGTTTCCCCCAAAGCAGCACTGAGAGGCAGGTGCCTGCCCTACTCCATCACC
>NW_005353538.1:256305-265451 GCF_000412655.1 Myotis brandtii | reverse complement strand
GAGTCTTGGGAGGTGACAAGGGTGGGAGGGGCGGGGCCTGGCAGGGCCGGGGGAGCAGGGCCCCATCCATCAATGTGGGGCTAGGCCAGGATACTGTCACTCTCTGGGTGTCAGAAACACAGGCCTATGTCTGGGAAGGTGGCTGGGTAGCAGGCTGGCCGCCAGCGGCGGAGGGGGTGGGGCCATCCATCATTCTGAGAGATGCAGCGATACAGGCCAAAGAGATCAGCACAGGGGGTAGGGGGAGAGGCAATCACCACCATCAGGGCCGCCTGGCTCCGGGAGAAGCCGTCCCTGCCTCCGCCCCAATGTTTAACCAGAAATGCGGCAGCAGCCTCCCCATCGACTCAAACCCTCAGAGGAGGCCAGGCAGAGTGAGGGTGTGGAAGTGACCCCACTCCAGCGCCCCCCCCCCCGAAGCTCTGGGCAAAGTGGCTCCTCTGTGACACCAAGGCGGTCCTTAGGTTTAGGGGGTTCGGGTGGGCCGTGCGCCCTCCTTCCACGCAGCTCCGGGGCGGGGACACTCCATCCCAGGCGCCCTGGCTGCGCTGCACTGGGACTCCGGCGGGTGGAGCGTGGCTAATCCGGGAGGAATGCCTCTCCGCTTCCAAACATATCGGATGACTGTGTGCCCCGAGCTTCCCTCCTAACGAAGCTGGAGCTGGTGAGGCCTGAGCCCACAGGGTGACCTGCAGGGCCCTCCAAGTCCACGCTTGTGCTCGGCCACGACACTGGGCGCGGGCTTGGATCGTTCTGCTCCTGGGACAGGTCCTGGGCTCAGCTGTGTGCGGTGCCGCCCGGCCCAGCCCCCTGGCCGGAACCCGCCTGGGCAGAGGCAGCTCCGGTCCTTTCCTTCTAAGACCAAAGCAGCGGCACAGGCGAACGCCGAGTCCTGTCCCTGCCCCATCCCCAGCGAGGACCCCTCCTTGCCGTCGTTTGGGATTCGGGGTGAGGACAGGAGAGACCGAAACCTTCCAAGCTTAGGATAGCCCTGGCACAGTGCACGTGGCTGCCGTGTGCCCCGCTGGGGTCTGGGACAGCCGGAACGCCTGCTGGGGCCAGACAGGCTATTTACAGCCCTCCCCCCAGTCTCCCCGCGCAGAGGTGGGAGGACCAGTGATGCCCGAAGGCTCGGGGGTGAAAGTGATAATATCAGGACACTTTCCTCCAGCACAGCCACAGCAATGCTCCCAGGCACAGGGGCACTGGAAGGGCGAGCCAGGGGCGGAGGACGCGCTTTCAGTGCTTGGGAGGCATCGCAGCCACAGGAATGAGCGCTGAGACTGATGAGCAGCAGACAGCTCCCCAGGCCCGGGCCGCACAGGCTGTCTGCAGCGTTGGAGGGGCAGGAGGGTCAGAGATAAGGGGCTACACGGGCGGCTACACAGCGGGCAGCCTCCTGGAGGCAAGGTCTGCTGTGCCTCAGGCTTAGGGAGCTGTCCGCCCACCGCCACCCACGCGGGAGAGGGGCAGCGTAGCCCAGGGTCTGAGCGTGGACAGGGAGCCTGGCTTCCCAGATCGGAATCCTGGCTCCGCACTGACCCGGCGGGCGCGTTAGCCTACCCTCTGCGGGGAGAGAGTTGGGGTTCCCTGGCTTTTCCATTGCAAAAAGGGGGAGCACAGGAGTACTTTCCATGGGAGTGGTTAGGGAAATGAAAAAAGTTGTTGAGTGACCGAGAACTCTTGATAAAAGTTTTCTATTCTTTAAAAAATAAAGTATTTTTTAATTGATTTCAGAGAGGAAGGGAGAGGGAGAGAGAGAGAGAGAGAGAAACATTGATGATGAGAGAGACTCATTGATTGGCTGCCTCTACGCTCCTCACTGGGGATCGAGCCTGCAACCCCGGCACATGCCCTGACCACCGTGACTTCCTGTTCCCTAGGTTGATGCTCAGCCACTGAGCCACGCGGGTAAGTTTGCTCTTATTATAATCACCAACTGTCCAAACAAGCAACCACGCGGCCACCTAGCACGCACTCCCAGCCCAGGACAGGCCGACCCGCGTCGGGCCTGAGGACACGGCCCTGTCGGGAGCCGCCTCACGGGGAAGTCAGCCCAGGCCCAGCGAACTCTGCCGCCAGCCGCAGAACTACTGGCCCTGGTGCTGCGGCTCCGGGAGGAGAGGCTCATCCCCAGCCGTTCACAGGGCTTCACACCGGGCGGGCGGCTTTGACCTCAGTACTTAGATGTGAGAAGCAGGGGGGCGGGGTGCTGCGGGGAGGCGTGTGCACAGGCGCTGAGGCGGGAGCAGGGGCGCAGGGCTGGCCCGTGGGCCTGGCCATGGCGGCGAGGGCAGGGGAGGTGAGTACACCCCAGCAGCAGTGTGGGCAGAGCGGCCCGAGAGCCAGGGGTCGGAGCAGTGAGCCCGGCCGCTGCTGCCAGCACCCCCCCTCCCGCAGCGGGAGCCTCAAGGGGCAGCCAGGCTGGATTTGGAGGCCCCTTCTCGACCTCCTTTGTCCTGGCAGCTCACAGCAGCTGCCCACAGGCCCGAGGAGTGAGGGTGGGTGCCTGGGTGCTGGTCAGAGAATGGGGTTCTCGAAGGCAGCCTCGCCAGCCCACATGGGCTCCTCTCCAGACCACGGCCTCGTGGGGGGGGCAGTACAGGCCCCTGGCCCCCCTCTCCCGGGCAGGGCCAGCCTCGGGGCTGCAGATTGGCGCTCCCGTCTCTGCTGACTCCCTTGGCGCCAAGCTGGGGGCTGGGCGGTGTGACCTCAGGGACAGACCAAGTCGCCCCGCGCGCGCCATGAGCCAGTCATTCGAGAGGCGCTCACACTCCTCCGGAGACGGAGACGAGGCCTCAGAGGGCCAGCGGTGCTACGCTCTTGCCTCCCTTTTTTCTGGTCATTCCTCACCCGAGGATATTTTTCTATTGATTTCTAGGGAGAGCAGAAGGAAGGGAGAGGCCGAGTGAGAGACACATCGATGTGAGAGACACATCAATTGGTTGCCTCCCGTCTCATCCTGACCTGGCGTCTGGGCCGGGAGGAGCCCGCAACCGAGGTACATGCCCTTGACCAGAATTGAACCTGGGACCCTTTGGTCCGCGGGCCGACGCTCTATCCACCGAGCCACACTGGCCAGGGCTCTTGCCTCACTTTCTCATGGCGACACCCGTGAGCCGGGTGGTGCTCTGGTGGCCAGCAGGCGTGTGGGATCGCAGGGGAAGACAGCTAAAGTGGGGCGGGGAGGACGCAGGCGGGAGGAGGTGTAGGACCCGCTGAGAAGAACAGTTTTGCCTTTGGTAGGAGGAGCCCTGAGCTGGAACCCGAGGTCCCTCACAGTGACGTGGGCGTCTCTACGCCTGGGGAGGGCGTGGGACCAGGAGGCCCGCCAAGGCTCCCAGCTGGCGAGACCGCATCTATGGGGGAGGGGAGATGCTGCCCGGGAGGGCCCAGGTCCCTACCCCCGTCTGCACAGAAAGAGGCCAAGATGGAGGCCACGGCGAGGCTGGCAGGCTCCACCTCTCCGTTAGGGCTGCCCCAGGGCCTCCAGGCCGGCGGGCGAGGGCGGGGTGCTGGCTCCCACGCCCAGGACTCTCCTCCGAGCTTCTGGGCTGGCTCCTTCCAGAGAAGGCAGACTCCCAGGACCAGGCCTGCGGAGTGTGTCCTGGTCGCCTGAGGCAGGAGCGGAACTGAGGCTCCGAGTGGACAGAGGAGCCCGGGCTTCTAGGTCTGGAAGCTCCAGTTCCAGGAGCGAGGAGGGGGCGGGACTCCATTTAAGTCCATCGATCACACTCCCAACGGGACACTCTCGTGCCGGTGGCCACTGGCCTGCTCTGCCGCCCGGCTGTGCCTGCAGCTGCTTCCCAGCGGAGCCACCAGCCACCGGCCAGCGGAACTAACGTCCTCTAATGAGAGCCGGGCCGAGTGGCAGGGCAGCTTTTATGGTCTGTGGCTCGGTAATGAGACTCCTCATAAACTGGGAATAAAACTGGGGTCTGCATAGAATGGATGGGGGCGGGCAGGAGAGGGCGCTGACTCCACCTGCCACATCTTTCTCCTCTCGCCCCCCCCCCCCACATCCGTGCTTTCTGGGCACTGTTCTACTGGTTTCTGCCCAGTACCAGGCCCACACCCGGCCTGGGCGTGCCATGCCCTGGACTCTGTGCCCACACTTCAGGGGCCCTGTCTTTGTCTCAGGCCGGATCCCGGGGGACACCCTCCCCTTGGCCCCCCTCTGTCGTTGGACGGCTTGTATTCTGCGAGCCTGGGATGTGGGCCCCACAGTCACTCTGGCTGGGTCCCCCTCCAACCATGTCCTCAACTGACCCCCTTGTTCCCCCAGGAGCTGCCATGCTCCGGCGTGTGTGTGTGTGTGTGTGTGTGTGTGTGTGTGTGTGGTGGGGGGAGTGGGGGGTGGCTGGCAGAGCAAGTGGCATGTCACTGAGCACGCTGCACCCCGCAGGGCCCGCCTCCTCAGAGGTGTCTGTCCACTCAGCCCTCCCGTTCCCTCGGCGGCAGGATCTGGACCGCACCGCACGGTGTGAGACGATAGCAAATGACTGCCGCGGCCTCACCTTCCTCCCCCGGGAAATGGGAGAACGACTAACGCCTCTTGCTCAGGGCCACCCAGGGGCTCGGCCGAAACGGGAGGTGAACGCACGGAAGGTTTGTTATGGCGAAAGCGTCCATCTGCCACAGGCACAGAGAGGCCTTCTCAGCGAGACGGGTGCCCGGGAGGAGCCTTACCTCCTGGCTGCACCTTCTCACTGATGAGATGGCACCAGGCACTGCTGGAGAGGGGTCCTGTGGCCCGCCCTTCCCCAAAATGGGGACCTTTGAGGGGAGGCAGGGGCTGGTCCCAGGCCCCCCTGCCAGCCCCGGCTGCTGCCACGGCGAGCACTCCAGATGGTCAGCGGTGCCCAGCAGGCCGCAGCCTGGGAGAGGTGGGTGCTGGGGAGAGCCCTTGGGGGTACAGAACAAAGGCTGCACAGCACCTGATGCCCATGCAGTACCAGCCACCTGGCTGCAGCTCCACCATAACTCCAGGTGGGGCAGGGGGCCGGGGCTCACTGCTCAAAGCAGCTCCTGGTTGGAGAGAGGGAAGGGAGGTGGCAGTGGGGAGGCAGCGAGTTGCTCTTTCTCCAGGTCGTGCAGAGTTGGCACTGCCCAACTGCCCGCAGCAGAGGGGATCGGGACACTCAGGAAAGGCAGGAACAGGAGCAGCCACCACTCTCACTACACTCATCGCATGCCTGGTGCTGTGCTACGCACGTTTCATACATTATTGTTGCTCTAGTCTCCACAGGCCTCTTTTGAAATCGGCATTAATGGAAACCCATTTTACAGATGGGAATACTGAGGTCTACAAAGTGACTTAACCAAGTCCACTCAGCTAGCAATTGGCAGAGCTGGGATTCAAATCCAGTGCGCTGGGCCCCCTTTGCTGTCTCACGGTGCCAGGCAGCCACATGGGGGAATCTCCAGGTCACAGGGAGGGGAACAGAGCTACCTGCGGCTCCCTTTGGACGAGGGCCTCGGGCCACTGCTGCTCTGCCCTGGATGGCTATGGGGGACACAGACGCCGCAAGCCCCTGAGAATACATACCCACTGCTCCCGCCCCTGCTCCAGGATAAACCGTGGGAGTACCCGTTTCCCTGGAGAGCCTCCTGCCTGCTGTGCTGTCGGGAAGTCTCTTGGGTCTCCCTGTCGCACTGAGTTCCTGCTTCCTTGTGGAATGGCTCAGGGTTTGATGTTGGGTAAGATGTGTTTTCTCCCATTTCTCCCCTTTTGCCATCTCCCAACTCCAAACAGCACAACAGTATCCCGAGCTGACAGAGTTACTGGGCCCGGGGTGCTCTCTTCAGCTCAGGGCATTTCCCTGCAAGATGATCCCTGCTCAGCTCTCACATTACCTCCTGCCCCCGCCAGCACATCTGCTGCCGCCCTGCAGCCTGGTCTCGGGAGAGGGTGGGCACCATGGCGGGAAACAGTTGCAGCTGAACTTCAGACAGGGCGCTGGGCTCCAGGACAGCCCTCCTCCCCACCCCTCGCCCTCATTCCCACTTCCCTTTCCCACAGGGGGCCGCCACCGTCTGCTGCCTCAGGCACGTGCTGGACACACAGACAGTCTGCAGGGCTGGTCAGGGGGCACCAAAGCCTACATGCACCCCCCTTCTCAGACGCCCAGAGTGCGCCACCTTTCCCCTCCAAGGACGCCTCTCTCCAATATTCGTGCAAGAAGCAAAGGCGCTAAGTTAGTAGCTGAAAACCTGTCTCTGAGGTCCCTCCCCACCACGCGGGTCCGAGAGCCGGGCGAGCCAGCCCAGTGAGTCAGTCTTCAGAGGCTGAGGAGAGAAGACAGCCTCCCCAGGGAAGCACCTCCCGCGGGGATGCAGGCCCCGTCACAGCCAAGGGCAGAGCACAGGAAGGAAGCCCGTCCAGGCCTCTTGCCCCTCCGGGACCTGGCAGTCCGTCGGGGGAAGGAGCTGCTCGGGCACATCCCTCTCTCCTCCCAGGGTCACCCTCGCTGACCCCGACGCGAACACAGACATCACCACTGAGGCTCAGAGTCACTCACCGAACCCTCGTTGGGAAGAGAGGCAACCTGTTCTATGAGGATATATACTTGACGTGTGACCCCAGTCGCATGGCGACCCACAGACAGCAGCGCATACACCTCCTACCCCAGGCCCCACGGCCACGCAGGGAATGTGGATAACCAACACAAGTATACAGCGTACACAAGTATACAAGATATACAGAGTACACAAGTATACAAGATATACAGCGTACACAAGTATACAAGATATACAGAGTACACAAGTATACAAGGTATACAGAGTACACAAGTGTACAAGATATACAGAGTACACAAGTATACAAAGCCTACACTCTGCCCACTCTACACTGGTGGTGAGACCGTATGGAAACATTACAACTACACCCCACAGCTGGCTGCCGTGCATTCTAGCCTGGCACACGCTAACATCCAAGTTAAAAAAATATCAGAGCAGGTGAACCTACAGATGCCCCTCTCCCAGGGAGGAGCCGTTCAATTTACCAGACTAACCAGGAAAGACACGCTCAGGAAAAATCGAAGGGACATTCACACCTCCCTTGGGTGTTTTTTGTTTGTGATGAACAATGAACATTAGTCAGCTGATAAGCAATGGCAGTATCACAGACACAGCAGCTGGGGTTCACCCTCGGCCCCCGGCCCGGCCCCCTGCCTTGGCCATCACACAGGGTCCTGGCCTGTGGGACCAGCCGGGCCCCCTGACTTGGCCATTGCACAGGGTGCTGGCCTGTGGGACCAGCCGGGCCCCCTGACTTGGCCATCGCACAGGGTCCTGGCTGTGGGACCAGCCTGCTGGCACACACCGGGGTCAGACAGTGGCCGCGTGCAGCACTGAGAAATGGGGAGAGGAAAGTGAGCCAACACCCTGACACCCCACGTTTCAAAGGAGCCCCCAGGACAGTGAGCTCTGCCCAGCTGCGGAGAAGGGGCAGGCTGTGGCCAGAAGGCCTTCTGAGGGTATGCATGACACCTGGCAGTGTTTTCCTTCCAGACAAAAGGTTTGGGGAAGCCAATTAGGGAGGGTGTGGTACAGGTGGGACACCAACGCTGCACCTGCTCCTAAGGCGGGCTCTCTGCCTCCTCCGGGCTCTCGGGTCCCTCTTGGGTGGAGCCCGCTGGCTCTCCTGTAGGGAGACTGTCCTCAGCCGGTGGGACTCCACCCCCACCCGGCAAAGTCGGGCCGTTGGAAATGTCCTTCTGTGTTGACACTCCAGTGGCCAGACCGGGGATGTTTTGAAGTCAGGGGCCAGCCCTCCACCCGCCGCTCCCTGAGCCCCTCCCCCTGGGAGGGTCCTCTCCTCACCCCTCCAGGCTCAGGAGACCCCAGAAAAGACCCGGGCTGGGCTGCTGAGTCCCTGAGAGAAGCAGCAGCAGGCAGTCAGGAAGGGCTGGGCGTGGTGGAGTGGGCAGAGGGGGCAAGGTCTGGACCTGCGGGCCTCAGTCCAAGTGTCAGGAGGGCCCTGCACATCCACACCCCTTCCCAGGGGCCAGGGCCCAGGCACGGGTGAGGAGCGGCTGAGCCCAGGCACTTCGCAGCCATAAAATGACAACCAGGCCCGGAGCCCGAGAGCTCAGTAAGCGCTCTTCTGGCCCCGGTTCCTTCTCTGCATCCCACCCCTCCATCTGGATTTTTAGTGTGTGGGGGGGAGTGTCCCTGCTCGAACCTGTGACACTGTCCCCTCTCTGCTCCTCCTTCCTGAGTTGGGTGGAGCAGCAGGGCAGGCCTCCAAGCCCCCAAAGCAGGAATTACTCACTAGGCACCCCAAGTCTGGGGGAAGACATAACCAAAGGAGGGGAGCATGGGGGTGAGTGGTTCCCCCTCCCCTTAGGGGACCCAAGGTTAGGGTACCCCTAGTGTGCCAGACCCACTGGCGCCCCAGGGGTCTCCTCTGGCTGGGCTCGGGTGGGCGATATGGGGGGAAGGGTTCCCAGGGTCGGGGGAATTTCCTGGCTGCTCCCCAAGGAGGCTCAGTGTGAGAAACGACCCTCATTCCCTCCAAGGGAGCGGGGAGATGGGGGCTCCATCAAGCCCCTGAATGGGCAGAAACACCTACCTATACGTCCAGGAATCTCCCCTCCCCCCACCTAGCAGGGAGCACCCACAGGCCCAGGAGTGGGGGCACCGGCCTCCACAAAGCGCTTTAGGTGCCACTGGCCACTCCCCGAGGTTGTGAGGCTCGGGCAGGGAGCAGGCGGGGACGAGGCACAGACAGGAATGGCGCGGGTTCCTGCCTTCCCGGAGGGTACCCCAGGCCCGAGGTCGGCGGCCAGGCTGGGCCCCGGGAACCACCTGCCCCTCGGGAATCTCGCCTCGGTGGCGGCCAGCGGCGCCCGCGATCTCAATTCTCGCCCCCGGGGAGCTGATCGCTACTCCGACCCATCATTCTGCCAGCCTAAGGCCACGGCCACGTGCCCCGGCCAAACCCGCCCCCTGCCCCCAACGCCCATCCAGCCACAGAGGGGGTGTCTCCGGGTTCCTCCCGGGGAACCCCCACCCCCCGGCGCTGGAGTCCCAGCCACCCCGGGAGGCGCGCGGCTTCCCCAGGGACGCGAAGGGTTAAATCCAGGCGCGCGGACTCGGTGGGATAGGCTCCTAAACGCATTTTCCAGTCCATTCCCGGCACT
>NW_005353538.1:255380-255913 GCF_000412655.1 Myotis brandtii | reverse complement strand
CCGCCCCCCAGCCTGCGGCCCACCAGCGGGGGGACAGACAGACGGACGCCTCCTCCGCGGGGCTGGGTCTCCGTGCGGAGAGCCGATTACGGCGGCTATTTTGCATTTATGTAACAAGCAGTGTTTCCAAACGGCCTCCCCAGCTGAGAGCCGGGTATTAATAAATAGGACGCGATTACATATTATTTTTGTGGAAAACTGGGCGGACTGAGCGCTCTCTAGCTGCACACATTTGCATCTCACCAGCGCCCTGCGGGACAGGCTGCCCGGCCTCCCCGTCCACCCCGCCGCGCCCCCTCTGCCCTCCCCGTCCCTAAACCCTGACCCAACTTTCCTGGTTCCTTTCACTCCCTACAACCCAGACGCGCCCGCCATCCAGGCATTGAATGGGGAAAAATTAATAATAAAAAGGCAGCGCTCACCTGGGAGGAAGAAGGCGGCCAAGCCGATAGCGAGTCCCCACCAGCGTCCAGCCTCGTCCGCAAGCCCTCGCGGAGCCATCGGGGCCCGGAGGTCCGGCGAGGAGAGCGCTC
>NW_005353538.1:254151-254393 GCF_000412655.1 Myotis brandtii | reverse complement strand
TGGCGGCCGCGGAAAACTGGGTCTATTCCTGTCCCGGCGGAACGGGCTCCCCCAGGCCCGGCCCAAGCCTGGCCCCGTTTCACAGCTGGGGAGACAAAGGCCCCAAAGGGTAAGGCGACTTGCCCAGGGCACAGGGCAGAGCGTGGCGGCTCTCTGGGACTGGAACCCAGGGCCAGAGCCCTGGCACCGCCCTGACGCCCAATGGAGAGGCCGCCTGGCGGGACCTGCTGGGAGCTGAGGGC
>NW_005353538.1:249453-254110 GCF_000412655.1 Myotis brandtii | reverse complement strand
TAGCGGGTGAGATGGGGCCACGGAGGTTTCTGGTCTTTTCCAATCCCCGCTCCCTTCAGGGGTTCTTTTTCTAAAAACCGAGCCCTCACTCCCCAGATAGAGCGTTGCGTGGAGCTCTGTTCCCTCTGCGGGCACCGTCGTTGTGAGCTTTGCGGGGACCCATCCCGCCAGTGTCCCGGCAGACCCTCCTGCCTCGCTCACCACATCCGGGTGGGGTGGGCTTCCTGCCAAGGCCCCCAGCCCCAAGCCTACCCTCCTTCTCTCTGGACCTCCCATTCTCTCTTCCAGCAGGAGACAGACACACAGACAGGGTTCCCGGGAAGAGGAGTCTAGTTTTCCCAGACGCTGGGCCAGAGGATGCGCCCTTTGTCCATTGCTGCCTTTGCCATGGGCAGGAGCGGGGGAAGTGGCTGTGCCTCATACATGTACATTCTCATTTTCCGGAGGAGACAGCGCAGGAGGTGGGCAGGAGGGTGCCGCTGTCCTGCCCCCTCAGACCTGGCCTGGAGTGTCTGGAGTTCAGTCTGAAACCATCTATACTAATAAAAGGGTAATATGCTAATTAGACTGGACATCTTCCGGATGTCCTTCCAGACAAAGCCACGGTGGCAGGGGCCAAGGCAGAGGTGGTTAGGGGAGGTCAGGCCGGTAGGGGGGAGCAGTTAGGGGCCAATCAGGCCAGCAGGGGGGAGCAGTTCAGGAGCAATCAGGCTGGCAGACAGAGGCAGTTGGAGTGATCAGGTCAGCAGGCAGAGACGGTTAGGGGTGATCAGGCCGGCAGGGGAGCAGTTAGGAGCATCAGGCTGGCAGGCAGGTAAGCGGTTAGGAGCCAGCAGTCCCGGATTGTGAGGGTGATGTCCAACTGCCAGTTTAGACACGATCCCTGACCGGCAGTTGGACATCCCCCGAAGGGTCCTGTATTGGAGAGGGTGCAGGTCGGGCTGAGGGACCCCCACTCCTGTGCATGAATTTCGTGCACCAGGCCTCTAGTTTAAATATATTTTTACTAGAGGCCCGGTGTATGAAAATTCATGCACTGGAGGGGGTCCCTCAGCCCAGCCTGCACCCTCTCACAGTCTGGGAGCCCTCAGAGGCAGGAGGCAACCCGGTGATCAGGGGAAGGCTATGCCCCATCACATCTCTGCTGCTGCCACTGCCAGCAGCGCAAGCCTCGGCCGGCCCTGGTTACCTGAGCCTCAGATGGCCCTCGGCGCCTGGGCAGCCGCCATCCAAGGTTTTGCCTGCGCCTCGGGCTGGCCTTGTGCGGCTGGGGGACTGAAGGGACTAGGCTTTGCCATCTTGTGGCTGTGGGTGCCGCCATCTTTGAGGGCAGGGCAGTCAATTATCATATTCCCTCCTTATTGGCTGTGGGCACTGCCATCTTTGCGACAGCGTGAGGGTCAATTAGCATATTCCCTCTTTATTAGATAGGATTGATTTCAGAGAGGAAGGGAGAGGGAGAGAGAGATAGAAACATCAATGATGAGAGAGAATCATGGATCGGCTGCCTTCTACACGCCCCACATGGGATCGAGCCCACAACGCGGGCATGTGCCCTGACCAGGAATCGAACCGTGACTTCCTGGTTCATAGGTCCATGCTCAACACCTGAGCCACGCTGGCTGGGCTGGCTAGAGCCATTTAGCTTGGCACTTGAGCACCTCCATTACCTGTATCCAATGCGACCCTACATTCTTGTTAGCAAGCACTTGCCAGGCTTGCACATGCAGAGACATGCCCTTGTCCTAAAGGCACTCAATGCCCTGGGGGCGGGGAAAGGCACACAGTGGTGTGTGTGCTTAGAGACGGGCACAGCATCCCTGGGTCTCAGAAAACGTGCCCAGATCCGCAGGGAGGTGGGGGTCTCCACAGGGCTGAGTCAGTCACCCATCAGACGGGCATGCCCTGCAGGGAGGCACTGCGGGGCTGGATTGACGGCAGCTTGGTCAGCATGTAGGAGGTGGAAAGGCCAGCAAATGGTTGAGGCCTGAGCGAGGCCCCACATGGTTGGCTGCAGCCTGAGCCTGACTTGGGCAGAGGAGAGGCCTGCAGAGCCATGAGTACCAGGCAGCCCCTGGGAGGGTTACCCTGGGCAATGCCTAGTCAGGATCTGTGCCCAGCCTGGCAGCTGGCACCTCCCCGTGGCTCTCCATGGACTCCACAGGCCAGAGCTGCGTTGTGTTTGTTGCTGTGGTCTCGGACTCTGCCTGGCGTGTTGTAGGAGTGAATGGATGGGTGTGAGGGCACGTCCAGATGCACCCATGTCTGTTCACTTCCTGCTCATGTTCTCACCTCTCTCCCTGTTGGTGAGGCTTCTGTGATCTTCTGCTCTTAAATGGGTGTCCAGAGCGGGTGTGTGTGGGCATTGGCATGACTGCCGGGTGGGGTGGGGAGAGGAGATGAAGGCAAGTACATGAGACAGCATGGTCACCCACGCGTCATCTTTAATAACAAGCCCCTAAAACATGCAAAGCACCAGCATGGGGGCCAGGGGTGTGTGTGTGTGTGTGTGTGTGTGTGTGTGTGAGTGAGAGTGTGTGTGTATGTGTGTGTGTGTGTATGTGAGTGTATGTGTGTGAGTGTGTATGTGTGTATGTGTATATGTGTGTGTGAGTGTATGTGTGTGAGTGTGTATGTGTGTATGTATGAGTGTGTGTGTGTATGTGTGTGAGTGTGTATGTGTGTATGTATGTGTATATGTGTTTGTGTGTGTCTCTCTGTGTGTGAGTGTGTGTATGTGTGCATGTGAGTGTGTGTGTATGTGTGTGAATGTGTTTGTGTGTATGTGTGTGTGTATGTGTGTGTGTGAGTGTGTGAATGTGAGTGTGTGTGTGTATGTGTGTGTCTGTGTGTGTGTGGTGGGTTTACTCAGAGAGTAAATAGAGGTCTGTTGGGCACCTACTAGCGAGGTGCTGAGGGAACAAGAGTGAGCTACAGCCAAGACCCCCCACAAATAACCAGATTACTATAGGATGGAAGGCCACTGCCAAAGACAGCCACAGCCGCCGGCCTCCGCAGGAGAGTGAGCGCCTCTGCCTCTCGCGGAGATCAGGGAAGGCTTGTGGACCAGGTGACATTGGCGGGAGCCCTGAGGGTGGGTCAGATTGGAACGAGGGAGACCTAGGAGAGAATTCGGCGAAAAGGACTGCACTCACTGGGAGCAGTTGGGCTGCGCTTTCGGATGAACCTGGCGGTAGCGGAGCAAGGACGGGCAGGTGAGGACTGGCGGTAGGAGGAGGAAGAGGAGGAGAGATGTCCTGCAAGTCCAGGGAGGAGGAATCGAATGGAGGAGGAAGCTGCCCACAGGGCCTGACGCTGCAGAAAGCAGGTGGGGATTGAGTGGGTCTTTGGAAACAGTGACAGGAACACTCGTGACCTTGGAGAGAGCGGTGTTGGGCGCGGAGCAGGGCAGAACCCAGACCAAAGTGCCAGGAGCAAGTGGGATGTGGGAGCAGAGGCAGCCGGCGCCCGCACTGCTGAGGCGCCTGGTGGTGGGCAGATGAGCAAAATGGAACAGAAACTCGGAGACGGTTAGCGTGACACACACCAAGGGACTTGTTCTCTCTTTTGCTGGGAAATGAAAGCTGCTGAGTCTCTCGTAAGCAGAGGGCGGGGGGTAGACAGAAGACTGGAGAGACAGGGTAAGAAGTGAAAGCGTGTGCTGCAGGGTCAGCCCGGAGGAGGCTGGGGTGGGGAGCGAGGGGGGAGGAGGGTTGGCCTGGGAAGGTAGAGGACTCACCCTTCTCTGAGCCCGGAGGGAAGGCCGAAAGTGCGGTGAAGATGGAGGCGTGGGGCAGAAGGCAGGGGAGTCAGTGATAAGGTCGCCGCAGGGCAGGAGGATGGAGGCTGCCTGCAGAGACAGCATAGATGGCGGCTTCGGCTCTCAGACAGGGAAAGCCGAGGGTGGTGGGGGAGAGAGACGCGCTAGGGAGAAGGAACAGTGTGGTCTGTGTGCTCCACAGAGAAGAACCAGGATTCGTGGGCACATGGGATGGGGAAGTCGATTTTGATTTATTCCAGGGAAGAGTATCTGGGGAGCACTCCCTGTCCCTTGTCATTCGGAGGCCGGGCCCACTTACGGGGCCCCGTCGATGGGATTCTTGCTGGGGCAGGAGGGTCGGCCAGGGTATGCACGTTCCCGCCTGGCTCTGAGACCAGGTGACTGCAGAAAGGACACCCATTCACAGGACAGGCCCTTGGCCCATCAGCAGACGGGAGGATAAAAATGCTGGGGTACATTTACACCATGGAATACTATGCAGCAGTAAAAGAGAAGGATCTCTTACCCTTTGAGACAGCATGGAGGGGCCTGGAGAGTATCATGCTGAGTGAAGTAAGTCAGTCAGAGAAAGACAAGTGTCACATGATCTCATTCACATGTGGAATCTGAGGAACAAAATAAACTGATGGACGAAGTGGACCCAGAGACATGGAAGCAGGGAACAGAGTGCGGAATCTCGGAGGGAAGGCGGGGGAGGCTGGGCGGGTGGGAGGTGATCAACCAAGGACCTTGTATGCACATATGCATGACCCATGGACACAGACAGTGGGTGGTGAGGGCCTGCGGCAGGGGCGGGGGAGGGGTCGATGGGGGAAAGGGGACACTTTCAACAGCAGAGATTTTAAAAATAAATAAATAAACAAACATAAACCAAGG
>NW_005353538.1:249064-249383 GCF_000412655.1 Myotis brandtii | reverse complement strand
AGGCTCTGCCGGGGAGGGGCAGCCGGGCCTGGGAAGGCCCGCAGTCCACACAGCGATGACTTCCCCTGACCATGCCTCGGCCCCTCGTGTCATTCATCACTCTGATAGGGGGACCCTATGAAGAAGCCCCCAAGATGCCCCAAACCCCTGAAATCGGTTGCTAGAAGATAAACTTGAACATGATGCATGGGGTCCCCCACTTCTGGGTCCCCAATCTGGGGCCAGTTGAGGCTGAGGGCAAGGAGAGAGGAGAGGAGGAGGAGGGATTCATGGAGGAAGGAGAGCCAGAGCCCTAGCCAGCCCCAGAGAGGACCCACTG
>NW_005353538.1:247877-249030 GCF_000412655.1 Myotis brandtii | reverse complement strand
AGGGCTCCTGGGCAGCCAGGAGCCCCGCCCCTAAGGACTGCCTGCGTCACCTGTAGCCGTGGTGATTCTGAGGCTGCCCTGCGCCCACAGTGCTCAGTGACATCTAATTGTTATTCTTACCGAGGTCACGGCAGAGCCTGCCGATCGCCATGGCTGCCACTGCTCTGGGGGATGCAGCTGCCCCAGGCCCAGTGGTCCCCACCTCAGCGTGGACCAGATGGCTGATGGCAGCCAGTCCCTCCCCATGGGCCGAGCCGCCCCAGGATCTCCGGGACTCTGGGAGCTGGAACTCTGAACAGGGATAGAGAGGCCCCCTTCACCCTAGCCAGTGTGGCTCAGAGGATAGAGCATCGGCCTCTGGACCGAAGGGTCCTGGGTTCGGTTCCAGTCAAGGGCATGGGTTGCAGGCTCCTCCCTGGCCCGGGCCCTGGTCGGGGCACATGCAGGAGGCCACCAGTCGGTGTGTTTCTCTCACATCGGTGTTTCTCTCTGCCTTTCCCTCTCTCTGCCACTCTCCCTAAGAACCGATGGAAACTTATCCGTGGGTGAGGATCGACAAAAAAGAAAGAAAGGCCCCCTTCCCCCTTGAGCCACCCAATTCCCAGGAAGAAGGGACCCGGAAGGTAAAGTCCCGCCTCGGCTAGAAGCCCTCCATCCCTTCCTGTGACTCACCGCATCCCAGACCCTAAGGGACCCTGGGCATGGCTGGCGGCGGCATCCTGCCTCGGTGGCCATCCTGGAAACGCAGGTCCTGCGAGGAGGGTCGTTCTCCGTGAGGACCAGGACGCGGGCCTGGAGGTGGGCAGGGTGGGCAGGGCTGGGTGGAGCGGCCCGCGGAGAGGAGGCGGCAGGGAAGACGTGCCACCTCCCCACACGCTCTTCCTTCCGGGCCTCGACCCAGGAGGCGGGTGGGCAGAGTAAGACCGGCGGACGACCTTCTAGAAGAACCCGGCTAGCTCTGAGCCTCAGGGAAGCTGAGAGATGGGGTTGGTACGGGCGCAGAGCTCCCGGGTCAGCCGGCCCGCGCGGAGCAGCCCTGTCTTGGCCTGTGGGTCTTCATCGGCTTCTCTGGGCCCAGGTCTCTCAGGGTCTGAGGAAAGCTGTCCCTCTGCCCTGCAAGCCGCCCGTGCACAGGCCAGGCTGAGCAGCAGCG
>NW_005353538.1:243229-247824 GCF_000412655.1 Myotis brandtii | reverse complement strand
GGAGGGCAGCCCCGGAAGGACTCCGGTGCCCAGGCTGGTGCAGGGCCGTGATGCGGGGTGCAGGGTGGGGACGTCGGGACAGATTTCTACAGTGTGAGTGGAGAGAAGGCAGGCGTGATGTTTACACTGCACGGCACTCTGCCAACGGACCCGCCTGTAAAGTGAGGGCGTGGAGAGATAGAAACAATGTGTGGGTACAGGTTTCTGACTTTAACATTTACTTTAATGTCATTATGAAGTTGCTATAAAACCGGCTTAGTGTTTCTATATTCTGTAAAGTGCTTGTCCTGGCCCGGCTGCGTGGCTCAGTGGTTGAGTGTCGACTTAGGAACCAGAAGGCTGTGGTTCGATTCCTGGTCAGGGCTCATGCCCGGGTTGCGGGTTCGATCCCCAGTGTGGGGCGTGCAGGAGGCAGCCGGTCCGTGATTCTCTCTCATCATGGATGTTTCTCTCTCTCCCTCTCTGAAATCAATAAAAACACATTAAAAAATAAAAAAATGAAGTGCTTGTCCTGCAGAAACAAGCCTCCGAGTGACCTCTGCTGCGGGGGAGGGTGGATGCCCAGCCCCCGGGGCACAGGCTGCTGGGGAGAGGCTGGGGGCGGGGCAGGTGGCCTGGAGGCACGTCCACCCGGAGGCAGTGCCCAGGCGGCCACTGGATTTGAGGAACCTCAGGAGGAAGTTGAGCAGAAGGCATGTGTCCAGGCGTGTGTCCTGGATCTGCCGTGACTACTTGGGGCGAGAAGGTGGCCAGCGGCCCCGGTCTGCCTGGGACCAAGGGGCTTCCCAGGACACGGGACTCTCAGTGCTGAAACGGAAAAGCTCTGGGCAAGCCAGACCAGCTGGTCTCACTGTCAGCGAGCCCTGAGCCTCTCTGGGCCTCCGTTTCCTCACTGGTAAAATGGTGTTGTGACTCCTGGGGCCTCTGCCATCTTCCCCCTGTTGGGATGAGTATGATGGTGGGTGGGACGGAGGAGAGGCAGCAGGGGGAGGCCTGAGAGGCCATGGGCCTGGCCCCCAGCACGCGGGGCTCACACAGGGAGAGCTGAACACCTCTCACACCACGGCTTCCCACAGGAATTCAGTCAGTGGGCATTTGGCCAGATACCACGCCAGGTGCTGGAATCACGCCGTGAACTACTGAGACACGCCCCCTCCTTCCTGGGGCCAGAATCCAACAGCAAAGGACGGGTCTGTCGGGAAGTGGGGTGATAGGGAAAACTGGGTGCCATGGGAACTTCTTGTGGGGGCCTTTCTAATCCAGGAGGTCAGGAAGGGTCAGGGACGCATCCTTGCAGGGTGAGCTGAGCCCCAGGGATGAGGCTGGCTGGGCAGGGATGGCCTGTGGAGACCAGGCAGAGGGGGAGCAGCAAGTCGGGCCAGGGCTGGGGTATCAAACACTAAGAGTAGTTCAGCCCGGCGGCCTGGCTCAGGGGTGAGCATCGACCTCTGAACCAGGAGGTCGGGGTTCGATTCCTGGTCAGGGCACAGGCCTGGGTTATGGGCTCCATCCCCAGTGAGGGGCGTGCAGGAGGCAGCTGACCGATGATTCTCTCTCATCGTTGATGTTTCTCTCTCTCCCTCTCCCTTCCTCTCTGAAATCAGTAAAAATATATTAAAAAGAAAACGACTAAGAGTAGTTCAGTCCGGCTGGTGGGGCACAAGGAGTGGGGGAGGTGTGCGCCGGGTTGTGTGGACTTCATCCTGCGGGCGGCGAGGAGCCGGGTGTTCTGCACCCAACCCCACTGTGCTCCGACGGGTGCCTGGGACAGGCCTCTGCACCTACAGGTGCCGGCTCTGTCTGTTCTGCTCCCGGGCCCCCGAGCCAGGCCCGTCTGCTGGCACTCCTCTGGCTCCAAGCCTGGTGTGCCTGACCCTGGCAGGGCTCTGCTGACTGGCAGTGACACCCCCCACGCCTGCCGCTGTGTGGGTTGATAGCTGCCTTGCCATAAACACAGGGCATCCAGGCAGCTGATAAACAATGAATAGTGACACCCATCGGCTCAGGTGCAGGGAGGAGCGGTGCATCTATCTGCACATGCGTGCACACACATGCATGCGTGCACACAGACTCATGACATGTATGTCCACACTGTCACTGACACGCAGGCGAGTGCCGGAGTCCCCTGCTGCCAGCACACGGTGAGTGGGCCACGCCGGTCACTCCCCCAGCGCATGCTCTGTGTGCAGCCTCACACAGCTGCCTGCACCCCACACCGGCCCACACCCCTGTATTAAGTGTTTATTTTTTTAAATATATTTTTAATTGTTGATAGTGTTACGGATATCTCCCATTTTCTCCCCCTTCCCTCACTCCTCTCCCAGCCCCTACCCACCCCCAGGTCTTCACCACCCCATTGCCCGGGTCCATGGGCTGTGCATATAAGCACTGTATAGAAGTTCTTGGGTTTATCTCTTCTCGTCCCCCACCCACATCGAGGTATGTCAGTCTGCTCCATGCCTCCCTGCTCCGGTCTTATTTTGTTGGTCAGTTCATTTTGTTCATTAGGTGCCACAAATAAGTGAGACAACGTGATACTTGTCTTTCGCTGTCTGACTTACTTCACTCAGCATGATACTCTCCAGGCCCCTCCATGCTGTCTCAAAGGTAAGAGATCCTTCTCTTTTACTGCTGCATAGAATTCCATGGTGTAAATGTACCACAGCTTTTTTTTTAAATAGTTCTATTTTCTTTTTTAAAAAAAAATATGTTTTTATTGATTTCAGAGAGGAAGGGAGAGGGAGAGGGAGACGGAAACATCAATGATGAGAGAGAATCATTGATCGGCTGCCTCCTGCATGCCCCACACTGGGGATGGAACCCACAACCCAGGTATGTGCCCTTGACTGGAATCGAACCCGGGACCTTCAGTCTGCAGGCCGACGCTCTATCCACTGAGCCTCACCAGCTAGGGCTACCACAGCTTTTGTATCCACTCGTCTACTGATAGGCACTTGGGCTACTTCCAGATCTCAGCTATTGTCCGTTGTGCTGCTATGAACACGGGGTGCTTATATCCTTTCTGACTGGTGTTTTAGGGTATGTCAGGTGTTTAACAATGCCTGGCACATACATGTATTGCATTATTATGGTTTAACCTGGCACTTTATTGAAGTGCTCATGTGTGTGCCCGTGTGCCCACAGCCCACCGTTGCCCCACATGCTCCTTTGAAGCCGGTGTGAATGCAAGTGCAAGCCCGCCATCCTCGCGAAAGTGGGTGCAGGCTGCACGCACCCAGCCCGCTACCCACAGTCGAGTGGACGCCACAGCACACCTACCACCGTCCCGGCGGGAATGAGAACAGCTGAGCGATGGCTTCACGTGTCCAAAGGTGCCGGAAGCCGGTCCATCCTTGCTGCTTGACACAGTCGCTGCAGGAAAGAAACATCTGCACAGCATATGTTTCAAGGGACCTGGCATATATAGCATATTGTTCTTAATATGTTTGCTCTCCTTAAGCGCCATGTGTTTTAACCAAGGTCACCTCTCCGAGAAAGGTTGTTTCCCCAGGTGGGGATTTTTCCCCGAGGTTAGGGAGGGGATACAACCCCTTAATTAAGTGCCAGGCGGGTAGTTAAGCTACATAATCTTTACTCCCTGGAATGGAGATAAGAAACGCCCTAACCTTTGTAATAGAAATTGACAGGATTAAAATCGGCTGGTATAAATATAGATGTAACAAGACAATAAACATCAGATCCTGATCAGTTCCTAACCAGAACTCCGACCAGAACTTTGGCTGGAGATCCTGGCTAGAGGTCCTGACTAGGCTGCTGATCAACTGAAGGCTGTCTCCGTGTCATTCCTTCTTCGCCGACTCCGTCCACACCTTTGGGGACCCCTGGACCCGTTGGGGTTGGACCCCAGCACAAAGGGCTTTCAGGCCTAACGTGGACTGTTCCTCAGGGAGGCGGTGGGTGGGGCAGGTGACATTGAAGAGGCAGAATCCAGAGGCTGACCATGCCGTCGGGAGGCGCCTGGGACCCAGGCCCGGCTGTCGCGTGAATGTCCCCAGAGCCTCGAGGCCCCTGCCTGCGAGACCTCCAGGCCTCACGTCGGGAGCGGAACCGGGACGGCTGCTACCGGATCCTGGACTCCTGGTGGAAACATTTCCCAGAGTCCACCTACGCCGAGGAGCGGGAATTAGAGGCTGGTAGAGGGAGGCTGCCACCACTAGAAACCCCGTCGTCTCACTCACGGCTCCCATCAGATGAAGGGAGGGACACGCCAGTCTGGTTTCCTTCAGGATTGCGGGGCCACCGCTGACCCCGGGGAGCCTGGAGGGCTCTCCTCACTCCTGCACTCTCTCCCCCCTGTCCCGCTGGCCCTAAGGTTGGGTGGTAAGAGAAGGGGAGAAGGGACAAGGGAAGCGCCTCCCCTCCAGCCCCCCAGTGAAGCCCCCTCCTTTGCTCAGTGCTGAGCCTGCAGGACCCATCAGCACCCTGTCCCTGATCTGGCAGGGCAGGAGCGGGGGACAGGCTGCCGGTCCCCCACCTGGCCTGCCCCACCCACGGAGGCCAGGCCCACTGCCCCAGCTGTTGGGTGGGCCTCCCCGCCCAGTGGCGGGGCAGGAGGGTGCTGTGGGGAGAGGCGC
>NW_005353538.1:241086-243176 GCF_000412655.1 Myotis brandtii | reverse complement strand
GGCGAGAGGCGCCTCCTGGTTGTGCTGCCCTGGCTGCAGAGGGAGGGAGGAGACATCCATCTGACACTTTTGTCAGCATCCGTCACCTGGTGTGTGTTTCCCAGGCTGATCGCATTAGGCGCGTGTTGATAAACATTGGGAGCTGAGCCCAGTGGCAACTGAGCAGAATGCTAAGTTCCTCGCTGGGTGGGGAGCTGCTGAGACAGGGCTGGCGGTGCGGGAGGGGGTGCTGCCGAGAGCCCCACGCCCGCCCTTAGCCTGACGCCTGTGGCTCTCTCTGCCTGTCTCTTCCCCGGTGGCCCCTGCTCTGGCCCCAGCAGGACATGAGGACATGGCCCCAGTGTATGACAGCAGAGAGACGTGCAGTGTGGACTCAGGCAGGGCTGGCACCTGGGCCTGAGCCTCAGCCTCCTCTTCTGTAAAGTGGGCTGAACAACTCGAGTGGAGACGACTGTGCCTGGCCCGGGAATGCGGGCCCCTCCCCCTTTCACCTGGAGGGAAGCCATCCCGCCTCCGTTGTGCTTTGGGTTGAGCAGCAGTTTCTTAGGTCGACTTAGGACCAAGAGGGAGTGGGCCGACTTGTTCTTCACAATGGAAACATCCCATTTCCCACCCTGGCTGGGCCTGGGCAGGTGGGCGAGAGCGCACGCCCTCCCCCATCCCCTCGGCTGCACCGTGAGGCCTCGGGGATCATCTGTGTGGTCACCGCCATGTGCTTCTCCCAGGGCAGGGCTGTGTCACCTGGTCTCAGTGAAGGCGGCCCGCCCAGGGCCTGTGCGGAGTGAAGGGTGACTCTCCCCCATCGGATTGTCCCGAGCAGAAGGCCAAGGCAATCCGCTCTGAGGTCTGCAATGTCGTAATCGCGCTGTTCCCCACCCAGAGCCCGGCTGCCCCCTCCCCGGCCTTCGCATGGGTCGCCTTGGATGAACGCTTCCTCCCAGTGGCTCTTGGCTCCAAGTGGGCGCTTCCCGAGGTCAGGAGGGCAGTTAGACCCTCAGAGAGCAAAGGACCCGCGGCTGAGTGCTGCGGCCTGGGAGATTAACGGAGGGACGGACAGACAGACGGACAGATGTGACTATGTGAGGGAGGGGTGCTGCTCCCATCTCCTCCCCCAGCCCACCTCCAGGGGGCCTTAGGGGACTGGGTGCTGCTGGGGCTCCCTCTGTGGGAGGGGCAGGCTGCTCAGCTCCACCAGCGGGTGGGGTAGGGCCAGGCCCCTGTCCCCACGGGAGATGGACAGGAGCTGCCCCACTTCACTAAGTGGGAAAGGCTCCAGCCACTGCCTGTCAGCCAGGCCTCTCCGTCTAGAGTGTGGAAACCTGCCCCCTTCTCCCCACCCCCTCACCCCGCACTGTGCCAGGCCCTCACTCCTGCTCCAGGCAGCTCATCCTGCCCTGGGTTCTGGGGAGCCCTGGGCCCAAGGGCAACAGGCACCCACAAGGTGGCCTTCCCCTCCCCCCACACTTGCTGCCTCCCCCTCCCTTCTCAGCTGCAAAGAGGCCATGGGTTTGGAAGAGCAGCAGGTTGTGGAGGGACAGGTAGAGGGACATGTGGACACACACACACCCTCCCTGCTACACCACCCAGCACTGGGGGACGCAGGAGCAGGGCACGGACCAGGCCCCAGGGCGGGAGGTGCTGGTCCCAGGAGAGCTCTGCCTCCGGGAGCCTGCCTGTCCCCCCACCCCCGCCTCAGATGGTGCATCCTGGGCTGCCCACCTCACCCCTCCCCTGCCTCCTGCTGAGCGGTCTCCTCTCCCAGCAAAGATGCTGGTGGCATGTGGGTGCCTTAAAAAATATATATGTTTCTTGGTTCCAGAGAAACCATCCATGATGAGAGAGAAGCATCGATCGCCGCTTCCTGCACGCCCCACACTGGGGACCAGCCCACACTTGGGCCTGTGCCCTGACCGGGAATTGAACCATGACCTCCTGGTCCATAGGTCGACGCTCGACGGAGCCACACGGGCCGGCAAGGGGCCCTTTGAACCCCAGGCGAAGCCAGGGTTGTCAGGAAGGAGGAACTGCTGCCCAGGCAGGCTTCCTGGGGGGCGGCAGGCTGGACCGGGTCTGGCTCAGCGCCAGGTCCT
>NW_005353538.1:240075-241062 GCF_000412655.1 Myotis brandtii | reverse complement strand
TGTGTGGGGGGGGGCGGGGGGGGGCAGGAGCAGGAGTTTGGGCAGCAGGCCTTCCTGAGTCCCTCTCCCTATCCCACACGAGAGGTGGGGCTGGCGT
Organism: Myotis brandtii; assembly: GCF_000412655.1. Classification (NCBI taxonomy): domain Eukaryota; kingdom Metazoa; phylum Chordata; class Mammalia; order Chiroptera; family Vespertilionidae; genus Myotis; species Myotis brandtii. The sequence continues at coordinate 240,965 of NW_005353538.1, read as the reverse complement.
GACCTTCACCTGTGGCAGGAGCTGGTGCTTCTGAGCCTCCTAGAGTCCTGCCTTGTCACGTCGGACAGGCAGTCCTTGCCTCACAGCACCCACGTTTGGGGCACCGACCCTTACAGGCCAGGCTGCCAGGCTGCCGGCTTCCTATCAGTCCACCTGCAGCGGCGGCAGAACCCACAGGACCCGCCCGGTCCGGCCCTGCCTGGCCTCTCAGGGTTGGGGTGCGATAACGGTGGGGTGGCAGTTGGTGCCCGGGAAAGACGACTGGGAGTGGGAGGGACATGTGACTTGGAAGCCGGCCTGGTGCCTGCCACCTGGAAGCCCTGTGTACACAGGGTCGGCCGGGGCTGGGAGGGGCTGAGTGGGGCTGCTGGCTCGCCTGGTTCCAACACTGCCCCCCAAGGCCAGTGTTGAGGGTGTGCCCTTGTATGTGTATCTCCACTGGTGGGCAAAGCCGGGCCCGCGTGGGTGCGGGAGATGTGGGCTCACCCACGATCCACAGTCTCGGGGGCGGGAGGGACTTTGGGAGAGACCCCCAGCCCCCACATCGGCCCCATTCACGCCAAATGCTCCCCTGGGTGCTGCTTGCTCCCTCCTGCTCCGGCCGCTCATCTCGGCTCTGACCTTGGGAATGAGAGCTGCACGCGGTGCTGGCAGCCTAGCGCAAGCATGTCAGACTCAGAGGCTGACACGGGCCCAATAAACAAGGTGTAAGTGTGTGTGGCTGCAAACAAACAAAAGCTTCAATTTTCATAGAAACGTAGGTTTATTTTGGGAGAGACATGCTGAACACAAAGGGCTGAAATAAATGAGTCATTAACATAAAATAAAGGAACATTTTAATAACAATTAATATTTTTTCTTGAACATTAACTTACCAGACACTGAATAAC
>NW_005353538.1:235821-240032 GCF_000412655.1 Myotis brandtii | reverse complement strand
GTTCTCCGAAAGCGAAATATTTCCTGTTGCGCACACCAAACAAGTCAGTCCAAGACTAATGACGTGGCCATCAGCTGCTAAAATATTCGCTGCTAGTGTTAGTGGAGAGAAATGGTGCGCCTGCGCGTAAGGCTGTAAGGGAAATGGATGCAGCACGATTGTAGTAATCAGTCATTAGCCAATGTATAACAGGATATTGTAAAAATTAAGTTACAAAATTTTTATTAAAACGTTTCCTACATACCGTTATATTGGCTGGGCCATAAAAGACTGTGGGCCGCGAGTTTGACATGCTCGGCCTACGGTGGCCCCCAGTCCTGCAGGAAAACAGGCAGGACAAGGTGTCAGGAAACAGCACCCCAAAATAGTTGCAGCCAATGTTTACTGAGCACCTGCTACGTTCACTCCCATGATCTTCATACAACTGCGTGAAGTCGTTTGCTGTAGCGAGGAGACTGAGCACAAACAAGTTGAGGAACTTTCCTGAAACTTCACCGCCCAGACTGGCCAAGCCCAGACTCCCCTCATTGTATCCCAGGCGCCACCCAAGAGTGAGTGTGCATGATGTGCCTGTGCGTGTGTGTGTGTGTGCGCGCGTGTGTGTTCACCAGTCCTGGGAAGCAGGGCTCAGCAGTGTGACTGGCAACTGGGAACAGAAAGTGAGGAGACCAGGACTGCCCGCTGCTCTCTCTTCCCTGCCCCTCACCCCTCCGACCCCATCACCACGGCCTCACCTTTGTCTGAGTTAAAAGTCATCTTCTGAGGACATGTGCGTTCAGGGGTCTGAAGCAAGGAACCCTGGGAGTGTCCAGGCCTAGCCAGGTGTGCGGCTGTGCTGGTGGGCAGGTGGGGAATAAATGGATCCATCTTTCTGCTCCATGACACATGCTTCAGAGTTTTATTTTTTACTAGAGGCCTGGTGCATGGATTCGTGCACTGGTGGGGGTCCCTCGGCCTGGCCTGCAGGGATGGGGCTGAAACCAGCTCTCCGACATCCCCTGAGGGGTCCTGGATTGCAAGAGGGCGGTTCTCGGGTGACGCACCCCGGAATCAGGCTCCCTCCTCTCCGTCACCCAAGAACCACAGCTGCCAAGTCACCACAGCTCGGCAGCTCCTGTGTTGAGTGTCTGCCCCCTGGTGGTCAATGTGCATCATAGCTACTGGTCACGCAGTCGAATGGTCGGCCAGTTGCTTAGGCTTTTATATATAGAGATTTTTTTAAAAATCTGTGAAAGTATTACACAGGTCCTCCTTTTCCCCCATTAGCCTCTTCCAGCCGCTCCCATCCCCCCCTCCCCAGGCCCTCCCCAGCCCATTGTCTGTGTCCACAGGTGATCATCTATGCACACAGGTTCATTGGTTGATCTCTTCCCACCCTCCTCTGCCTTCCCTCTGAGGTTCAACAGTCTCTTCATGAGTCTATGGCTCTGGGTCTATTTTTGATCATTAGTTTCTGTGATTTACTAGATTCCACCTCTGAGTGAGATCATGTGGTATTTGTCTTTCTCTGATTGGCTCATTTCACTTAGCATGATACTTCCAGCCCCCTCCATGCTGTTGCAAAGGGTAAGCGTTCTGTCTTTTTTATTGCCACGCAGTATTCCATGGTGTAAATGTACCACAGTCTTTTAATCCACTCATCTGCTCATGGGCACTTGGGCTGTTTCCTGGTTCAGAGTTTTATGTTCAATTTTATGTCTGGGCAGAGTTGGGTCGAGGCTGTCCCTTCTAATCTGTGCACAGGACTCCCCTGGGTGCTGCTCTCAGGAGCCTTCTTGCTGCCCTGCCTTTGCCATGTGCTCTCGAGAATGAGGCTCGGGCAGAGAGGGCAGGGAGTGCACGCTGGCTGGGAGTCAGGGCACCAGGGCGCTGCCCATGGCTCTGCCACCAGCATGGTGAGTGACTTTCAGGTCTTTGCTTCCCCACTGGTGCATGATCAGAGCCAGGGAGGGACACGGGAGGTTGGCCAGCCAGGGAGTGACCGCGAGAGGGCTCCAGGGCGTGTCTGGCCTGTCTCATTCAGTCCTGATTGGCGGATCCCAGCAGCAAGCTAACCTACCAGTCAAAGCATCTGTCATAGAGAATGCATGTCATAGAGAGTGGTTCTCATAGAGAATGGTTGAGTGACCTTAGCATATCATTAGCATATTATGCTTTGATTGGTTGAATGGCCAACTGGTCGACTGGACACTTAGCATATTAGGCTTTTATTATATACTAGTGGCCCGGTGCACGAAATTCATGCACGGAGGAGGGTGTGTTCCTCAGCCTGGCCTGCACCCTCTCCAATTTGGGACCCCTCGAAGGATGTCCTACTGCCAGTTTACAGGGATCGGGCCTAAACCAGCAGTCAGACATCCCTCTTGCAATTCTGAACTGCTGGCTCCTAACCGCTCACCTGCCTGCCTGCTTGCCCCCAACCCCCCCCCCCCCCCCCGCCAGCCTGATCACCCCCAAACTGTCTCACCTGCTGGCCTGCTCGCCCCTACCTCCCCTCCCCACTGGCCTGCTCATCCCCAACTGTCCCCTTGCTGGCCTGATCACTCCAAACTGCCCCGTCCCCGCTGTCCTGATCACCTCCAACTGACCCCCACTGATGGCCTGCTTGTCCCCAACTGGCCCCCCTGCTGGTCTGTTTACCCCCAACGGCCCTGCCCCCCACCAGCCTGATCACCCACAACTGCCCTCCCCTCCTGGCCTCTAACCGCCTCTACCTTGGCCCTGCCCCCATGGCTTTGTCCAGAAGAACATCCAGAAGGTCTCCTGGAAGGTCTCCCAGTCTAATTAGCATATTACCCTTTTATTAGTATAGATATTCTTAGAAAACTAAATATGTAAATTGAACTTTTATAAATTAAACCCTAGAAATGCATCATTCTACGTGAAATATTTTTACTTAGTAAAAAAAATCATATTTTAATTGACCACTTTTGATCAGTTGTATCATGCCCGGTACTATCCGCGGTTTCAGGCATCCACTGGGGGTCTTGGACCCCACAGATACGAAGAGACTACTGTACATCTCAAATTCCTACACTGACTAGATAATTATTACTCATGCGATCTGCAATGAATTTTGTTAGTCACACCTGTTTCTTTAAAGTCAGATTCACCTATAGTGTCATATTTTGCAGTCACAACTGCTGGACTTTTTAAAAAAACTATTCTGAAAGCTTTACATAAAGGTGTAAACCTGAAATAAAATCCAATTATTTTATATTAAGTTTATTTTCAAAAATCAGACATACTTCCTTCTTTTTCCTTTCTTCTTCTTTTCTCTTCTTTTCCTCTCTGATTTGGGCCAACCGCTGCTTCTTACGTTCCAGCTCTGCCTTTAATTCACTTTTGTCCGACATGTTTGTGACCTGAAGAAGCACATAATCATATACAATCGTCATTACATTGGTAAAAGCAGCACTCTTTTCAAAAATGTGTCTTCAACAAGTGTCTCAAGAGGCCGTGTAGTTCAATGCTATCTAAAGAGAACATGTAAACTCTAATTTTAAAACAATGGAAGCATATACATTACTAAGACTTGAAAAACATTATGAACAAACGTACATAAGGAATATTATTCAGCGTTAAGCACAGTAGCTAGCACACTGCTCTTTAATGTTCACAGGCTCAAATATAACACAATACCTGGCTCTTAAAACAGAGGACGTGGATTGGCATGAAGAAGCTTAACAGGCTAAAAACCATACAGATCAAATCTATTACCAGAGTTTTCATTCATTCCTAGGAATTTGATAAAAACACCGTGTGGTCACACACAACGTTCCTGTAAATTCTACAAGTGCAATGTCATCGTAGTATTTTGGACAAGCAAAACACAAACATCACCCTCATTTGCTGTCGAATATACTTAGTTGCAATTGCAGTAAATGGACGCTTAGTCAAAGCCCGGAAACAAAGTCCAGCCGCTTAACTACACCCAGCTGACGGCCCGGCCCGCGCATCCTCGCTGGAGCCCGAGCCGCCGTGACTCACACACGGTCACTTTCCTAAAACTCCAAGGGAGAGAATGTCTCTGCACGTTGTGCTGCAGTCTCCGCGTCTGGGAACTTTCCAACACACAAAGGGGAGGGAAGACGCAGCAATGACTTTTATTGACAACAGGAGCCAGGCGACAGGGAGTCCTTCTCCCCTGGGGTCCCGGCCCAGGGGGCGCGTCCGGGATGGTGCGTCGGAGGGGGGACCGGTGGGCGCGG
>NW_005353538.1:232508-235493 GCF_000412655.1 Myotis brandtii | reverse complement strand
TTTCATTAAAACTTGTGCAGTATAGGGAACTCCATTGATTCTCTCAATTTGAAGAAAGTTAGAGGGAAAGGTATTAATTCAGAGTTCCTTGGGAAAATGTATCACTTATATATTTTTTATGTTTATTTTTTTAAATCAAAAACTGAAATATTTTCTATTCAGAAAATATACTTGGATCTAAATATCTTCTATAATTTTAACCTTAAAATATCAATTTAAATATTTTAAAAATGGTTGGGATGTTTGTTTTTTTTAAATAAGTTAGGTTACTGGAGTTCTACATGTTACTGGATCACCTGGGGTAATTTTCTGATTGGAAAATTAAGAATTATAGTCAGAGGGGAGGACATGAGAATTTTTAAAGAACATATTCAATTTACTTTAGAAGCCGAACCTCTCTTATCATGTGACTTGTTTTGTATGTTTGTTAAACTATATTATCACATAAGCATTGCTGCTATTGGGACAAACAGTGACAGTTGATTCGGGTCATTTGAATGTCCACTGTCTGTTTTAATTTGTATGGTCATTTTGACTCTGTCATATGTTCAAACTTCAGTGGAAGTCATGAGAACCTATTATTTTTGCCTGCTCCCTCCTTTACGTTGGAAATATTCTTTTTTACTCAGAGGGACCTTAACTTTGATGTAAGGGATTGTTTCCGTTGCCAACTGTTTTCTTCCTTGCCAAGTAAGAGAGTTGTTGTGAACTCTGCAGTGATGCTTTCCCCAGGATATTTGCAGATGTGGTTGGGAAAAGTCATTTCATCCCCGACCTTTGCATGTCAGGTGCTGGGGTGCCGGGGTGCCGCCTGGCCTGTGCCCCGGCTCTCTCTCCCTCCGATTGCCATGGTGACCACAGGACACAGGCCAGGCGGCACCCCCGCGACTCTTGCCTACTGCCTGGGTTTCCGATCACTGTTCTTCCATCCTTCTCCTTTCGCCTCCCATCATTGTGCCCACGTATGCAAATTAACCACCATCTTTGTTGGCAGTTAATTTGCATATTGCCCTAATTAGCCAATGGGAAGCGTAGCGGAGGTACGGTTAATTACCCTTTTTGTCTTTTATTAGATAGGACTAGAGACCCGGTGCATGAAAATTTGTGCACTGGTTGTGGGGGGGGCGGGGTGGCCGGGTTCCCTCAGCCTGGCCTGGCCCCTCTCACAGTCCAGGAGCTATCAGGGGATTCCTACTGATGGTTTAGGCCTGCTCTCAATGGGGAGCGGGCCTAAGCCACAGTCTGGCCTCCCTCTGTGGGAGGCGACTGGGCTGATCAGGGGAAGGTGCCGCCCCCATCACCCCGCTGCTGCTGCCACTGCCGGCCATGGTGGCTCACAGCTGCCGGGGCTCTGGACTGCCTGAGCCCAAGGCCTTGCAGTCGCCGGGGTTCAAGGCTGCCTGAGCCCTGGGCCTCGCAGCCGCTGTGGCTTTGTCTGGATGGACGTCTGGAAGACGTCCACCCTAATTAGCATTTACCCTTTTATTAGTATAGACTAGAGGCCTAGTGCATGAAAATTCACCCCGGCCTGCGCCCTCTCACAGTCCAGGAGCCTTCAGGGGATGTCCTACTGATGGCTTAGGCCTACTCCCTGGAGCAGGCCTAAGCCACAGTCTGGTCTCCCTCTGCAGGAGATGACTGCGTGGCCGATCAGGGGATGGCGCCGCCCCCATCACCCCATCCCTGCTGTTGCTGCCAGCCTCCCTCTGCGGGAGGCGACCAGGTGGCTGATCAGGGGATGATGGTGCTGGCCAGCATGGCCCCGCCCCCCCCAATCCCCCTCTGCCAACCCTGGTTGCTGCTGCCTCCCCCCTTCACTGTTCCCTCCCTCTGCCTGCTGGCACATGCCTTGGCTGGACTGCTGCCACCTGCTTGCTGGCCCTGCCCCCCACCAACTTGTCAATTTGCATATTACGCTTTTATTATATAGGAGGATTCCTTATGCAATACCTTACATCCCCATGACTGTTTTTACAATTGCCAATTTGTACTTCTTAATCTCTTCACCCTTTTCACCAATCCCCCCAGCCCTCTTCCCACCTGGCAACCATCAATTTGTTCTCTGCATCTATGAGTTTGTTTCTGTTTTGTTTGGTCATTTGTTTCTTAGATTCCACATGTAAGTGAAATCACATGGTATTTGTCTTTCTCTGTCTGACTTATTTCACTTAGCATAATGCCCTCTAGGTCCATTCATATTGTTGCAAGTAGCAAGATTTCATTTTTAAAAAAAATATTTTTTAAATCTTCACCTGAGGATATGTTTATTGATTTTAGAGAAAGGGGAAGAGAAAGGCAGAGAGAGAGAAAAACATCATTGTGAGAGCAAAACATTGATTGGTTGCCTCCTGTACGCACCCGGACTGGGGATCAAATCTGAAACTTAGGTATGTACCCTGACCGGGATTGAACCCATAACCTGTCAGTGTATGACAGGGGTCCTCAAACTTTTTAAACAGGGGGCCAGTTCACTGTCCCTCAGACCGTTGGAGGGCCAGACTATAGTTTAAAAAAAAACTCTGAACAAATTCCTGCACACTGCACATATCTTATTTTGAAGTAAAAAAACAAAACGGGAACAAATACAATATTTGTATTTGCATGTGGCCCGCGGGCCGTAGTTTGAGGACCCCTGGTTTAGGGCTTAATTCTATTCTGTATCGAGGTTGCCTTTCCTTCGCCTCACTCCCCACTAAGCCCCATTCCCCCGCCTTCCTGGCAGAGGCCCTCTGGCCAGTGCCCGGGGTCCCCGCCGGGCCCTCACCGTGCCCAATAGCCTTGATCTCCACGGTCTTGGGGATCTTCTCCTCGCGGTTCCAGCTGGAGGCCTTGCGGCTCACTTGCGATTTGAAGAGCGTGTTGACCAGCGTTGACTTGCCCAGTCCACTCTGACCTGAGCAAGACAGGGGGATGAGAAGGCAGGGCCCCCATGGCCCGTCCTGAGCCCGATTAGCTCTCCCAGGCGCTTGCAGAATTCTGGAGCTG
>NW_005353538.1:231149-232018 GCF_000412655.1 Myotis brandtii | reverse complement strand
GCCAGCCTGATCTCCCCTAACTGCCTCTGCCTCGACCCCACCACCATGGCTTTGTCCAGAAGGATGCCCAGAAAGTCTTTCGGTCTAATTAGCATATTACTCTTTTATTAGTATAAATATACAGTCCCCAAAAATGTATACACACTTTGAGTAATTATTAATTCCAACGTTTATTTATCTTTAGATTTAACCCATTGGAATTAATAATTATTCAAAGTGTGTATACATTTTTTTTCCTAAAATGTTTTTAAAATTGATTTCAGAGAGGAAGGGAGAGGGAGAGAGAGAGAAACATCAATGATGAGAGAGAATTGGCTGCCTCCTGCATGCCCCCTGCTGGGGATCAAGCCCAAAACTAGGGCATGTTCCCTGATTGGGAACTGAATCATGACCTCCTGGCTCTTGGGTCAACACTCAACTGCTGAGAAACACCAGCTGTGCTGGGAACATTTTTGGGGACACCCTGTATATACAGTGGTGAGAAAAAGTACCCCAAAGGTTAATAATCTACACTAATAAAAGAGAAATATGTAAATTGACTGTCACTTTGCAACGCCCACCAGCCAATCAGGAGTGGGTATGCAAATTAGTGGGACAAATATGGTGGCAGCCATGGAGCCAGCCGGAGCGGGCGGGAGGCTTGAGTTTCCCCTGGTGATGGAGGAAGCCAAGCTTCCCACCCACCCTGGCCAACTGCTGAAGGAGGGGCCTGTGGGTGGTGGCCACGGAGCCAGCCTGAGTGCGGGAGGCTTGGGTCGCCCCGGGCCAGCCGCCGAGGGAGGGGCCTACAAACAGCCCTCAGCCCCTCACCCAGGCTGGCCATGCCCCCGCAGTGGGGACCCTCACCCCATGGGGGTGTGGCTGGCCTG
>NW_005353538.1:226487-227421 GCF_000412655.1 Myotis brandtii | reverse complement strand
GAGTGGTTAGGAGCCAGCAGTCCCGGATTGTGAGAGGGATGTCTCACTGCCGGTTTAGGTGTGATCAGGCCTAAACCGGCAGTTGGACATCCCTTGAGGGGTCCCAGATTGGAGAGGGTGCAGGCCGGGCTGAGGGACACCCCCATGCATGAATTTCATGCACTGGGCCAGTAGTAATAAATAATACAATAATAAATAAATAAATAATAATACAAGAAAAAGTCTGTTTTGCATACCCACAACTGTAAATCTACCTTTGCCCACCCTTGTGTGTGTATCACATCTTTTTTAAAAACTTTATTGTTATTGTTGGCACATATCAGATGTCTGCACTTCCCCCGCTCCGCCCACCTCCACCAGCCCAGCCCCTCCCCTCGGCCATCAGCACACTGTTGACTGTGTCTGTTATGCACTGTGTCCTCTGGTGAACCCCTTCCATCAATCGCCTACTGATGGACACTTGGAATGCTTCAATGAACAGGGGTGCATACATCTTCTCAAATTATTATTTTGGATTTCCTCAGATAAATACCTGGAGGTGGAAATCCTGGGTCATGGAGTAGGTCTGCTTTTAATTTTTTGAGGAATCTCCACACTGCTTCCCACAGTGACTGCACCAATTTATAATTCCAGCAACAGCAGTCTTTTCTCCACATTCTCACCAACAACTTGTTTGTTGATTTATTGATGAGAGCTGTTCTGGCAGGTGTGAGGTGACATCTCATTGTGGTTTTAATTTGCATCTCTCTGATGATCAGTGACATTGAGCACCTTTTTGTATGTCTGTAGGTCCTCTTTGGAGAGTGTCTATTCAGGTCCTCTGTTTTTTAGTTGGATTGTTTGGTGTTGGGTGTTGAGCTTTCTGTGATCTTTATTAATAACTAGAGGCCCAGTGCATGAAAATTCATGCACTGGAGGGGGTCCCTCAGCCTGG
>NW_005353538.1:224445-225480 GCF_000412655.1 Myotis brandtii | reverse complement strand
CTGGGTCTGTCTTCCCAGTTTCCCCAGAGCCCCTCAGACCTGAACTTATCCATCTAATAGACTAGTGAAGGTTGGGTGAGGGGCATCACCCCCCTCTGACAGATGGGAAACGGATGCACAGAGAAGCCCAATGTCTTGCCCAAGATCACCTTGCCAGCAGTAAAGACTATGAGATGCTTCCCATTTGGGCCTCACGGGCTCTTGAAAGTTAGATGGAGTAGAGACAGATTTCTGATCCTCCCACTATTCAGGGAGGTGGGTGGTCGCTGAGGAGGAAAGCTGGAGGCAAAGGGCTCTGGGAGGGAGGGGAGCCGTGGGAAGCTGTACTTGGGATTGCAATTAAGGCAGAGTCGTACCTTTGTCACTGTGGCAAAAGCAGGAGCAGAGCGCAGGAGGCCAACGATGTCCATGCTTCATGTGGTGTCAGGCCATGCCCACTACGTAGAAATAAAGCCAGAGGTGGTCCATTTTCAAGGCAAGACATGTAACCCGCAATGGAAAATTACTGCATGGCGGCCTGTGGACGGGACAAAGCTCAAGCACCTGGAAAGCCACCCCGTCCCCCTGGCAAACAGGATGCTAAAAAGAGCTCACCAGCAGGGAGCAGGAGTCACGATGAATGAGGAAGTGGGGAAAGACGTATACTGTCAGAAGGCACGCACCCAGGAAGGCCTCCGCCACAGAGACAAGCCAAAGCCCACAGCCACTTTCTAAATAGCCTGGTAGGAAACTTAGGTGATATCGGGGAAGAGTGTACGCCCCACAGTGCTCAGCCAATGAGGAACCGGGAGGGAGTCAGGCGCTGGGGAAAAACTGCTCGCTGTAACCACCGGGGTGTGCCTGCCCTCCAGACACCTGGTCTGGCAAGACCAACATGAAAAGTTTCACTTTTGCCAGCTGGGTCTCACAAGCTGGGTCCGCCAAGCAGTGGGGCAGTGTGTGTGTGTGTCTGATTGGTGTGTGTGTGTGTGTGTGCGTGCGGGGTGTGTGTGTGTGTGTATGTGTGTGTGTGTGTGTGTGTGTGGTGTGTGTGTG
>NW_005353538.1:221748-223633 GCF_000412655.1 Myotis brandtii | reverse complement strand
TGGTGTGTGTGTGTGTGTGTGGGTGGTGTGTGGGTGTATGGTGTGTGGTGTGTGTGGTGTGTGTGTGTATGGTGTGTGTGTGTGTGGTGTGTATGGTGTGTGTGTGGTGTGTGTGTTGTGTGGTGTGTGTGTGTATGGTGTGTGTGTGAGTGGTGTGTGTGTGTGTGGCACCTACTCTTGGGCAGGTCCTGGCGGGGCTCTCAGAGGAAGTGGGGAGTCTACCCTGAGCTGGCCCTCAGCTCATTCTCCTCTGAGCCCTGTTGCTGTTCGCAATGGGAAGGTCACCTGCAGAGCGGAGCTGGGAGCAGGCTGATGGGAAGGTCACCTTCAGGGCGTAGCTGGGAGCGAGGCTGATGGGAAGGTCACCTTCAGGGCGGAGCTGGGAGCGAGGCTGATGGGAAGGTCCCCTGCAGAGCGGAGCTGGGAGCGAGGCTGATGGGAAGGTCACCTGCAGGGCGGAGCTGGGAGCGAGGCTGATGCTCTGGTGAGCTCAGGGCCCGACTCCAGGTGGACCCGGTGGAGGATGGGTCGCCTGCACCCACAGGGTCTCCCCTGGGACCGGCTGAGGCAGAACTGGGGTGGGTGGCGGTCCAGGCTGGGCCTCCAGGCGGCTCTGGTGCAGCTGCAGGGTGAGAAGCATTGGGCTGTGGAACCAGACGATCGGTGCGTCTGGGCTGCCTGTCGCTACTTGAGCCAGTTACGCAGAGGCAGGGTTGGTCACACATGAGCATGGAGAGCAGCAGGTCACCCACAGAAAGCCGCTCTGCCTGCCCCTCCCCACCCCGGGCTGCTGTATTGGGTAGAAGGACAAAGACTAGGGGGGAGTAGACAAATGGGCAGTTTACAGGTGATGGGGCTGGAGATTTGCAAAGGCCTGTGGGTAAGCAAAGGCTGGGGGCCTTTCCGGGCTGGGGGCTCTGGTCTCTGCAATGAGGTTGCTAGTCTTTCATGATCACAGGCAGCTCCCTGGTGGGGAGGATGGGCCGCATTCCCAGGTGAGCCCCCGGGTCCCACTGCAACTCCCAGCCAGGTGAGCATGCGCCTCTGCAATCAGAACAGCCATCCCGGGCACAGAGCAGGACTCATCTTCCTCACAGTCACCGCTGGCCCCGCGTTCCGTTTCTGCCCCTGTCAATCCTCTCTGCACACCAGCAGCAACCCTGGGCCCATAGTTGGGTCCCCCCTCCCCCAGGCTGGTGGAAGGTGCACGGCTGGCTGGGCTGGGCCGGTCCAGGTGCTGCTGGACTGTAGGCTCAGTGAGGACAGGACCCAGCGTTTCCGTTTTCCATGATCTCCCAGCAGCCAGGTGCTCCGTAAGGTTTGCTGCATCCGTGAGAGGAAGAAGGAGCCATTATCCAGGCATTTGCCTTTGCTCCAGATCCACTTCCTGCCTTTCTGGGCCCTGGTTTGTGACCTAGGGAACTACATTTCCTAGGTTTCCTTGCCTCTAAGCCTTTGAGCCAATCAGAGCCACGGGAGAATGGGGAGCCTAGGAGGAGGGGGAAGCTGGGGATATTTCTTCCCTCTCCTGCTGTCAGCCTGGGCTCCTCTTGGCGCCTGGTGATCCCTCCCTCCAGGGCCCTGGGCTCCAGCTCCGTCTGCTGCCTGCGCCTCAGCCTGGAGCCCTCAGCCCTCGGAGGGGCAGCTTCCTGCAGCTGCTAATCTCTGGGTGTCCTACCTCTTCTGTCACCTGTACAAATCCCTCCTTTAAATCTCTGGGCTCGAAAGCCCAGCGTGGTTTTTGTCTTCTCAGTGGACTCGGTGGGGTGAATGGGTGAATGGGTGCATGTGCTGCTCATTCCCTGTATGAGCTGCAGACCTGAGCAGGTTGGTTTGTGTTTTAAATAACGTTTTATTTATTTCAGAGAGGGTGGGAGGGAGGGAG
>NW_005353538.1:213488-221668 GCF_000412655.1 Myotis brandtii | reverse complement strand
CTGCCTCCTGCACGCCCCTCACTGGGGATGGAGCCCGCAAGCCGGACTCATGGTTGGATTCCCGGTCGGGGCACAGGCCCAGGTTGTGGGCTCGGTCCCCAGTGAGGGGCGTGCAGGAGGCAGCGGATTGGTGATTCTCTCTCATCATTTCTCTCTCTCTCTCTCTCTCTCTCTCTCTCTCTCTCTCTTTCTCTCTCTCTCTCCCCTCCTTCCTCTCTTAAATCAATAAAGATATATATTCTTTAAAATGTAGGAGGACTATTTTAGAAAATTGTTACTGTTTGATTTCATCAGTAACAAAAGCATCCTCTCCTTTGTTTGCTGCCTGAGAGATGCTTTTTGTCTTGCTGAGGTGTCAGCATGAAAGGTCTGCCAGGTCAAACATCTGAAGTTTTGGTCAACAACGGAGACATGTTCTCTGTGAACAACTTGGTTGTTTGAGAACCGAGGTTTGATGGCATGTCCATTCCCTACACTGACTCCACTGCATGGGCACGAGGTGGGCACCAGCCAGGTGCCAAGAGGAACAGCCACCCCTGCCTGCCGGGCGGCGTGGCCTCCAGTCCTGGTCTCTGGGAGGGGAGGGCATGCAGTGACCCTCGGGAACTGTCGTCTCAGCCTCAGTTTAAGGAGGAGACAGAGTCTAAGAGCTGACGTGGCCTCTTTGCCCTTTACAACCAAAGAGCCACCAGTTCTGTCCATCTGGTCTCATTTCCTGCCTCTCGTTGCCTCCCTGCTGGCCTCACTGCTTCTGTTCACTTTATTATTATTTTTTCTGCACCCCTATGTTTATTGCAGTATTGTTTACAATATCCAAGATATGGAAACAACCTAAGTGTTCATGAATGGGTAATTAGATAAAGAAGTTGTAATTATAGCCCAGCCAGCATGGCTCAGTGATTGAGCACCGACCTAGGAGCCAGGACTCTATCCACTGAGCCAAACTGCCCAGGGCTGATGGCTCCTTTTTTGTGTTGTTGATGGTCTCACCAAGTTCCTTGAGGGTCAGACTAAGTCCCTTGGGCGTCCTTATGACCATTGTTTTAAACTCCGTATCTGGTAGTTTGCTTGTTTCCACTTCATTTAGTTCCTTTTCTGGAGATTTCTCCTGTTCTTTCATTTGTGACGTGCTTCTTCGTCTTTGCATTTGGGCTCTTCTCGCTTTAAACACGCACAGCTCTCTCCAGGCTCTGAGCGGGTCCGCCTGCTCCCAAAGCCTTATTGTTGGAGGAAGGAGGCCGATTGCCTCACCCTGGCAGCCAAGGCCCTCCCGGGTCCGGTCCAGCGCCCCTTCCAGCTGCCTCTCTTGTCTCCCTCCCCGTTAGGTCTGATCAAGTGAATGAATCGACACCCCTCCCCTGGGAGCTGACCTTTAGGCCAATTCACAATGGACATTCCCTTTCGCTTAGACACATCCCATTTGCTAAGACCCTTACCTCTCCGCTCCAGACCTCCCAGAATCCCGCCTTCCCCGAGAGCTTCCGGGGGAAAAGCCCTCCTCTGCTTCCCGTCCCTGGGTGCTGGCACCACTTGGGGGCTCAGCCCATCTGGTCTCCAGATGCCCTAATCAATTTATAATTCTTCACCCCTTTGGGCCTCATGCATTCCTCCTTTGGTGACCCTAACATTTGGTGCCAAAACCCAGGAAGGTTTCACGGGAAAGGGGAGCAATCTTCCTGGCTTCAGTCACCCCGAGTTTGCTACTTGGAGAGCAGTAGGCAGCAGCAGCTCCTCCTGGGCTTTCCTCCAAATCCCACTCGATTAGGCCTCCCTCCCGAACCAGCCAAGGAGGACGCCGGATCGGGCATCTCTCCTTCTCCATTGCTGACCCTCCATCCCACACCGGCCAGTCTTCTCTAGGTGAGTGACGTTCCACAATTCCCCTCGTCTCGAGTCTTCGGCCCTCTCTCTCACTGACTTCTCGGAAGTCTCTCATCTCAAAAGCCCTAGCGCTAGGCCACAAGACTCCTCAGTCATTTCTCGTGGTGACTGGTTTAGCAGTGGGGATGCCTGCCCTAAACAGTCACCTTTGTATCTGTGGTCTGTCACTCACTCTTCCTCTCTCGTGGGCCACGCCCACTCACTCTGCACACTCAGGGGAGAGATCAGGCCCAAGCACCTCACTTTGTTTTGTAACACTGTTTGGTCCCAATATAAACTAGATAATAAGTCTCAATGGCCTAAAAATGGCACTTTCAATTTTAACACATTGCACAATTTACTTTATTTATTTTTATTATTTTTTAAATATGCTTTTATTGATTTTAGAGAGAGAGGAAGGAAAAGGAAGAGAGAGACAGAAGCATCGATGAGAGAGAAACATCTACGGCTGCCTCCTGCAGGCCCCCTACTGGGGATCGAGCCGGCAGCCTGGGCATGCGCCCTGAGCAGATATTGAACTGGTGACCTCTTGGTGCCTGGGTCAGTGCTCAACCTCTGAGCCACACCAGCCAGGCCACATGGCTCAATTTAGATAATTGCTGTCACCGCAATGGAAAATGGTCAGAGATTCCCTACGTCCAGGTCTTTTCACCCTTCCGTCCTGACCCTCCCTCTCTCTCGGTCCTGCTCTACCCATCAGATCCTTCTCCTTCACACAAAACATCACCCCTGACACTTCTGATTCTGAATCTACTTTTGACCCAGAAGACCACCAGCTTCTACCCCCTTACGTGCCCCCTCCCTCACCGGCAATAGGTTCCCCAAACCCAGACCCTCCTAACCAGCAACCACCTTCTCCCCTGGCCCCTGAGAGCCCAAATCCCAAAACACGAGCGTCAGTACAGACTTTCTCCACCTAACACTTGCTCTCGGGCCACCCAAAGGGCGCCTTCCCCAATAGCCGCTTCTATTCCCACAGCTACTCTACCCTGAGGGAGGCAGCGGGAACTGAGGGGATTGTCCAGGTACACGTCCTATTTTCCACGCCCAACCGCACACAAATGAGAGGCATCTCAGGTCTTTTCCCACCAACCCCACCTCCTTTACCAAGGAATTTGCGTGCCTGACCCAGTCCTATGACCTGACCTGGCACGACATCCATGTCCTCCTGTCCTCCTCGCTCACCCAGAGGAGAAGGAGTGCGTCTGGCTAGCAGCTCAGGACCATGCCTATCTTATCCCTTCATAGACAGGACATGGCGGCCAACCTGGTTGGCACTGACACGGTCCTCCGAACTGACCCGAGACGGGACTCTCGGGTTAATTCTCCAGGGTGCCGGCTCCGTAGCCATATAATCCCGTCTCATTGCCGGACTCAAAAAGGCTGCCCATAAAGTGGTCACCTATGAAAAACTTAATGAAATCACTCAGGGCCCTGACGGAAACCCAGCTCTCCTCTCCCACCGCACAGAGGCCTTCCAGCAATTCACCACCTTAGACCCCTCCCCAGAGGGAGCCCTTCTTCTGAACACCCATTTTATAGCCCAATCAGCCCCTGATATACCCAATCAGCTGCAAAGTTCAAAAAGTAGACACAGAGCCACAAACCCCTCAAAAAGACCTCATTAACCAGACCTTTAAGGTCTTTAATAATAGAGATGAGGAGACCCACATCCAAAAACAAAGGCGAGACCAGGCCAAGGCTGAGGCCCAGAAGGAGGCCTTCCAGCTCCTAGCCACTGCTCTCACAAACCCCAAACGAAGTGCCGGTTCCTCCAACCCAGGGTAAGTCAGGGGCTAAGCCTCCTCCAGGCCGATGCTTCAAATGCAACAGGGAAGGACACTGAGCCAAGTCCTGCTCAAACCCAAGACCCCCGCCTGGGCCCTGCCCAAGGTGCAGGAGGGAAGGCCACTGGAAATCACACTGTAGTCTGGCCCCTCCGGGTCGGACCTCAGCAAGGCTGCCCTCTGGATCTGGTTTGGAGCTCCCAGACCTCCTGGGACTGGCCACCGAAGACTGAAGCTGCCCAGGCCCTGGTAGGGCCCCACAGACGTACATCACCAGGACAGAGCCTCGGGGAACGACTGTGGTGGCAGGGACCTGGATGACTGGATCTCCTTTTTAACTGGCACTGGGGCCACTTATTCTACCCTCCCCAAATTCGCTGGGACCCTTGTCCCCTCCTCAGTCTCTATTATGGGGGCTGATGGATTACTCTCACAGCCATCAGCCACCTCACGTCTACACTGCATCTTACTAAATACCCCTTTTATCCACTCTTTTCTCATTCTACCTCGGTGCCCGACTGGGGCACATCCCCTCATGAAGCCCAGCTGTCCGGAACCACAGTCACCTATCTCAGTTTCACTCTCACCCCACAAGGCCGAGCCATTACTGTTAGGTTGCTGAAGGAGGAATGCACAAGGCCAGAGTGGTGAGGGATCACGAATTTATTCGATCATCCACACACCAGGTGGCTGAGCCTGAATGGCTCCAGCCCCCAGAGGCTTTTAGAGGACTTTTGGTGGGCTGTTTCCTGGGTGGAGACTTCTTTATGCAGACCCGGAGGGGAGAGAATGGAATGTGGTCACCGCAAGTGGAATGTGGTCAAAGGGAATGTTCTTAGTGAAATGACCTGGAAAGCCAGTTCCCAGGGGAGGGGTATCATTTCAATTCCTTGATCAGACCTAACATTCCAGCCATTTTGTTTTATGGAATAGGGACGAAGGTCATATCCTCTGTAATTGCTTCCTGCTGAGGTGGGATGTCGAGCTCACAGGGGAATGGGCTTTGATAGTAGTGGGCTGGACGAGGGGTGCAGCAGCATGATTTCCCCAAGAGACTGGTTGGTGAAGTCTCAAGAGCGATCCTGTTGAGTGACTTGGGAGGTAAAAGCTGGTCCTGAGGCTGCCGCAGCGTCACTTGTCTAGTTTCCCTGCTATTTTTGTGCCTGGAGCTGAAATACAACTGAGACCTAGATGTTATCTTCAGGGAGGGAAAGATTAGGGGTTTCAGTTGCCTGACAAGTGATATGAATGGGAAGAATAGACTACCCTGGGGGTGAGGTTCTTGTTTTCCCAGTTTTGCCCCTTGCTGGGCATCCACAGGTGTCTTGTAGGTCCTGAGATGGGGTTTCAAAATAGGTGGAGCAGTGGTTAAGCTTCTTGTGGCAGGTCCAACCCCTGCTGTGATGCCCAGGGTTATTAGGAGAGGGATTATCTGGACTCCTCTTTTGTTGGCTATGATGGGTTACAGGGACAGGTAAGGACTGATTATTGGGAGCTATATCTACATTGGGTGAGAGACAAGAGTATAGGTTCCTGTCCAGCTGATGGGGAGACAGATGTATGTGTTTTCCCCACAGAGGAAGAAGAATCCCTGATCATGGAGACAAGCTGAAAGGTGTAAGGAGAAGAGGTGGACTAAAGGGTATGAGATTCCCTTTCTCAGTTCCACGCTCCAAGCTGAGAGGGTAGTCACCATGGCACTACCAATAAGGGGTGACAGATGAGTGGTTGAGATTGTGTTGCAGTGAAAGTGGGAGGGAATGTTAGAATGGGCTGTTATCCAAGGGAAAGGAGAAAGGTAAGGAAAGGAGCAGTTGAAGCCAGGGACCTGGATGGCTGGATAAGAAGTTAAGACACTGCACTCAGACCAGCCAAACTTAATACTTTAAATTTCCTAAGGTTATAACCTCCCATTCACTGGCTTAATTTCTTAGTTTTACTGAACCTTAATCCTTTCTGTTGTTACTTTTAAGCCTTAAATTGCTACATTAAAGAGTTTTACTTTTTTTCAAACAGAGCAACCAACTTGGTTGCCTTCCCAAAAAACAGGTAGGAGAGAGACATGCTGGGCAACACTGCAATGCATACATCTCAAGTAAAGGTAACTTTCTTTTTACTTATGGTGTCTCATTAATGGTGAGATTTAATGCTTAAATAATAACTTTTAGTTTATTCTGTAAATAGTAGTGGAAGAGATTTTTAAATTCCTTCTTTTTAAGCTTAAATTTACTTCTAAACAGCATTCTTTTTAGCTAGTGCTCATTTGCATATGTATGCAAATTTTACTTTGGACTTTACTAGAACCAGTTGCTTGCTGGAAGCTAATTCCAGCAGATCATAAATGCAAAAAGTTCATCAAAAGGTTGATGGAACTTGGGGCTTATTCCTCAGGGCTGAATATCTACATATTACCTGCTGCTGGAATAGCCGAAAGCATTTCCCCAAACCTAAAGATTTGCATATATTATTGCCTGCTACTGAGACAGCCGAAGGCAGTTCCCCCAAACTGACAATGCCTACTGTATACCAAACCTTAACTTTTGATATGGATATCTGCTTTGCCTTAGGGCAATTTGTGTTAATAAAGAGCTTGGGGTCCAGAGACTCAGAGAACTTGGTTACTGAAGCTAGGTCTCCTCTGGCTCCCCAAAATATCTTCCAAATTTATATTTCATGTCTAGTCT
This sequence comes from Myotis brandtii, assembly GCF_000412655.1. NCBI lineage: Eukaryota > Metazoa > Chordata > Mammalia > Chiroptera > Vespertilionidae > Myotis > Myotis brandtii. The sequence goes on along the minus strand of NW_005353538.1, from coordinate 215,316 downwards.
CTTTATTAATTTACTCACAGCCCTTCTCCAGATTCCTGAACCCTTGAAGCTGCGGAAAGACCTTAGCAGTTGCTCATAAAATATTGGCTTCTCATATGAACGAGTTTATATGAGACCTTAATTATATTGTGAAAATCTCACTTATCAAGTAATTAAAGTATGCCTATTAAAAAGCAAAGTAAGAAAACTTATACATTTGACCCATGAAGTGCAGATGCTTCCCCCTCCCCCAGCCAATCTGAAGAGCAGGTGGGCAGGGAGCTGAGGCATTTTGTATGCTCCTGTCTTAAAATTCTGCTGCTGAATTTCCTGGTTTAGCTTAAGAAGTATCCAGAAACCTTGTCTTTCAACATTTCTCTTTTCCTTCTCATTATATACGCAACCTTCACAAATTTCACACTTTCAAATTAGCCTTCAAACCTTTCTATGTCCTTCAAAAATGCATAACCATGCCTCAGACCTTCCATTAAGTATTTCTACTCTAATATTCTTTCTTTCTGTCATACCTTCAGCAACTTGTACAGACCTCTTCTTTCTTTTTTTAAAAAAATGTATTAGAATTCTTCACTCTTAGAACTACCTTAATTTTTCAATGATAACAAAAAGTAAACAGCCAACATTTCTTAGATTGACATTTATCAACACACTTTAAACACATTCTTACTTTCAAGAAAATATGCATTCAACAAAGTATAAGAGACCTTCTATAATAAGAGCTAAGAGCAGGCAAATTAAAACTTGTCTAGCAATCAATGTTTCAGTATTTTATGTTATTTTAAAATATTTAGATGTTTATCATTTAATCCTGCAATGCTCCAAAGTTTAGCCTGTAAGTTACCAAAGACTTTGAAAAATTACGTATAGTTATATGAGGCTGGAGAAAAGGCAGGGGGAGGAGGGAGCAGGCCCCACAGCCTGTTCCCAGGCCTCTAGCCGCTTGGATTCAAAACTGCAGGATTTTTCCTTAGAGATAACATGCTAAGGTTTGGGAGATAATGAGCTCATTTTACGATAACAGCCGGACTGTTAAGTAAGCCTGTGCAGTAAAGAAAGTTGTTCTTTGGGAAGGGTGGCGTGTGGGGGAGGGGTGAGAAGGCGCTGAGGTCAGAGCAGTTGTCAGAGCATTAAAGGGTGAGAATGTTGGCCTTGGGATCTAAAGGCTCAATGAGGGGGGTCCCTTTCCATTGTCATGTCATAGAGAAGCTTTGCAAGAAGACTACAGTTGTGAACCCGGAGGCGAGAGTACCCAGTGAGCCTGAGAAAGGAGAAAATTTCTTGTTCAGAGGAGGGGACAGTCTTAGAGGAGATAAGGAGATAAGGCGTTTACAGTCCAAGGAATGGCGCGGCCTTGTGGGGTGAGAGAGTGAAGCTGAGGTAGGTGACTGTGGTTTGGGACAACTGGGCTTTATGAGGGGATACATGGTAGCCCTGGCCGGGCACCGAGGTAGAATGAGAAAAGAGGGAATGAGGGGATTTAGTAAGATGCAGTGTAGACATGAGTGGCTAATGGCTGTGAGACTAGTCCGTCAACCCCCACAATAGAGACTGAGGAGTGGACAAGGGTCCCAGCGAATTCGGAGAGGGCAGAATGAGTGGCCCCCAGTGTCGATTAAAAAGGAGATCGGCTTATCCCCCACCACAGTCGTTCCCCGAGGCTCTGTCCTGGTGATGTACGTCTGTGGGGCCCTGTCAGGGCCTGGGCAGCTTCAGTCTTCGGTGGCCAGTCCCAGGAGGTCTGGGAGCTCCAAACCGGATCCAGAGGGCGGCCGTGCTTCACTGGCTGAGGGCTGACCCGGAGGGGCCAGACTACAGTCTGCTTTCCAGTGGC
>NW_005353538.1:211312-213441 GCF_000412655.1 Myotis brandtii | reverse complement strand
ACCCTTCCATCTCATCTCTACTCACATATACACAGTATATATTCAAACCAAGTTGCTGCTATTTAAACCAAGTAGAATTTTCACTATTTCTAAAACATGCCTGGTCTTTTCCACCTCCACACACTCAATTTCCCTCCCAATCTTCCTTCCTTTCTAAATTCTCTAAAGTTTTGCTTATACTTGAATGCTATCCTGCCATGTTGAGACAGGCCAGTGAGCCAGGACACGTAGAATAGGGAAACTGAGGCAGCTAACAAACTGGCAGAGCAGTTTACAGTAGATACAGAAGTTCACCTCCCTACAGACAATGTCTAGGCATCTAGATGCAGAAAAGCAGCAAAAGCAGGTGGATGATACCAGGACCAGCTGCAATGACTAATGACCCCCTGCCCTGGTGCTGACCAATCAGTGGAGACCACCGCCCCGAAGGCGCACACTTAGAAACCTGATAAATATTCTGCTGAAACCCTCCCTCAAGACCTCCCCTAAGATTCCTGCCTGCAAGAGCAGAGATGCAAGCCTCAAGACAAAGGACCCAGCACTCTGTCCCCCTCTGGGGAGCAGCCCGGAGCCATTAGTACATTCACATTCTTGTACAACCATCTAGGTCTTCTTCACCTACTTCTTCCCCCACAGGCATGCATCTCTTAAACTCTAAAGGCCCCACAACAGACTTGCATCCAGGGGAGCAATGGGCAGTGGCAGCTCCTCACAGGCTAACCCTGTTCCAAGGCCCCCTTTTCTCTGACTTCCCAGAGAGCTAGGGTAGCCCAGCCTAAGTGCTCCTGTTGCTTCTTCTATGCTAATCCCTTTCTTGTTTTACTGTCCCCAGCTTTCATAAACGTTCCCTCATCTGGACTCATGTTGTGAAAATTTTCCTGCATGAAGTCAAGAACCCACATACTGCCAGTCAGGACTAGGCAGGCCCGCCAAGGGCCAGGTCCCCTTTCCGGTAACAATGTCATCATTTTTATTATCTTTCACCCAGTGTTCCACCATCTAGTGCTCTCAGAATATAGCTCTTCCTCTTCCCCAAAACCTGACATGTGGCCTTCCTTCTGTGTTATAAGTACTCTTATTTATTGAACTAAGTAACATAGCCAAATCTCATTAAAATACAAGTATACTTACTCTTAAATATCTCATCTTGAAACTATTTTTTCTAGTTTCAATAATAAATGATATTAAGCCACTTTAAAACATCAAATAGACAATATGAAGAAGGAAAAGGGGTATCAGCTTTTGCCTAATTCCTGGTACCACCCACCCAAGCAGAAGAAACACTATTAATTCAGATCAACAAAAATTCAGACCTGGGGAACGAGTGCAGAGAAAGGAGAGCAGAATGAGGTAGATGATGCAGAGTGTGGTGAGAAAAGCTTAAGATTAGAGTGAAAAGACTGAATTATATTTCTATAAACTTGAACAAATTTGTTAACTTCTCTAATATATAAAATATATATAAAAGGGGGGAAATGCAAAACTAATAATATTGCTTTGAGAATTAAGTGAAACTAATAAACGTTGATGCGTGACAGGTGCCAAGGACATAGCTATTGGATCTAAAGCTGCCTGAGGACATTCTGAGATCACGTAATTGGCAGAAGAGTCACTGTTATAAAAGATGCCCAGATTTCCAATTCAGTATTCTTTCTACTGTATCATCACTGCGGAGGGTTTAGCGTGTCCTTTTTCTTGCCCTGAACCATGTATCAGCATGCCTCTGAGTTCTGCCTCTTTGGTCAAAGGCATCACTATTCTTTTAGGCTCCCAGATAAAAATCGTGTACTCCCCTTCAGCTCTTCCTGCTACTTCCCTGTCAGTGCCCAATCAATGAGCTTCTTCTATAGCACTCAGTAAAACAAGCACACATTCTGCTAACTGCTTATAAAGAAAAGAGGCGGCTTGTGTAGCCCGACCCCATTCAAGGAACAGCAGCCTCCTGATCACCACACCCTCTATCTGAGAAACAGCAGCTGTGTGTGAAGCCTCCCCACCAGCCAGAGAGGAGCCACCACAGCAGTGAACAGCACCCACCACAGGAGCTGCTCCCAACTGAGGAGCAGCTGCTACCACAACCGCCCGATGAACAACCACAGCCCGAGGAGCCACTGCCACCCAGGGAGCAG
>NW_005353538.1:201456-202349 GCF_000412655.1 Myotis brandtii | reverse complement strand
TAATGGGGACCAGTATAGACTGATGAACAGGGATAGATGCAGAGGCAGAGCAGCATTGAACAGACTGTCAAACTACAGTGGGAAGCCTGGGGAGGGCTTGGGGGGGCGTTAAGAGATCAACCGAAGGACTTATATGCATCCATATAAGCATAACCAATGGACGTAAGACACTGGGGGGTAGGAGAGGCCAGGAGATTGTCAAGGGCGTGGGAAAAAGGGAGACATATGTAATACCCTTTGTAATACTTTAAGCAATAAAACAATTAAAAAAAAAAAGAAAAGAGGCAAGACCCAAACACTCCTTTCAAGTAACTTATTTATGATGTTGCTCATATCCCTAAAACAAAAGGCAGCTTTTCAGAAATACCATGGAAAGAGACACAATATGCTATCAGACCACTGACAGGGAATCAGTGGGTAGTGGTGAGGGGAGAGGGAAAGAGAGAAAGAGAAATATGAATGAATATGAATAATGAAGAAGGTAGGGTTTGCTATATGGTTTTGGGAAAGAAGGAGAAAATAACTTTTTGTTTATAGCATACAGTATGATTAAGGCCTGGGTATGGAAAAACATAAAACCCATTCAAAAACCTCACATAGACAACAGAAAGGGGGTGGGGAGAAAGGCAGAAGAGGTAAAAGGGGCCAAGTATATGGTAACAGGAGACTTGACTTTGGGTGGTGAACACAAAGATGATATATTATAGGATTGTACACTTGAAACCTATATAATTTTATTAATCTATGTCATTCCAATAAAATTAATTTAAAAAATGAGTTCAGAGAATGTGGGATAGTCTCTTTCAAATGTGGAAAAGATGAGTCTGGTGTTCCTGGGAAGCCTTGGACGCCATCCTGAGAACTTTTATCTTTCCTTTATTGGCAGTGGGGAG
>NW_005353538.1:196144-200245 GCF_000412655.1 Myotis brandtii | reverse complement strand
AAAAAAACAAACCATTTCACAACCACCCAGACCACAGACACGCACCCTGGGTACATAAGGCCCGGAAGTTGCATCATTCCTAGCTGTTGAACTGAGAGTGATGTCCCACATAAACCTGTCTCTGTTATTTGGGTTAGATTACAAGGTCTCCGAGCATGTAGAATGAGGCCATGGCTTCTTCCTATAGCTCTTGACACCTAGAAAATGCAGGTGTGCCCCAATTTGACTTTACACTGGAGTGTCGATCACACGAGTGTGGTGTTCAGTCCTGGGCATGATGAAGGCACTTGGGACCAGGATTCAGTGAGCTTCTGCCTGGAGTCATGTTGTAGTGTTTTGAGGTTTAAGGGGCCGACACAAGAAAGAGTGATTGTCTTTCTCTTGAGTGACTCCACATACTAAAGTGGAACTAGTGCCAGGAGGGGCATGCTACAGACAAGCAGGTTTCGGCTCGGTATAAGAAAATGTTTCCAAAAGAGCGGTCGAAAGCTGGTGCCTTGGACACGGAAGAACTACTCATCACTGGAGATACTGAAGAGGAGGTAGACTAGGCCAGGAGTCGGCAAAGTTTCTGGGTAAAGGTCAAAGAGGAAATATTTTAGGCTTTGTAGGCCAGATGCCACAACTGGCCTACTCTATGGTGGCATGGAGAAGCCACAGACAATTTGAAAGCAAACAAGAGTGGTTGTGTTCCAGCCCTATTATTCAGAGAAAGAGGTGGCCCCTGGTCTAGGCTAGGAGTCGGGGGGGAGACTGAAGAGGAGGCTTGAGCAGTGGATCAGATAGACAAGGAGGGACTATGGTCTCTCCCAATCCTGACAGCCTTATATATTTTTAATCAAGAAAATTGGATACGGTAATACTTCATCTAATCCATTATCTCAGATTATTGGAACAGAGGATGCCTTTTACTGAATAACCAAGTATTAACTAGAAACTCTTTTAGTTTCAGCCTTGACCGTTGAAAATATTTCTAAAACTCCAGAATCTTCCGCCCTGCCTTAGGTATTAGACCAACGATAACAGAACTTGATGACTAAGGGCTTCTCAGAGCCTCAAATAATCTTTTCAGATACCAAATCTCACACGCCTTGTGGCTAAAGCTGTATAAGGGGCCTGGGCAGCTTCTTCGGTGGCCAGTCCCAGGAGGTCTGGGGGCTCCAAACCTGATCCAGAGGGCGGCCGTGCTGGACGGGCTGAGGCCTGACCCGGAGGGGCCAGACTACAGTCTGCTTTCCAGTGGCCTTCCCTTCCACACCTCGGGCAGGGCCCAGGCGGGGGTCTCGGGTTTGAGCAGGACTTGGCTCAGTGTTCTTCCTTGTTGCATTTGAAGCATGAGAGAGAGGAAGGGTTAGTGATGGACCACAAATCCAAAGGTGACTGTTTAGAGCAGGTGTCCTTGCTGCTAAGCAAATCACCACAAGAAACGAGAGGTGACCCTCTGGACTGGGCGTTCCCATTCCAGAAGGACCCAAAGCTGAACGGCTGAGGAGTCTTGTGGCCTAGCGCTAGGACTTTTGAGACGAGAGAGACTTCCGAGAAGTCAGTGAGAGAGAGGGCAGAAGACTCGAGATGAGGGGAATTGTGGAACGTCACTCACCTAGAGAAGACTGGCCGGTGTGGGATGGAGGGTCAGCAATGGAGGAGGAGAGATTCCCGCTCCAGCATCCTCCTTGGCTGGCTGGGGGGGGGGGGGCGGGGGATCCCGTAAGGGAGGGAGGCCTGATGGAAGCTGGCAATTGAGTCACCTGAGTAGGATTTGGAGGTAAGCCCAGGATGAGCTGCCGCTGCCTACTGCTCTCTGAGTAGCAAACTCGGGGTGATTGAAGCCAGGGCGATGGCTCTCCATCTCTGTGGAACCCTCCTGGGTTCCAGCACCAAAAATTAGGTCGCCAAAGGAGGAATGCACGAGGCCAGAGTGGTGAGGAATTACGAATTTATTCGATCATCCGCATACCACGTGTCTGAGCCTGGATGGCTCCAGCCCCCAGTGAGGGGAGTCAGCGACTTTTAAAGGACTTTTGGAGGGATTTTTCTGGGAGAAGACTTCTTTGTGCATACCCGGAGGGGAGAGAATGAAATGTGGTCACCACAAGTGGAATGTGGTCAAAGGGAATGTCCATTGTGAAATGACCTGAAAAGCCAGTTCCCTGGGGAGGGGTATCAATTCAACTATTTGATCAGACCTAACAATTACCTTCCTGTAGAGGGCTTTAGGCTTCTCACAAAGGCACTCCTCACTGATGAGAGGGACCCCTCACTGAGCCTTTAGATCCCAAGGCCAGCATTCTCACCCTTTAATGCTCTGAAAACTGCTCTCACCTCAGTGCCTTCTCACCCCCTTCCCAAAGAACAACTGTATTTACTGCTAAACTGCAAACACGTACTTAGCAGTCCAGTTACTATCAGAAGCTGAACTCATTATCACCCAAACCTTAGCATATTACCTCTAAGGCAGTGGTTCTCAACCTGTGGGTCGCAACCCCTTTGGGGGTCAAACGACCCTTTCACAGGGGTCACCTAAGACCATCAGAAAACACATACATAATTACATACTGTTTTTGTGATTAGTCACTATGCTTTAATTATGTTCAATTTGTAACAATGAAAATACATCCTGCATATCAGATATTTACATTACGATTCATAACAGTAGCAACATTACAGTTATGAAGTAGCAACAAAAATAATTTTATGGTTGGGGGTCACCACAACATGAGGAACTGTATGAAAGGGTCGCGGCATTAGGAAGGTTGAGAACCACTGCTCTAAGGAAAAATGTGGCTGTTTTAAATCCAAGCGGCTGGAGGCCTGGGAACTGCAGTCCTAGAACAGGCTGGGGGGCCTGCTCCCACCTCCCCCACCTTTTCTCCTGCCCCATATGCCTGTACATACTCTCCCAAAGTCGTTGATAAACGTAAAGGCTTTGGTTAATTGATAAACATCTAAATATTTTAAAATAACATAAAATACTGAAATATTGATTGTTAGACAAGTTTTAAATTTGCCTGCTCGTGGCTTTTAGTACAGAAGGTCTCTTGTACTTTGGTAAAGGCATATTTCCTTGAAAGTAAGAGTGTGTTTAAAGTGTGTTCTGTTTTTTTGTGAATGGGTAGAAGGTTTGTGAAAGTTGTAGAAAAGTTTGTCCAGTGAATCAGGGCCTGATCCCCCTGACATCCCAGGGGACCCCTCTCTCTTAGGAAGCTAAAGCAGCCCGCCCAGACGCTCCTGTGGCTTACGTCCTTAGATCGGAGCCAGACTTGCTTCATTCTCACCGCTCATTCAGTCCTGGACAGTATCACTGAAGCCTCACAGGTCTTCCTGCTTGGCATTCAGGAACCTCTCTCCCCTCTTCTCGCCTTCTTAAAGGTCATTCACTGCAAAGGACACCGAGTCGGGAATGATCCCGAAATAAAGAGAGATAACAAAGCAGACCAGGAGGCCAAGGCAGTGGCTCAGAGGAAGCCCCCATCTCCCCAACTCTCAGCTACACCCCATGTAACACCCTCATACACTCCAGGGGAACTTAGTCCCTAGTGGCTCGTGGGGCCACTCAGGAAGATCCATGGTTAAAATTTCAGGGAAAGTATATCCTTCCCCAGGGACAGGCCCACAACATCATACAGCTACTCACAATTCCCTACATATAGGATACAGACCCCTTCTACAACTCCTAACCGCCCCCCCCGCCCCCCGCCATCACATGTCCTAGCCTAGCCTCCCTACTGCAAGATACACCAAAACCTGCTCCACTTGTTACTCACTATCTCCCCAAGGACAGGGTAGGCCTCCTCCTTTCCCCACTCATCAGGCAAGGGGCCAAACCCCTGGACAAGACTGGCAGATCGACTACACTCACTTGCCCCCTATTAGAAGGACCAAGTTTCTCTTAACCCTCGTAGACACCTCCTCAGGCTGAGCAGAAGCGTTCCCCACTGCGTCTGAAAAGTCCTCCGAGGTCACACAAGCTCCCATTCAGCTTGTCATCCCCAGATTTAGCCTCCCCACCTCACTGCAATCAGATAATGGACCTGCTTTCATATTTCAAACTAGAGGCCGGGTGCCCGAAATTCATGTGTGTGGGGGGGAAGGTCCCCTCAA
>NW_005353538.1:195501-196055 GCF_000412655.1 Myotis brandtii | reverse complement strand
CCCCTTGCCCCGCCAGCCTGGTCACCCCATGCAGCCTGCTGTTCAGTCGTTTGGTTGTCATTCACTAACCCCCCTGCCGGCCTGGTTGTAAGCAGCCATGTTGTGAGGGTGCGAGAGTTAATTTGCATATCACCTCTTCATTATATAGGATGACTCAACAGGTCTCCTCCACTCTGAGCACTCATGGAGCTTACACCCCACCGGCCCCAGCCTCCAGGCAGAAAAGGCAGACTCCTTGATTCAGTCTCACCTAGCTAAACTGACTCTCGGAGTCAAAGAGCCTTAAACTACTCTCCCTGCCTCTAGCCCTTATGCGCATCAGGGCAACCCCCGCCCCCACCGTGCACCCTCCTTCCTTAGTCCCTTTGAATTCATGTATGGAAGACGCTTTTATTAGGAAACTTCCCTTCCACGGGGACCCCTCTAGGAGACTGTGTCCCCTTTTATTTTATTTTATTTTTTAAAAAAATATATTTTATTGATTTTTTTTTTTTAACAGAGAGGAAGGGAGAGGGATAGAGAGTTAGAAACATCGATGAAAGAGAAACATCGAT
>NW_005353538.1:189671-195308 GCF_000412655.1 Myotis brandtii | reverse complement strand
GGAATCGAACCCGGGACCCTCCAGTCCGCAGGCCGATGCTCTATCCACTGAGCCAAACCGATTAGGGCTGTGTCCCCATTTTAAATCTCGTCCGACAGTTACTGAGAGAACATGCGGATCAGGTCCTCCATTGACTTTTTATGGCAGACCCCCCCTCCCCACCTCCCACACACACACTCCTCTACAGCCAGGGGACTGGGTCCTCCTAAAGGAAATCCATTTGTCAAATAATTTACAGCCCCAATGGCAAGGCCCTTATCAGGTACTCCTAACCACCCCACTGCAGCTAAACTACCCGGCATCCCCCATGGTTCCACCTTTCCACATTAACACCCGCCCCACAACACCTCCATCACATAGCTGAGTCCCCTAAGTATCACAGCCACCTGGTCGGGCCCACCAGACCCCGCCTCGCCCACATCCCAGAGGGAGTGGACGACTGAGTGAGCACCCTGCACGTGCCCCCGTGTACTGACCCTACAAACCCTGCCTTTCCTGGAAGCCCCCTCCTCTCCCAAGACAAGTCCTCCAGGTCCTACTACTGCCCCTCCCCCTTTGCATCAGGATTCTCACCATCCTATGGGACTCCCTTCTCCAAGGGACTTCGCTTACCCGTGGGGTGAGATTTTCTTCCTTCTGGGTCCCCAACATACCCTTCCCCCTTGGGAGCATCCCTGCCCTGGAAGTGGGGCTTAGCTCTTCTCACCCTCTCCCAGCCCTCCTCTCCTCCACCCACAGGGAACCTTCCCACCTCCACTCGTCTCCAACCAACACCTAACCTCGCCCATTCCCTCCTAAGCCAGACCATTCCAGCCTTACCCAGGGCTGCTGGCTCTGCCTTTCCCTCTTCTCTTCCGCAAATGCCACCATCCCTATCCCAATCCAGAGGTGGAATCAGGCAAACATCACTAGTTTATAAAAAGGGAACTGATTCTTGAAAAGGCAGACACCCTTCTAGGCAATTATCCTGCAGCCCAGGCATCAAGCCTCCCTTCTTTTACGTTCTTATATTCAATCTCTTGCTAAGGCAGCTCCTTCCTCCACCCTGGTCACAGGTCCTATCACTCTGCACACCCCACCAATCGCCCAAGCCCCTTTATGCTTTACAAGGTCACAGGGTCACAGGGCAATATAGCAATGGGCCATCTCCCATCATCAGCCTGCAACACCACAGTTAACCATGAACTACTGAACGGCCAGTGGTCCCAACAGGTTAACTACCAGGTCCCCCCGGAGGCCAATGGTTATTTCCTACAGCCGATCTGTTTTACTTCTTATCCAACCATCCAGGCCCCAGGCTTCAGCTGCTCCTTCCCTTCCCTTTCGCTTTTCCCTTGGATAACAGCCCATCCTCGCGTTCCCTCCCTTTCACTGCAATGGAATCTCAACCACTGAACTGTCACCCTTATCGGTAGCGCCATGGCGACCACCCTCTCGGATTGGAGCGTAGAACTGGGAAAGGAACTTCACACCCTTTAGTCACCTCTTCTCCCTACCCCTCAGCTTGTCTCCATGATCAGGGATTCTTCTTCCTCTGTGGGGAGAACAGACTTCTGCCTCCCACCAACTGGACAGGAACCGGTACTCTCGTCTATCTCTCATCCAGTGTAGATGTGGCCCCAATAATCAGTCTTTACCTGTCCCCGTAACACATCACAGCCGACACAAAAGAGGAGTCCAGATAATCCCTCTCCTCATAACCCTGGGCATCACAGCAGGGGTTGGACCTGCCATAAGGGTTGGCCTAACCACTGCTCATCGTGTTCTGAAATCCTGTTTCAGGACCTACAAGAAAGCCTAGATGACATTGCCAAAACTTTAGTTCAAATTCAGGATCAGACAGACTCACTAGCGGCTTCACCCTCCAAAATCGAAGAGGACTAGACCTCTTTTTTTTTATTATTTCAAGAAAAATGATTTTAAATATAATAATATTACATACAATAAACATTAATATTTCAAGAAAAAGTATTTTAAATATCTGCCTCTGTATCTATTATTGTTCAAAAGTTTGTAATGGTCTTTATTATCCATGAATGAGTGAGATCATGTGGTATTTTTCCTTCATTGACTGGCTTATTTCACTTAGCATAATGCTCTCCAGTTCCATCCATGCTGTTGCAAATGGTAAGAGTTCCTTCTTTTTTACAGCAGCATAGTATTCCATCGTGTAGATGTACCACAGTTTTCTAATCCATTCATCTACTGATGGGCACTTAGGCTGTTTCCAGATCTTAGCTATGGTGAATTGTGCTGCTATGAACATATGGGTGCATATATCCTTTCTGATTGGTGTTTTTGGTTTCTTGGGATATATTCCTAGAAGTGGGATCACAGGGTCAAATGGGAGTTCCATGTTTTGTTTTTTGAGGAAACTCCATACTGTCTTCCATAGTGGCTGCACCAGTCTGCATTCCCACCAGCAGTGCACAAGTGTTCCTTTTTCTCCACATCCTCTCCAGCACTTGTCGTTTGTTGATGATAGCTATTCTGACAGGTGTGAGATGGTACCTCATTGTTGTTTTGATTTGCATCTCTCGGATGATTAGTGACTTTGAGCATGTTTTCATATGTCTCTTGGCTTTCTGAATGTCCTCTTTTGAAAAGTGTCTATTTAGATCCTTTGCCTATTTTTTGATTGAATCGTTTATCTTCCTTTTGTTAAGTTGTATGAGTTCTCTGTACATTTTGGAGATTAAGGCCTTATCTGAAATATCATTGGCAAATATGTTCTCCCATGCAGTGGGCTTTCTTGTTGTTTTGTTGATGGTTTCTTTTGCTGTGCAGAAGCTTTTTATTTTGATGTAGTCCCATTTGTTTATTTTCTCCTTGGTTTCCATTGCCCTAGGAGCTGTGTTGGGAAAGATATTGCTATGACATATGTCTGATATTTTGCTGCCTGTGGATTCTTCTAAGATTTTCATGGTTTCCCGTCTTACGTTTAAAGGAGGAGGCCTCTTGACGGTGGAGGAAGGGGTCTGTGCTTCTGCCTGGGAGAAGTATGTCTGCCTGGCTCTTCCCTCCACAGGACGTTCACATTCCTATTCCTCATCCTCATGTTTGGCCCCTGTGTTCTGCGCCATTTCTCATCGGTCCCTCAGGACCGCCGTGAGCCTTCAGCCACCGATCTCTCAGGGAAATCCTGCACCACGACCCCCGCGCAACCAGGGGGAACCTATGCGGCCTCCCGCCGACTGACTCACAGTCCCCCCCTCAGCACGCCCACCCCTCAGCAGGAAGCAACTAGGAAGATATGACCATCGGCCCCATTCTGCCCCAAATGAGCCTGGAACGTTAGTTTTGATCAAATAATTGAATCGATACCCCTCCCCGAGGAGCTGGCCTTTGGGCCACTTCACGATGGACATTCCCGTTTGCGTGGGCCACATTCCACTTGCTAAGACCCGTCTCTCTCTCCGGGACTTTCCCAGAATCCGGACCCACCCAGAGAGCTCCCCGCTGAGAACACATGCTTAGAGTCCTTTAAAACCTCCCCCCACCCCTGGGTGCTGGAGCCATTCTGGGGCTCAGCCCATCTAATTTTTACCGAACACACTTAAAATTGTTCACCCCTTTTGGCTTCATGCGTTCCTCCTTCAGTGACCATAACCCTCCACACTCACTCCTCACCCATAACCCAGCAGCAGGAAGCCCTTAGCGGTTCTCAACCTGTGGGTTGCGACCCCTTTGGCGGTCAAACGACCCTTTCACAGGGGTCGCCTAAGACCATCCTGCATATCAGATATTTATATTACGATTCCTAACAGTAGCAACATTACAGTTATGAAGTAGCAACGAAAATAATTTTATGGTTGGGTCACAACATGAGGAACTGTATTTAAAGGGCCAGAAGGTTGAGAACCACTGCGCTAAGGCTTAGCGCTTCTGTGACCACCTGGCGCCCGTGCCTACTTCCCAGGGCCGTGTCCTCAGCTCTGAGACCTCCCTCCCCCACGGTGCCTCTCCCTAAAGGCTCCTGTTCTTTCTCAGCACCGGGCCTGCACTGCCCTCTCCGAGACGCCTTTGCCAGCTCTGCTCTGGCCCCTCCCGGACCCCGTGCACCCTCTGCCTGCTTCCACTCCGCACATCTGTCGTGACCACTGTTCACGTCTCTATCCCCCGAACCTGCAGTTCCTCAAGGGCAGGAACTATGCTTTGCCATTCACTTAAAGGGCTCCCTGAGCACTAACTGTGTGCGCACTCCCTGCCAGCTGCTGGGATGTGCGTTTCCGTGTTAGGCAGCATGCCTAGTGCAGAAGAATCAAGCACCCCGGTGACCATAGCAATAAAGGAGCCCACACCTCCTTGGCCATAGACCGTGAAGGGAAGGAAACGGGGGGTGTCGTGGGGCCTGGCACCAGCAGGTATGGGATAAATTTGACTTCCACCCCAACCAGTGTGGCCTAGTGGATAGAGCGTCGGCCTGCAGACCACAGGGTCCCAGGTTCGATGTCGGTCAAGGGCACGTACCTCAGTTGCAGGTTCCTCACCAAGGGCCCTGATTGGGGCGCGTGCAGAAGGCAACCAATCGATGTGTCTCTCTGTCTCTCCCTCTTTCCTTTACTCTCCCTAAAAATCAATGGGAAAATATCCTCGGGTGAGGATTTACAATAAAAATAAATAAATAAATAAATAAATGCACGCGACCCCCCTGCCCAGCGTGCCGGCTGGGCACTGGCTGCTGTCTGCAGGGCGCTGCCGCCGCCGTGGGCGTGTTGGCTCACGCTGGTCTCCATGCTCCTCACGGGAGCTGAGCTCAGGCCCCAGGGCCTGGCACACAGCAGGTGTGTGGCCAGGAGGTTGAGTGGGAAACGGACTTGCATCCTTGTGTGTGAGTCGTGATGGCCTTGCCACCCAGGGCGCCCAGACCCCAGGGTAGGGGGGCCCGAGCTCTGGAATGGCTGCCCCCCTCTCCCCTGAGTACCCTCCCCGTGGCCGTGGAGCCCAGGGAGCGGTCCTCTGAGGCCGTGTGACCGTGAGCAAGTCCTGCAGCCTCTCCGAGCCTCGCTCTCCTCGCCTGCACCGCGGAGATAACAGCAGTACGTCCGGCACTGCTCCGAGGAGGTTCAGTTCATGCACAGAAAGCGTGAGGGCCACGCCTGGCATGGACAGGTGCCTGTGCATCTGAGTTATGACTGCTGTCATCTATGTTATTATTACTATTTCTTTGTTGTTGTTGTTGTTAATCCTCACCCGAGGATATTTTTCCAATGATTTTTAGAGAGAGTAGAAGAGAGAGGGAAGGACAGAGAGAAACATCCATGTGAGAGAGACACATGGATTGGTTGCATCCTGCACACACCCGACCAGAGCCCAGGCTGGGAGAAGCCTGCAACTGAGGTACGTGCCCTTGACCGGAGTCGAACCTGGGACCCTTCAGTCCAAGGGCCAGCGCTCTATCCACTAAGCCACACCGGCCAGGGATTATTATTATTATTACCATTTCTACTGCGGGTTCCCAGGGAATGCCTCACTGTCCTCTGCCACCCACACTGGCCCAGCCCCCTCCGGCCTGACCTGTGGCTGGAGCCTTCCTTCTGCAGGACGCTGTGGGGAACTGGGCTTAATTAAGCATCTCACCTGGGGTGTGATCAGCGGCTGCTGAGACAGCTGAGGGCGGGGGGCGGGGGAGGGTCT
>NW_005353538.1:187581-189535 GCF_000412655.1 Myotis brandtii | reverse complement strand
AGGGCGGGGAGATGACGGAGGGCCAGGGGGAGAGACAGAGCAGGAGGCTCCTGGTGTCAGGGTGGTACTTCCAGGCTCAACCAGCCCACTTTGTTCAACAACTGAGGACCCAGGAATAACCCTTCAGCTCCTCCCAGTTCCTGGGTAGGGCTCCCCCCGGCTCCCAGAGCTGTAGTCCATAGTTACTATCACCCACTCATTCAAGTCATTCACCCCAAAACTGGGGGAGGGGAGAAAAGTAGGCTTACGGTTGTGGGTACACGAAGCAAAGTCAATAAAGCTATTGTAATGGTCGTAGCCTCATGTTTTGTATATGAACACTGTAGACCTACTTTTCTCCCCCCCCACCCCCCACCCCCGTGCTTGTCCACCCGCAGCCAGCCTGCTCTGTGCAGTCTCCCTGCTAAGAATGGTTTCTACATTTTAAAAGGGTACATTGTAAGAAAAAAACAATAAAACAAAACTCAAAGACTACTAGGGTGCAGAGACCTATGTGGCTTCAAAGCCTGAAATATCTATTTTCTGATGTTTTACAGAAAGCGTTTGCTGAGCCCGGAGAGAAGCCGCTGTCAGCACCTCGCTCTCCTCACCTGGGAAGCACAGGGTCGAGGTAGACACCCCACTCCCTCCGTGTGGGACGAGGGTTCTGCGTCCCAGTGTCCCTGTCTCTGGCTGCAGGTCTGAGAGAGCCACGCTGTGCCTCCAGCAGGTGCCCAGGCGGGCCGGCTGGTGCTGTGGTTGGTCCGGAGGAGCCGTATGGGCTCGGCAGGCAGTGGAACTCTGAGCCGCAGTTTCCTCCCCTGAAAAGGGGGATAATAATTTAGCGCCTGCTTCCTGGGGTGCAGTAAGAACCAAAGCAGAGAATTAAACGAGGAGCCTGTAAATTCTCCAGGGCCCACATGCTAGCCACGGTTGTTACTGTTATTCCTGCACATGTCATGGGGACTCAGCTTTGCTAGTTCTACTTGATACATTTTTTTTTCCAGGCAGGAAGGGAGAAGGAGAGAGAGAAACATCCATGATGAGAGAGAATCATGGATCGGCTGCCTCCTGCACGCCCCCTACTGGGGATGGAGCCCGCAACCTCAGGCCGGAATGGAACCGGGACCCTCAGTCCGCAGGCCGGGGCTCTATCCACTGAGCCAAACCAGCCAGGGCTACTTGATACAATGTAACCCCCAGATGCGGTTCCTTAGGATAGTTTGGTTCCCGAAGATCAGAGAGGCCCCGGGTGAGTGCGCTCTGGGATGGGGGTCTGTGGCCTGCTCTCTGCCTGCCCCTCAGTCATGAGGGGGATGGACTGTGAGCAGGAACGGGAACATGACGGGAAGGAAGAGTCCAGGCTGGGGAAGGCCAACTCCCGGAGTCTAGATTCCCACCCACCCCCAGGCCCGCGCTGGAGCCAGACCCACACAGCAGGTTCAGGACTCACCTCTGCTCCCTGGAAGGGAGCATTTGGCTTTACTGCTTTCAACCAATGGCTGTTGGTGCCAATTTAACGCCCACAGGAAGCCCCAGTTTGGGGTGCAGTACAAGGGCTGTGAGGCCACTCAGACCGGACATTGCCGGCCTTCAGCTCAGCCAGGGAGATGCGGCCTTCGGTGGAAAGGGAGAGGGCACTGTCAGAGCCGAGGGGAGCTGGCTGATATGGACAGAAATCCCCACCCTGGTCCCCGATTGGTCAGTCCTCATGCAAATGAGGATCCAAACAATCGCAGTGTGATTGCTCCAAAGGGCACTGTCCTGATTGGTTAGAATAGAGCCACTCTGATTGGTTGGAGCTGCACAATTCTGATTGGATGGGGAAAGCCTCAATCCTATTGGTTGAGCTAGGATTCCAGGAAACCTTTATAAGGGCTGGCTCAGGGGCAGGAGCACAGTGCAGGCGGCAGTTCAGTGCGGAGGCTTCTAGCCACCAGGAGCCATTCTCAATAAGTGTGTTTTTTTTCTTCTC
>NW_005353538.1:185896-187423 GCF_000412655.1 Myotis brandtii | reverse complement strand
CAGCGCTGGCCTCATCTCTTCATGCCCTTGACTGATCTTTGTTTAGCATTTTCTTTTCAGTGACTCTTCCCATGTATATCCAGTTTGCTTTCCACAAGAACCCTATGCTATCAGGATATGAGTTGCCCCTCATCCTATCTAATAAAAGCTGAATATGCAAATTGTCCCTTCAGGAGTTCGACCGCTCGCTATGACGTGTGCTGACCACCAGGGGGTGGCACAGAATGAAGGAAGGCCCTGGCTGGCAGCTGGCAGCCGGGGAAGGAAGGCCCTGATCGTCCCTGATTGCCAGCCAGGCCTAGGGGCCCTACCTGTGCATGAATTTCGTGCACCGGGCCTCTAGTTTGTAGATAAAGATACTGGGCTCAGGGACATAAAGTGACTTGTCCAAAGAGAGTGTCCCACCTGGGTGAGCTCTAGGTTCCTGACTTCCAGCTCTCTCTCTATCACACCAAATGGTCTTTCTTCACCTGCCTCAGTTGTATCAAAGAATCTGTCCTTTCCCTGCCCCTCCCACTCTTGTCCTACCCTTCCCTTTGCCCCAGCCTGAACCTCCTTCTCCTCCCTCCCCTCCTGGGCTGCTGGGACAGGCCTGCTCCCAAGTGGAAATCGGCTGTGATGACAGTGGGGCGCAGGGCCCCTCCTTCCCTGGCCCTGACCCCTGGGTCTGGGGGGGGGGGCGCTGGGGAAAGGGCACGGCGGGGGTGCCAAGGAAGAAATGTCAGTTCTGTTACCGTGACACGGAACATTATGCTGCCACGGGGCCTGGTGTCACAACGCATTACATGGCACCAGCAGCTCACCCTCTCCCTCCGCCTGCTGGTGCCGGGCTTGGGCGTTCCTGAGCCCGGGGAAGCAGCCTGGCTCTCCTGGGTGCCCGGCCTTCGGAAGGGCCACTTCCTCGGAGCTCAGGGTTCAGCTGGGGAGAGAGAGCTCTGACCCCAGCAGGTCCGTCTGGCCTTCCTGGGGAGGCCCGTTTCCTGGTTTGAGGCCCGTCAGTCTTTCTCGGTGGGTGATGCTCAGCTTGGGGGGCTGCCCAGCAGGGACGGGGTGCACGAGCAGACTGCAAAGGAGGAGGATCTCAGGCCTGGCTCCCCCTGTTGGGCGGCAGGGAGACTAGCAGCCCCCAGCGCTCAGCATGCACCCCTCCTGCCCGCTCATCCTCAGTTGTCTCTGCAGCTCCCCCTTCCCCGGGAGCCATCACCTGGTCGAAGCTGTGGGGTGGGGAGCAGGGCCATCGGAGGGTGCATGCCTACACTTCAGAGGAGGAAGTGTTTCTTGGGGGAGCACATAGTTCTGTGGGGCACCCAGGGAGACTAGCAGCCCCCAGCGCTCAGCATGCACCCCTCCTGCCCGCTCATCCTCAGTTGTCTCTGCAGCTCCCCCTTCCCCGGGAGCCATCACCTGGTCGAAGCTGTGGGGTGGGGAGCAGGGCCATCGGAGGGTGCATGCCTACACTTCAGAGGAGGAAGTGTTTCTTGGGGGAGCACATAGTTCTGTGGGGCACCCAGCCGGAGTGGGGGTCAT
>NW_005353538.1:180590-185781 GCF_000412655.1 Myotis brandtii | reverse complement strand
GCCCTGAGCCATCCGGGCTGCAGCCCCCACCCCTCCTCTCTGCTCACTAGACCCCAATGTCTCCCGGTGCCCGCCTGCCTGCAGCCTCCCGCGCAGGCTGCCGCCGCCCACACGCCCACTGTGGCTTCCCCGCTCCAGTCTGTCAGTAGCTCCCCTGCTGCCCTCTGCACCCTCTTCTCCGGGTCCCTCCTGTTCAATCTTGGGCCTCGGTGCACGCTGACCCCTGAGAATGAGGCTACTCCCTCGTCGCTTGGAAAGAGCCCTGGGTCCTTCCTGTCTCCCCCGCGGGGGAAGAGGATGCTGCACGGACACGCTCCCAGGAACAAACTGGAATGACAACTAAAATACAGAAAAACATCCTGAATCATCAACGGAACACTCTCGGGAGAGAACCTGGCGGCCGGAGAGAGCGGAGGCGCCGAGCCTGGCGGGGAGTTAGTGCGCGGGAAGCTATTGTGGGAACGCAAACGTATGGCCAGACCGCCCTGAGCCCGGGAGAACCGCAAGCAGTGCCCCTTGAGCCCGGGGAGAACAGAAGCGATCAAGAGGGCATCAGGCCATCGCGCCCCAGGGAGAGACCCGCCGGTCACAGAAAAGGAACCACCGCCAGCAGATGCAGGGTGTGGAGAAAGCCGCGGGCGCAGGCTTATCTGGTCACCTTCTCCCTATGTTCCAATGCTCACTTTTTCCAGAATCCCAAACCCGTTGGCTACATGTTTCTCCTCATCAAAAAGGTCAGCTTGCCCAGCGGCGCAGCCCAGGGGTTGAGCGTGGACCTAGGAACCAGGAGGTCACGGTTCAATTCCCGGTCAGGGCACCTGCCTGGGTTGCGGGCTCCATCCCCAGTGTGGGGCGTGCAGGAGGCAGCCAATCCATGATTCTCATCATTGGTGCTTCTCTCTCCCTTCCTCTCTGAAATCAATAAAAATATTTTAAAAAGTCAACTTAAGATGAGATGTAAGATGGTCTTTATGGCACACAACCCGCCCTCTTCTCAGATCACCAGCCATCTGAATAAAGTGCCCATAAAGATTCGAAAAAGAAAGAAAGAAAGGTGTGGGGCACAGGTGGTGGGTGCGAGGAGGTGGGAGGTCCTTGGATAGGGCAGGGTCCGGCTCCGCCCTCACCTCCTGGGCCCTATCCTCCTGCCCCTGGGGCCACCTTGCATGAGGCTCCGTGGCAGTGAGGCCCAGTGGCAGGCAGAGGCCGGAGGGCAGACGGGCGCACACAGAGGAGGAAGGGCAGAGGGCGGGCGTCCGCACTCAGTGCCAAGGATACCTTCCGGGGGCCATTTGCATCACACAGCATGGGGCTGTCAATTGGCCTGGCAGCTAATAGAGTCATTTGCATGCCATTACCCGATTGGCTGGGAGAAACAGAAGGGCACTTGTCCCCAGGTGGTCTCTGCATCCTCCGCTGGCACAGGACGGGGGCCATTTGCATCACGCACAGCATGGCTGTCAATTGGCCTGGCAGCTAATAGAGTCATTTGCATGCCATTACCCGATTGGCTGGGAGAAACAGAAGGGCACTTGTCCCCAGGTGGTCTCTGCATCCTCCGCTGGCACAGGACTGGGCGCTGTCATTGCCTTCATGCGGGAGAAGGCGAGGAGCTGGTTATCTTTATGGCCGGTCTGAGCGGCTGGGTCAGGGGGAGGGTCTCGGCCAGTTCCCAGTGAATGAAGAAGGCAGGCCACTGAGCTGGCATTAGCATGGGCGACAGGCAAAATCCTACTTGGAGGTGCTATCGTGGGGTATTTCCTCTGGCGAAGCTTCCATATTCCGTTTCTATTGCTGAGCAACGAAGTACCACAAATGCACCAGCTTGAAACACAGACACTCTGTTATCTCTTGGTTCCTGTGAGTCGGGCGCCCAGCCCAGCCCAGCCCCGTGGGCTCTTTGCTCAGGGTCACATACAGTGACATCTGGCTGTGGGCTGGCCTGTGTTCCTTTTGGGAGCATAGCATCCTCATCTGAGCTCCCATGATTCCTGGAAGAATTCAGGTCCTTGTGGTTGCAGGACTGAAGTCCCATTCTCTTGTGGGTTTTCACTCCAGGGCCCCTCTTGGCTTCCAGGACCTGCTCCGGGTCTTGCCCTATAGCCCTCTTATCAGCTCACTTCCTTCGTCTTCTTCTTCTTCTCCTTCTTCTTCTTCTTCTTCATCTTCTTCTTCTTCTTCATTTTCTTTTTCTTTAATTCTCACCTGAAGATATGTTTTTATTGATTTTAGAGAGGAAGGGAGAGTGAGGAAGAGAGAAACATGGATTGGTTGCCTTCTGCATGTTCCTCGACTGGGATCAAACCACAACCTAAGTATGTGCCCTGACAGGAATCAAACCTGCAACCTTTTGGTGCGCGGGGACGATGCTCCAACCAGCTGAGCCACCGCCAGGGCCTGCGCACTCACCTCTTTAAAGTCCCGGAAGAATCTCCCTCCCCAGGAAGGGCCGTCCCGCTTTTATGGGATTTTGCCTGATGAGGTCAGCCCCGCCAAGACGTCTTCCTTTCCATGAACTCAACAGCAGCTGGTTGGGGACCTGCATTACCTCCCCCTCCTGTTCAGGAGTCTTCCCACACGGAGGGAGAAGTGGGCAGGCTGTGTAGGCAAGGAGGCAAGAATTTAGGGACTGTCTTAGAATTCTGACCACCACAGTATTTCAGAGGGGGAGAGAGAGAGAGAGAGAGAGAGAGAGAGAGAGAGAGAGAGGGAGAGAGAGGTAGAGAGAGGGGGGAGGGAGAGAGAGGGACATAGAAAGAGACGGAGAGGGAGAGGGAGAGAGGAAGAAGAGGGAGGAAGGGAGAGAGAGAGAAGGCGGGAGAGAGGGGGAGGGAGAGGTTTGATAGGGGGATTGGGGAGTACAGAACAAGAGTTTAGAAGCCCTCCTGTAATCCCCTTCCGCTCTGCTCTCCCCTTTCCTGCTTATAATGAACATGAAAATCGCTGTTAGTGCGGAATGTTAACGATGAGCAGTGACTGCTGCGGGGAGGAGCCAAAGAGCATTTGCTGGAAGCCGGGGACCAGCCCAGCCAATGCCGTGGCTGCAGCCACCTGCCAGGACGGACCTGCACATCGCTTCTCCCTTCTGAGCCGAGAGTCCAGAGTCGCAGGCGGCGGGAGCCAGCGTGGGCTTCGGGGTCACGTGAGTCCAGGCAGTCATTGCCCAGACGACGAACGGAGGCCTCGAGAGGAGGCGGCGCCGGGTGAGGTCACGCAGCCAGTCTCACGGTGGCGAGGCTAACCGGGAACTGGGCACGGAGTCCGCGCGGGCGGGAGGGGCAGGTGGCCGGGCCATCCCATGCCTGTCCCTCTACCCGCTTCCCCGTGCCTGGGCCTGGCTCTGAGAGCCTGTAGTGTGTAAGATCTGACATCGCAGGTGCCTTTTTGCATTTTTAAAATTGATTCCAGAGAGGAAGGGAGAGGGAGAGAGAAAATCAGTGATGAGCGAGCCTCCCGCACCGCCCACACTGGGGACCGAGCCCATGGCCCCGACATGTCCCCTGACCTGGATTCGAGCCGTGACCTCCTGGTTCATAGGTTGACGCTCAACCACGTCGGTCGGGCTGCAGCTGCCTCCTTTGTCCTGCTTGGCTGTGGGGAGCAGACATGGTGGGGGTGGGGGTGGGGATGTAGCCTGAGCACAGATGGGGTGGCAGCAGGTGGAGGGGGCTCTGCAGCCGGCAGAGTAGCAATGTTCCTGCACATACGCGTGTGCATGCGTATCCAGCTGAGATTCAATCCTGAGAGCAGGACTCAGCCTCCCGCCCGCTGCGGCCACATCCTGCCTGTGTCTGCCCTGCCCCTGCCCCTCAGCGCCTCCGTCACCATCACGGCGCTGACTCACAAGGTGCGGTTTCCAGGGAGGTGATGCTGACAGCGCTGTGGTCCTCTGGCTCGCCCGGCCTCCTGGCCTCCCGGCCTAATGCTTCCCCCTCCTCTTTCCAGTCCCCCGTCTCCACCTTCCTCTAGGAAAGAAGGGGACTGTTCACAGCACGAGAGGGGCGAGAGGAAAGCTGGGCCCGCGGAGCGGCGGCGGCGGGTCAGGCACGGGCCCAGGCTCGCTCACGGGTCTGACGAACAGTGGACACAGAAGACGCCTGGCCGTCCTGGGCGCACCGGAGGCGTGTTCTTGCCGTGCCCCCTCAAGGGCAGCGCCTCTGTGGGCACGTTTGCCGTCCTTTGGCGCACATGTTGCATATGTTGGCTCCACTGTGCGTGTGGTCAGCGTGCCAGGCGCAGAGGACAGCCGTGTGGACCCGGAGCCGTCACTGTCCAGGCTGTCGGTGGCCTGAGCCATCACTCACTCCCTGAAGGGTGAGAGGGAGACCAGAGGGAAAGGACCTGCTCAAGGTCACATGGCCGTGGTCTCCTGCTTCCGTTCGAGGTCGTTCTCTTATCCAGTCCCCATTCCCTGCTGCACTTTCACTCCCCGCTGGAGTGGGGGCCGGCCACGGAGAGGCTCCCTCGGAGCTGCAGGTGCAGGGGGGGAAGGGCACCCGCTCTCAGTGACCGGGGCTTCCGGCTGGGCGGCCTCTCCCGACACCCGCCTCTGCGAGCTGCCCCAGCTCCTTCCTTGTTTCCGTAGCGACTGGAGTGGGACGCCACAGCCTCCTGCACAAGGAGCTCACACAGCGGACCGCGTCCCTCGAGCTTTTCATTCTGTCCGTGTGTGGGGGGGGCGGGGCTGCAGACGGTGAGGTGTGCAGAACTTTTTCTTTCTTTTTATTTTATATATATTCATACCAATAGGTTACAGAACTTTTTTAAAATAAGCCTTTACTGTTGAAAGTGTTACATATGTCCCCTTTTCCCCATTGACCCCCTCCACCCTGCCCCTGCCCCCACCCCAGGCCCTCACCACCCACTGTCTGTGTCCATGGGTCATGCATATATTAATAGAAGGTCCTTGGTTGATCACCTCCCACCCACCGAGCCGCCCACACCTCCCCTCTGAGATTCCCACTCTGTTCCCTGCTTCCATGTCTCTGGGTCCCCTCCGTCCATCACTTTATTTTGTTCCTTAGACTCCATATGTGAGTGAGATCATGTGACACTTGTCTTTCTCTGATTGACTTAGTTCACTCGGCAAGGCACACAGACCTTAACGCTGAAGTTTCGATTTGTGTGATGGGCAGTGGGTCCCAGCCTCCCCTGTGTGAGAGGGAGGCCTGGGCTCACGGTGGGGTGGGGT
>NW_005353538.1:174065-180362 GCF_000412655.1 Myotis brandtii | reverse complement strand
GGTGACGAGGAGGCCCGGGCTGCTTTTCCTGGCTGTTGGCTCCCTTTGGGCCAGGCTGGGGGTTGGGAGAGCCCCAGCGTCCTGCTTCCTGCAGCCCGGCCCTTGGGTGAACTTGGCTGCGGAGAAACTAGGTCATGGGAGACAGGCCTGAGCACCCTCCTGGAGGGCCCACGGGCACTGTGCTTGTTGTTCTGTTTTGTGGGTTTTGGTGTTTTCGTCAGGAGTGTCTGGTTGGGCACTTCTTTTGGGGAGGCCAGGCCGCCCCGTGGGTTCAGCACCACGGACAGGGCCAAGCCAGGGTCACTCTAGCGGGAGGGCTCTGCTTGCTTTGGGGCGCCCCCTGCGGGCCTGCGGGCATGGTGCCCGTGCACCCACCTCTGCCCCAAGCTGTGGGCGGGTTGGGCTGGCATGACTGGCCTTTTGGGAGAGGCCTAGGGCTGGTCAGCCAGCCCCAGGGGCACGGGCTGGGCTGCTCCGTCCGGGAGAATGGAGGGCTTGCTGCCAGGACTGTGGTCGCTGGAGCTGAGCTGAGGAGGCCAGCGGGCAGCATGGTCACATCCCGCCCGGTGACGGCCCAGCACTGCGCGCCTGGAGGCCAGGCACAGAGCACATCTGTTCACTGCTGTGCCCTGGCAGCTGACAGAGTGACGGGCACGAGGTAGGTGCTATTTAAAAAAACATTGATTTCAGAGAGGAAGAGAGAGATGGAAACATCAATGATGAGAATCACTGATTGGCTGCCTCCTGCACGCCCCCCACTGGAGAGCGAGCCCACAACCCCAGCATGCGCCCGAACTGTGACCTCCTGGTTCATAGGTCAATGCTCAACCCCTGAGTCAGGCAGCCGGGATGATGATTAATTCTCGATGGAACTTTGAGGAAGGT
Source organism: Myotis brandtii (assembly GCF_000412655.1). NCBI lineage: Eukaryota > Metazoa > Chordata > Mammalia > Chiroptera > Vespertilionidae > Myotis > Myotis brandtii. The sequence goes on along the minus strand of NW_005353538.1, from coordinate 179,477 downwards.
CACAGGGTGGAGGCGAGGGGGGGGCGGCTTGCGGGGAAACTGAGAGGACCTGGGTGGTCCTCTGTGGGGAGGCGGCTTCCCAGCCCTGTCCCTGCTCTGCCCCACCCCTTCCCCACCCCAGTGCTCCGGGCACCCCCTTCTCTGCACCAGGGCGCTCTTTGCTCTTGATGCTTTCTCACCCCTAGTCCATCCCTCCGTGCTTCTCCCAAGGCCGCCACCCCACCATCACTGACACTTATCTCACCGCCACGAGCCCTCTCTCCTGAGCGCAGGCCCCAGTTCTCCCCACGACTCTCCCCACATCGCCCTACATTCTCCTCCCTGTCCCCTCCCCTCCCCCTTACACTGGCAAGGATTTTGCATTTTACATATATTTGTCTTGGGTCCCTATTGGGATGTCATCGTTTAAAAAGTTAAACAAATGACGAATATATTTTATGTGATCCAACAGCATTATGTTGGCATGTTTAAAAAATATGAGTGAAATATTTCACATTCTTCTTTTCAAAGCTCCATGGTGTGTTTTGAGCCCATCTCCTCCCACAGCAGGGCATGCCCCGTGCCCAGCGGCCCCGGGGGGGGGGGGGTGACAGCACGTTAAGCGGCGTCTGGTGCTGAGCAGGTCCCTGGGTGCACACAGCGCATCCCGTGCGGGCCTTCTCCCTTCTCTCCGGGGTCAGCGGGTGGGAGAGCCCCTGAGAGCCAGAGCCGTGGGCTCCTGCTCCCTCCCTCCGGTCCTCCGCTCTGTGACTGCCGTGGGCGGGTCCTCTGTGTCCCTCACCTGCCCCTGTGAAGGGGGCCCATCCAGCTTCCTGGCAGGAGCACCAGAGGCGCCAGCTGCTGTCGCAGGTTCCCCACAAATAGAAGGTGCTGTTTCCGTGCTTAGGAGGTCGCCGCCTATACGGCCCCACATTCCGCTTCGCATCACCTTTCCCTCCTCTCACACCTGCCACCAGCTGTCCTAGATAGAGAGGCTCTCGTTTTTAAAAATATATTTGTATTGATTTCAGAGAGGAAGGGCGGGAGAGGGAGAGAGAAACATCAGTGATGAGAGAGAAGCATGGATCGGCTGCCTTCTGCACGCCCCCCACTGGGGATCGAGCCCACAACCCGGGCCTGTGCCTGATGGGAATTGAACCCAGGACCCTTCCGTCCACAGGCCGATGCTCCATCCACTGAGCCACACTGGCCGGGCGAGAAGCTCTCATTTTAATGGGACTGTCTGCCCACCGCTGGCATCGGCGCCTCACCTGGCCCTGAGCCCTCCTTCCCTAGAGGTGGCCACGGCCAGCGCGCTCCCGCAGCCGGGACCAGGCCAGGACGGGAGTTCTGCGTGAGGCGGAGCGGAGCAGGAGGCCTCAGGGAGTCAGCCCTCCGGCACCTGCAGTGGAAGCAGACAATGGAGGCTCTGAAGAGGCGCATACGGCACCGCTGCAGGTGAGACAGACACGCAGGAGCTCTCTGGACAAGTGAGGAGCCTGGCCCGGCCCGCGTGGCCCAGCGGTTGAGGTCACAGTTCAATTCCCGGTCAGGGCACGTGCCCGGGTTGTGGGCTCAGTCCCCAGTGTGGGGCGTGCAGGAGGCTGCCGATCGATGATTCTCTCATCATTGATGTTTCTCTCTCTCCCTCTCCCTTCCTCTCTGAAATTAATAAAAATAGGTTTAAAGAAGCACCCGCCTCACAGAGTCCTCATGAGGATGTAAGGAGCTGAGAGCGGTGCTGGGACCCGAGGGCACTGCGGATATGGCGCTGTATGAGCTTCTGTAAAGTTAAATACATGACACGGCTCCTGGCCCCCCCCCCACACACACACCGATTGTCCTCTGAGGGGCCTTGGTTGTCAGCGTGGCCTTCGAGATGGAGGCCCAGGACTGAACAGTTTCCGGAGAGCTGGGTCCGACCGACCTCCTCTGCCTGTTGCTCTAGGAGTGTAGCCCGGCCCACGGCACAGACATCAGAGATTACAGTGGCCTCATCATCTTCTTACCTTTTTCAAAGATGTATTTTTATTGATTTCAGAGAGAAAGGGAGAGGGAGAGGGAGATAGAAACATCAATGATTGGCTGCCTCCTGCACACCCCACACTGGGGATCAAGCCTGCAACCCGGGCCTGTGTCCTGACCGGGAATTGAACTGTGACCTCCTGGTTCATGGGTGGGTGCTCAACCCCCGAACCAGGCCGGCCGGGATCACCTTCCTATCACATCTCAAGCAGGTCTTTAGCTGAGTCCTGGGTCTGTTTTCCACAGGCTGCTGAGAAATGGCTGCTCCCCACCCTGTGCTCGTGCAGCCGAACTCCGCGAACAGAGCCGCCCTACCCGCCACCCGCTCCTGTGGGGTGGCCTCTGGCCCCGGCCTGGCCAGATCTTTGCAGGACCCGGGTGCTCGTGTTGGCTGTGTGGATGGCATCTCTCCTCTTGGGAACCCCTGGCCCCACAGTGTGCACTGGCCTCTGGCGGGAGGGGACACGGAGGGTGGGTGCCGAGAGCATGGGCCTGGCTCACGCCCTCCCTGTGCCCTGTGGTCCGAGTCTTTCCGGCCTTTGCCAGAAGCCTTCTCCAGAGGCTGTGTGTCAGCCGTGCCTCGCCCAGGAGTGTCTGGCCTGGTGTCTTGTGAGCGCACCTGGTCTCCAGATCTCAGCAGGCTGGCTTGGAGGTGAGGAGCTCCGTCAGCCCGGGAGCCTCTTTATCCGACCGTCCACTTTGAATGGGAGCCTTGCTGGATATAGTCATCTTGGTCTCAGATCCTTGCTCTCCATTCCCTTCTGGCCTGTAGTTTCTGATGAGGAAGCAGCTGACAGCCTAGGGGAGCTCCTGTGTACGTGACAGCTTGCCTTTCTCTTGCTGCCGTCAGGATTCTGTCTTTAATTTCTGGCATTTGATGATGCTGTGCCTGGGTGTGGGCCTGGTCTCCAGAGCTTTAGAGCAAATGCTTTGCCCCGTCTTCCCTCCTTCTTCCCAGCTGCTGGCCTGCCCCTGGGCTTGGGCCAGTGGAGCTCCCTCTTCACTTCCCGGGTGGTCTCTGTCTCCGACATTAGAGAGGGAACCCACCCCCAAGGGAGCAGGCAGGCCCCTCGCGCTCCCTTCCACTGTCTGCACTCCTGAGTGCTTTCTCAGCGTCTCCTCTCTACGAGGCGGCCATCAGCCCAGGGAGGACTCCCACACAGCACCCTCGTTGGTGCTGGCACAGGGAGGGGACACAGGGGAAGGCAGAGGAGCCTGAGAAATACACAGAGAGGAATGCAAGCCTCACAGGCAGAGCCCCAGACCCTCAGACGGACAGATGGCGCAAGAGACGGGTGGGGGGTGGAGGGAGTGGTCAGGGACGGAGCCCCAGTTCCTTCCTTCCCAGTCCCTGCGGCAGCTGGGAGGGCCGTCTCCCTGGTCTGTCCCTGGCTGTGCAGTGAGGGCTCTGAGGCTGGGAGGGGCAGGCCCCATGGGCACTGCCAACAAGATCGCACAGGAACCACGCTTGCTCTGTGGCTCCTCTGAGATCCCCTCCTGCTGTCTTTCCCCACAGACCTTCCAAGATGCCTTCTCCCTGGAGCCTCACAGCCCAGGGCCCAGGGCCCTGGGCCCAACCCCTCAACCACAGAGGCCCCGAGACTGGTGCCTGAGCCGGGCTCCTGGAGGGTCCGGTGTGGACTCAGGTCTGTGGGGACTGAGATTTCACATCCAAACCAGGAACACGTTTCCTTCTGGGTCCCAGTACGAGCCGTGAGGTGGTGGCCGAGTCACCCGACTTCTCTGAGCCTCAGTTTCCCCATCTGTCAAGCAGAGCCTTTCCTCCAGGAGCAGGCAGAGATGAGACCAGGAGTGTGTGTGCGTGTGTGTGTGTGTGTACATGCGTGCGTGTGTGCGTGTGTGCATGTGTGTGCGTGTGTGCGTGCTGTAGAAAGCGGCTGGCATAACCTCCCCTCACACCACTCTTGGTTGCCTGGCGCTGCCAGGATGCTTCCTGGGCTGGGAGCACAGGTGCCCCTGCCTCCCGGGGGCGTGGTGGAAGACGCCATCTTTCTGCTCTCCTTCTTCATGCACTTTCCTTCTCTCTGCCCTCCGCTGGGTCCCCACCAGCCCCTCTAGGGGTCCCGCAGTCAAAAGCTTCAGGGGCTGTGAGTCTCAGCTAAGAGCCTCCCAGACTCAGGGAGGGCGGTGGCCAGGCCCCGTGGCCAGCAGGCCCCTGGAGAGGGAGGCGGCGGCTCTCCCTTCTGCTCTTGGGAGGGGGCTTGCTGGTCTTCCAGCCTGAGCAGCAGCGAGAAAGCCGACCCCACCCCCAGCTCAGCCCAGCCTCCTGCAGAGTTAGGGGTGCGACCCGACCTTCAGGGGGGCCTGAGACGCTCACACTGCGGGTTCTCACTCTGCCTTCCGAGGGTTGAGGGTCAAGGGTCCAGGAGACTAGATGCAGCAACACCCACACCCGGTGACCACCACATAGGTCTGCCATGTGCCCACCTGGGGGCGCTGTAGGCTCCACCCTCGGTGTGGGCCCTGCCCTCTGGGTGAGAGGACAGGGTGCCTGCAGGGCAGCCAGAGGCAGGCAGGGACCCACGTGTCCTCCTGTCACTGGGCAGCAGGTGGGCTCATCCTGGCCTGTGGGGAGGGGCAGGGCCTTGACCAGCTCTGACCACCTGCAGGGCAACAGCTACGGAGATATTGGTCCACACATCTGCATCTTGTTGAAGAGGCTGACGGCCAGGGAGGGAGGCGGGATGTTAGGAGTGACCGCAGAGCGCCCCTCCTGTGAGGGGCCCGTGGGCCATGGCCTGTCCCGGGCCGCAGAGCGTCCAGAGCAGAGCTGCGTGCAACGCCCAGCTCTGAGGCAGGTGTAGACCTGTGCTTCCCAGGACCCAATAGGCGCCCTGCCCCTGCCCCACCCCTGCCATGCTCGCCCCCACCACCCCCCCTGCCACGCCTGCCACACCCCCCCACACTCCTGCAATGCCCCACCCCGCCCTGCCCCTGCCCCGCCTCACCTAGCCCCTGCTACACCCACCCCACCACGCCCCCTGCCACCCACCACCCTGTCACACCCCCTGCTATGCCTGCCCCTCCCCTACAGGTCCCCTGCCATGCCCCGCCCTGCAGCCCTTCTGGGAGGCTGAGGGGCTGGTGGTGAATGGGGTTCTGGGACCCTGATGGGAGGGGCGCTTGCAGGAGCGGGATGGGGGAGGACGCAGAGGCGGACCTGGCCCTGCCTGGGATGCTCATGCTCGGCCGCTGGGTCTCAGAGCACCTGGGATGTCTGTTCTGTTCCAGCCGCGCCGTTTACAGACCAAGACGTGAGGCCGGAGAAGGGAGGCCTAAAGCTGTCACAGGGGGACAGTGGCCCGTAAGCCAGCTGCCGGGTCTCAGCGTGGCACTCCGGCACCCCCAGGCTGCCCACTGCCACCCAGCCTGGGGGCACACGGCGGG
>NW_005353538.1:167136-173644 GCF_000412655.1 Myotis brandtii | reverse complement strand
AGTTGGGCCCCAGGCCGAGCTGGGACCCAGACCCCAGGCCCCAGGCCAAGTTGGGCCCCAGGCCCCATGCCCCAGGCCCCAGGCCCCAGGCCAAGTTGGGCCCCAGGCCCCAGGCTGAGTTGGGTCCCAGGTCCCAGGCCCCAGGCCGAGCTGGGCCCTGCAGGGAGAAAGCAGGGTGGGTGCTCCTGGCTCGCGTATGGGCTGGGGCAGAGACAGCATGTTCAGTTGGGGTGTGAATCCTGGATGCTCAGGGCGTCCTGGGTGTGGGACAGCCGCTCTGGAGGCTGCTCCCTGCCGGCCCCCTTCCCCTGCCAGTTCCCCTCTGCCCCTCGGTGGCCAGTGGTTCCAGATGCCACCGCTGCTGCCCTGGGGGTGCCCCTCGCCTGCCACACCAATGGATTGCAGTGCGAGCTGCTGCACCCAGGCTGCCTGAGCCTGCCCAGGGTGGCCTTGCTCCTGAGGGCTGTGCTAAAAACACCCCGTGGTTTGGGGTGAGAGCAGGGGCATGTCTCCCCTTTGCCCAGCGCCCTGGTGTGTGTGTGGGGGGGTGTCTTTGCTCCCTGTCTCGGGGTTGGGGGTGGGGCGTTGCTGAGGACAGCCTAACACTCCGAGGCCATGTGCAAGCATCTACACAGAAGCAGAATGCTCTCCAGAGACTCGGGGAGCAGCTGGCCTCGGGGGCTTTCCGAATGTTTTGTTTGTGGGTTTTGTGCCATTAGCCACAGTCTCGTGGTGTTTTGTGATGCTGGGTGTGTGACTTGCGGGGTCTGTGCTGGGAAGGAAGGCTGCAACTTCCCAGGCTTCCGCCTCCATCCTTCCCGCCTCAGTGGCCAAGTCCTGGGCACCCTCCCTCCTGCACAATCTCTCCCATCTGCCGCTCTTGCTCCCTTCCATGCCCGCTCTCCCTGCATGGCTCAGGCTCTAGCCTGCCTGTCCCAGTGCTCTCCCAGCTTCTAGGAGTCCTCCCACCCCCCAATCCCCTGACACTGGTCTGTGTCACTCATCACTGTCAGGATATGTTCCTAAGCTCATCTCTCCTAAGGCATCTTCCACTCTGAAACTCACCTCCTCAGCCCAGCAGGTAAGACCTTCCATGATCCAACCTCAACAGCATCCTCAATACAGGTCATGTTTGCTAGTCGCTGTTCCTGGTACAAGTCCCAGGGTCATCTTGCCTCGGTTTCCCTAAGGCGGTCTGTCAGTGGGAGGCTGACGTCAAACCATTTTGGGTGAATTGTAGATGAACATAATTACAACGTGTATGGGTCCCTTAGCCTAGAAATGAGCTGTGGCACAAAACAGTGAAGCCCGTCCCAGGAGCCTGGTTCCTGGGCTGGAACGTGATCAGTACCTCTGGTACCTTTGCCCTCACACCCAGTGCGTGACCTCACTGGGCAGTTTGGAACCAGGATGTCCTTCCCGAGGGCTGCAGCCTCACTCCCAGACCCTTGTCTGAGGGGCTGCACCCAGGACCCTCCCCGGCTGGAGTAGTGATGCATTCACAGAGAGGGAGGGGCCCCAGGCTTCCCGAAAGGGGTGCCCTGGGCTGGCATAGGGGCAGCTGCCCACCTGGCCCAGGCAAGCTGTTTAAAAAACCATTGAGCAATATTAAACTGTAAAAACCCCACTTCCCACCTCCTCCTGCCCCAGAGACTTGATGCCAAAGCTGCTGCTGCCACCTTCCTGAGTCACAGAGGGGAAACTGAGGCCTGGGAGGGAGGAGGCTGCCTGAGTCCATGACAGAACGAGAACTGCAACCTCGGATATTCGGGTGCCCCCACCCCCAGCCCGCCACCGCCTGCCCTCCCTCCTCAGAACAGCCTTCTCTCCCAGGTGAGCGCCTGCCCTGCCTCAAGGCCTGACCGGCTTTTCCCTGAGCTACTAAGGCCCTTCCCGGGCGCCATTTAATGAGTGCTCCACCTCCCACACGGCCACGGGGTCCCACCTCCCACACGGCCACGGGGTCCCACCTCCCACACGGCCACGGGGTCCCACCTCCCACACGGCCAAGGGGACTGCATGCTCTCTGAGGATGGGGGTTGCACTGGTTTCAAGTGTGAACCCAGCTCAGGGCCTGGCCCAGAGTTGGGCAAACTTTTTGACTCGAGGGCCACAATGGGTTCTTAAACTGGACCGGAGGGCCGGAACAAAAGCATGGATGGAGTGTTTGTGTGAACTAATATAAATTCAAAGTAAACGTCATTACATAAAAGGGTACGGTCTTTTTTTTTTTTTTTAGTTTTATTCATTTCAAACGTGGCCCGCGGGCCGTAGTTTGCCCACAGCTGGCCTGGCCCATAGGAAGGGCTCGGTGAATGTTTGTTGAATAACTCACAATCCACTCTGCTGCACTTGCGCTGAAAGATGGCTGTTGTTCGTGTTGTAGGAATTCCCACGGCTTCAAAGCCAAATGGTGCCGTCTCAGGGCAGGAGGCCCATGAAGGACTGAAGCAGATTCTCGTGTTCTCCATCCCAGCGGCTATCAGCGCCAGGGCCACGGCCAACGCCGGGGCCAAGGCCAGCCTACGGCGGCCACCTGCTCTGTGACCGTTACCTTTCCTGCTCACCTGGCCCAGGGGACTGAGAGGGAAGTCATCTGCCCTGGGGCAAACGCATTCCTGCGGCTGCTGCACCTGCCACAGGGAGGGCGAGGAGGAAGGGAGACAGCGGACGAAGGAGAACATCGGTCAATGTGAATGTCGTGTTTGTCTCTCTGGATTCCCATGTGCATGGACGTGGCACTATTACTGATGTGTCGCAGGGACCATGGTCCCCTGTCTCCACCTCTGTCAGGTCCTAGGCAGGATCTCTGACTGCCTGACAGAAACCACCAGGCTTGCTTCAGGAACAGGAAATTTATCATAAACATGAAGACCGTCTCATGGGCTGCAGTCAGAATGCCCAGGTCTTGGGAGAGTTGAGAGCCACCCAGAGCCCAGAAGACCGCCCTTCCTGCTAATTTGATGCCATCTGGTCGCATCTGGGCTGCTCTGTGCTCCGTCTTCCTGCCTTTTCCTTCTGACCGACTTTCTTCGCTTGCGTCCTAACATAGTGGCTCCTAACAAACATAGTGGCTCCAGTCCCCCCTAAGCTGCTCTGTCGGCCTGAGCCCCAGCCCCAGCCCCAGCGCGACTCCCAGGCTCTTGGACCCCCATCCAAAGTCTTCCGAGGGAGTCTCTGATTGGCTGTTGGTCAGCCAATGACGCGTCTCCTGCTGGGTCAGGTGTCCCTGTTTTATCTAATTGCGTGAGCCCAGCAGGCAGGGAGGGGAGGTGCAGCTGGTGCTGCCTCCTCAGGACCCTGAGGGAGCAGGTTTGCTAGCCGGGGAGCTGGGCCAGACAGCCCGAGGTGCGCCCCTGGGCCAGCCAAGATGCACGGCAGGTAGTTTCCTGTCGATAGCCATGGGTATTGCCAAGAGGGTACCAGCCATGGTCCTGTGACCCACACAGGCCAGGGATGGAGCCCTCAGTGGCAGGCAGGGCAGCCGTGGCCAGGAGTGGGCAGCACCCAGGCGACAATGGTCATTGGTGCCAATTCATTGCTAACAAGAGTCTGCAGTGTGAGGGGCAGTGTGAGGGGCAGTGTGGGGTGCAGTGTGGGGTGCAGTGTGAGGTGCAGTGTGAGGGGCAGTGAAGAAGAAAACTGACTCAGTGAAAACAGCCCAGTCATGACACAGCACAGCCCTGGAACAGCTCAAGGGCTACAGCTCAGGCATAGGCAGTGAGGCCACTGCCGGGAGGAAGAGCAGGCCTCCATCTTGGGTGGAAGGGACATGCGCTCCCAGGGAGGAGCTGACTTACATAGAGAGAGGTCCCTGCCCCTGGTCCCTGATTGGTCTGTCCTTAAGCAAATGAGGACTCCAAATTCTCAAAGTTTGATTGGTCCAAAGGCACTGTCCTGCTTGGCTAGAATAGAGCTGTTCTGATTGGCCAGAGCTGTGCAGCTCTGACTGGATGAGGAAAGCCTCAGTCCTATTGGTCGAAATAGGATTCTGGGCACTGCTTTCTAAGGACTGGCCAGGAGGGTGGGAGCCCAGTGCGCAGGCGGGTCAGTGCAGCTTCTCTGTGAAGTGCCGTTTGGGTGAGAGGCCCGTGTAGAAATGGGGCGTAGGCTCTGCTTTGTAAAATGTGGGTCCAGTCAGCCACCAGGAGCGCTTCTTCCTGTGTGTGTTTAAAGTTGTTTTTTACTGATATTAGAGAGGAAGGGAGGAGGGAGAACCTTGACGTGAGAGTGAGCCGTCGCTTGGCGGCCTCCTGCACGCCCTGCCAGGGCTGGAACCTGCAGCCTAGGCATGCGGCTGGCCTGACCGGGAATGGAACTGGCAGCCTTTCAGTGCGCGGACAGCGCCCCCGCCACGCAGCCACACCGGCCGGGGCGGGGTCTTTTTTTTTCTTCCTCCTCAGTGTTCACAGGTCCGAAGTGCTGGGGCACCCAGCCTCATCCTGGATCTTTGAGCTTGAGCCAGTGAGTCCATGGCCCCTGACCGGGCCATGCAGCCCCTCTGCCTGTTGAACAGGAAGGTTCCTTTGCTTTGTGTGATCTTTCTGGGAGAGAAACCACTCTTTCCAGGTGTCTTCTCCCAGCCTCTGAGCTACACACAGCCTCTGGGGTGCGGTGGGGCAGCCACCGCTGGGGGCTGGGGACCAGGGGGCGGGGAGGGCAGGCAGCGTGCCCTTTCTCTGAACGTGAGAAATCTCTCTCGCTATTTATTGCTCACAGGCCCAGGCAAGTGTTTTTCCCTGGATCCGGGAGCACCTACTTGCCACCCCTGCGCACGGGGCTGGCGCATTGGTCTCCACACAACAGGCAGGTCAAAGGCTGCTGACTTGCACTTTCCTCTCCCCAGCGTGTCTCTGACCGGGAGTCATCCTCTCTCCTCTCCTGCCTTCGCTGCCCCTCCCTTCCTCTCTCACCTGGTCCTCCATGGAGCTGGCCTCTGCGAGTTGGGCTCCAGTTCCTCCGCAGGATCTGCAAGCCCCACCCGCGGCCTGTGGAGCTCAGGCTCCTTCAGTTACTCTCCTGAAATTAGAGTCGTCCTGGGAGCCAGGCATGGGCTGGGCACACAGGTGCGGGGGAGGCACACAGGTGCGGGGGAGGCACACAGGTGCGGGGGAGGCACACAGGTGCGGGGGAGGCACACAGGGGATGATTCCTGCCCTCACAGAGGAGGAGGGGAATATTAAACACAAAAATATAGGACATACACGTAATCATATTTAACACTGTGCTGTGTGTTATAAAGAGAATGTATAGAAAGTTTGGAGAAGGCATGAGAAATGCCACATATAGATTGGGGTGAGGGGTGGTTGGGAAGCCCCTGAGGAGTAAATATTAAGATGAGACCTGAGGCTCAGTGGTGTGGCCCAGTGGGTTGAGCGTCATCCCATGCCCGTTGGATTCCCAGTCAGGGCTGCTGCCCAGGTTGCGGGCTGATCCCCAGTAGGGGGCGTGCAGGAGGCAGCTGATTGATATTCCTCTTCCTGGCTCTGAAAAAAAAAGTTAAAAAAAAAAAAAAGGATGAGAGCTGTAGAACAGGAAAGTGGGGACCGCCTTCCAGGGAGAGGAGCCCGCCCGTGGCAGGTCCTGCGGTCAGCGGTGGGCGCTCTGAGGACAGCCACCGAGCGGCTGGCATGAAGTGAGCGAGGGGGAGAGAAGCTGAGGTCTGGGAGGAGAGGAGGAGCCAGGGCCTGGGGGGAGGGTCAGGCTAAAGAAGTTCAAAATTCATCCTAATGACCAGTTGTGCAGTTTCTTATGCATTAAATGTAATATGTACTTATTTTATCCAGCAATTCTATTCAATTGCCATATTTACCCCAAAGGAATAAAAATGCGCATATCTAAAACAATGTGTATGAAATACTCATAGCGGCTTTATTGATAACAGCCCCGAACTGGGAACAACCCGAACACCCACGCACCGGGGCGGGGTGCGCAGCTGCAGGCGCAGCCGCGAGGGGCATGACCACCGGCAGCCACAGGCGCGCTAGCCCGCGGCCCTGCGATTGGTCTGATTTACGCAGGACTCGCCAGGGATGCGGGTGAATTCTGAAAATACTATTTTGAGTGAAAGAAGCCAGACACTGAAGAGTGTGTACTGTGTGGGTTTGTAGGAAATTCTAGAAAAGGCTAAACTAAGCGCTAGAAACCAGATTGCTCAGTGGGAGGTGGGGGGAGGGCGGGGGCTGCCTGGACAGAAACAGGAGGGAAACACGTGGTGGTGGGTACACAGGTGTGTGTTTGTCAAAATTCATCACCTAAATGCAACGAGTGCATGTTGTTTTATGTAAATCATATCAATAAAGTTTATTTTTTTACAAAGCACTTTTTTGTCCTGACATGAGTATAATTCTGTTACCCCAGTAAAGACATATCATTTGCAAAACAAACAAAAACACACAAAAAACCCCACCCCCAAACCAACAACAGAAAGACAGAAATGAGTGAGGATCAGGCCTGTCTGCATGGAGACAGCTGGGAAGGAGCAGGCGTGGAGGCGGAAACGGTTTCG
>NW_005353538.1:146552-147322 GCF_000412655.1 Myotis brandtii | reverse complement strand
CAGCCGGCTGCTGTGGGCACCCAGGGCCTCCATCCTGGGCCCTGCCGCCGGCCTGGCGCACAGCCCGCCCTGCAGCCTTAGATGGTCCCAGCAGCCGAGGTCATTGGCTCAATTAATCAGCCCAATTAGCACCTTCTGGTGGGGCCATGGCCAGAGCCCACCCAGCCTCTGTCAGTTGGGCTCAGCCCGGGTGCCAGCGCTGCTGGGCACGAGAGCAGGAGCTGAGGGGATGCCAGGACTGGCTCCAGTGCTGCACTTGCTGGGAGAGGAAGCTCTGCTCCAACAGCAGGGCCCTGGGCCTCAGTCCTAGGGGCACCCCCGCTCCCCCTTCTCTGACACTCCCACCCACCTGCACGCTGAGTCCCAACCCCTGTGTACCCGCTGTGGGTCCCTCCTGCTCGTCGAGGAGCGGGGGCTGGCTTTCCCCTTCCCACTGGTACCTCCAGATGGATTGACGGAATTTTTTTTACAGTCTTTCTTTTTTAAATATATTTTTATTGCTTTCAGAGAGGAAGGGAGAGGGAGAGAGAGAAAGAAACCTCAGTGATGAGAGAGTCATGGATCGGCTCCCTCCTGCACACCCCACACTGGGGATCAAGCCCGCCGGGCATGTGCCCTGACCGGATGGAACCATGACCTCCTGGTCCATAGGTCGACGCTCAGCCCCTGAACCATGCCGCCAGGCCAGTCTTGACCTTGCTGGGGCCACCACACACTCCTCTGTGAAGGTGTTGTTTCTGCCTTTATCTGACAGATGAGGAAGAGGGGCT
>NW_005353538.1:138361-146453 GCF_000412655.1 Myotis brandtii | reverse complement strand
AGGGCACATGCGCATATGGACAGGAGTGGCTGTGGGCGGGGCTCTGCCTGCTGCCTCAGGTGTTTGATAATCCCAGCACCTCACACAGACACCCCCTCTCATAGGACCCATTGGGAACCATGCCAGGTCCCTGGACAGCCAAGGCCGGTGGGAGCACAGAGGCCTTGTTACCAACACACCAGGATGGCCACAGGCCGCGCTGGGCATGTGCCTAAACGGATGTCCAAGGACTCTGAGCCTGGGAATCCTCATCAGGCCAAGATACCATGAGCGGGTGCACGGACACACGGCACACTGTGCCCTTCAGTAGCCAGTATGATTGATGTCAGTGTTGGCACCAAGCCTTCGGTGTCTAAATGGTGTAAAAGTAGGTTAATGACCAGCTAGTCGGCTGGAGTGAGAAGAAATCTGCTGGAGAGAGCAGCTGGGATGGAGGGAGAAGTCTGCTGGAGAGAGCAGCTGGGATGGAGGGAGAAGTCTGCTGGAGAGAGCAGCTGGGATGGAGGGAGAAGTCTGCTGGAGAGAGCAGCTGGGATGGAGGGAGAAGTCTGCTGGAGAGAGCAGCTGGGATGGAGGGAGAAGTCTGCTGGAGAGAGCAGCTGGGATGGAGGGAGAAGTCTGCTGGAGAGAGCAGCTGGGATGGAGGGAGAAGTCTGCTGGAGAGAGCAGCTGGGATGGAGGGAGAAGTCTGCTGGAGAGAGCAGCTGGGATGGAGGGAGAAGTCTGCTGGAGAGAGCAGCTGGGATGGAGGGAGAAGTCTGCTGGAGAGAGCAGCTGGGATGGAGGGAGAAGTCTGCTGGAGAGAGCAGCTGGGATGGAGGGAGAAGTCTGCTGGAGAGAGCAGCTGGGATGGAGGGAGAAGTCTGCTGGAGAGAGCAGCTGGGATGGAGGGAGAAGTCTGCTGGAGAGAGCAGCTGGGATGGAGGGAGAAGTCTGCTGGAGAGAGCAGCTGGGATGGAGGGAGAAGTCTGCTGGAGAGAGCAGCTGGGATGGAGGGAGAAGTCTGCTGGAGAGAGCAGCTGGGATGGAGGGAGAAGTCTGCTGGAGAGAGCAGCTGGGATGGAGGGAGAAGTCTGCTGGAGAGAGCAGCTGGGATGGAGGGAGAAGTCTGCTGGAGAGAGCAGCTGGGATGGAGGGAGAAGTCTGCTGGAGAGAGCAGCTGGGATGGAGGGAGAAGTCTGCTGGAGAGAGCAGCTGGGATGGAGGGAGAAGTCTGCTGGAGAGAGCAGCTGGGATGGAGGGAGAAGTCTGCTGGAGAGAGCAGCTGGGATGGAGGGAGAAGTCTGCTGGAGAGAGCAGCTGGGATGGAGGGAGAAGTCTGCTGGAGAGAGCAGCTGGGATGGAGGGAGAAGTCTGCTGGAGAGAGCAGCTGGGATGGAGGGAGAAGTCTGCTGGAGAGAGCAGCTGGGATGGAGGGAGAAGTCTGCTGGAGAGAGCAGCTGGGATGGAGGGAGAAGTCTGCTGGAGAGAGCAGCTGGGATGGAGGGAGAAGTCTGCTGGAGAGAGCAATGGTGGAGGGAGAAGAAGTCTGCTGGAGAGAGCAGCTGGGATGGAGGGAGAAGTCTGCTGGAGAGAGCAGGTGGGATGGAGGGAGTCTGCTGGCTGGGATGGAGGGAGAAGTCTGCTGGAGAGAGCAGCTGGGATGGAGGGAGAAGTCTGCTGGAGAGAGCAGCTGGGATGGAGGGAGAAGTCTGCTGGAGAGAGCAGCTGGGATGGAGGGAGAAGTCTGCTGGAGAGAGCAGCTGGGATGGAGGGAGAAGTCTGCTGGAGAGAGCAGCTGGGATGGAGGGAGAAGTCTGCTGGAGAGAGCAGCTGGGATGGAGGGAGAAGTCTGCTGGAGAGAGCAGCTGGGATGGAGGGAGAAGTCTGCTGGAGAGAGCAGGTGGGATGGGGAGATGGAGAAGCTGCTGAGCTGGAGCTCAGGTGTGGCTATGACATGAGGCGGTGAGTCTAGGAGGCAGCATGCGGCTGTTCAGCTGAAGCTGTGGGTGCAGGGACGGATGCTGCTTTATGGGGAAGACCTATGCTCACCAGCCGGTGTCCGCTGCCTGCCTGCATGGACTTGGCTGTGAGGACTGTTCTGTCTGACGGCTGTGTGGCCACTGGCTCCCACAATTATGACTCATCCTTATACACCCGCAGCCTCTCGTGGCTTCTCCATCTCCTCCATCTCCCAGGACCCTCCTGCCAAGCTCTGCCCAGAGTCAGAGCATTTCAGAGCATCTCAGAGCACTAGCCTCGTGCATAGCCCCTGCTGTGTGCTCACACAGCCCCCTGCATCCCCCAGGGTGGGACTCCCTTGACCACTGGCTGAGACCTAGCCTGGGATCCGAGCTTCCAAACCCCCCCCCTCCCGCTAGGGCTCCCACAGGCTGTTTCCAGCCCCACCCCCCACCCCAGGCCCTTGTGCACCTGGACTTCATCCTCCCTCTCCCCACACCCCTGCTCTCAGGAGGCAGGTGCAAGCAGGGCTGGGACTGTGCCATCAGGACAGGGCTCCTTCAGCGACACGGGGTTCAGGGGCACATGCCAACCAGCTCAGGAGCTGTGGTGGCCAGTGTCAGGAGACGGTGGTGAGCAGAGCTTAATCCTGGCCCTTTGGGCCCTTTAGGAGCTGTGTGGAGAGTGAGGCCACAGATGGGGTGCAGCCACACGGGCAGTGGCAGGGGCTCTGGGCATCTTCCTCGGAGAGGCCCTGTGGTGGGCAGGGGGAGAAGGGTGGGAGGGAAGGACAGGGGACGATGCTTGGCTGTTGGCTGTTTCAGACCCCGAGCAGTATGGCAGGGTTTTCGATAGGATGGTGGGTGGGTTTGAGCAGGTGCGCCGTAGGACCAGTCTACGTCCTGGTGACCAGAACCTGTGATGGGGCCTCATCTGGAGAAAGAATGAAGTTGAAGGATCTCAAGGGAAATCACCCTGGATTATCTGGGAGGGAGGGCCCCAGATTCAATGGCAAGTGTCCTTACAAGGGACATACCAAGGAGAACCTGGGGAAGGAGGCAGAGGTTGGGGTCCCTCACTCTGAGCCAGGGAGAGCAGTGATGAGGGAAATAAGACATTTTTTTTTGGGGGGGGGGGGAAAGGGGAAGGGGCCTAGCAGCCTGACTAATCAGTATCCCTAATGCACATTCTTGTTAGCTTATAGTCTAGTCACTGCCCCTTCCTTAATTATCTGGTCTTGCAAGAGCTATTTACCGAAATACTCCCATTTTTCAGAGGCCATAAACCATGAACCATACACAACCCCCGGAGGGGTTCTCAGCGCTGGCGCCAGGCCAGACCTTTAGGTGTGGTCTCACAGCCCCCATCCCCACACACAGGGCTTTTTGCAAAGCCCGTGAAAGGTCCAGAAATCTGATCCACATTTGGGAGACAAGGAAACCAAAGGGTATAAAGGGAGAGCTTGCTCCATGTTTGGGCTCAGGATTCGGAAACAGTTTCCCTGAGTCACGGTGCTAGTACATCTGGAAATAACGGGTTTTTCCTGTGTCTCCAAGTACTCCTGTGTGTATTTTCTGGTCGCCTGGTAAATTCTGTAACAGCAGGACCCCCATAAACAGGAGGAGCTCAGGGAGGCTCCCCGCTGGAGCCTGGGGGGCGTGGTCCTGCTGACGCCTGACTTTGGGTTTCTGGTCTCTCGGGGTCTGTGAGAGAACGCATTTCCATCGTAAGCACCTGGTTTGTGGCAATACGTTATGGCTAGGAAGTGAATACAATCATCTTTTTAAAGAAATAAAAAGAGTTCTGATTTTAAAAAACACACCGAGCCGTGGGAGCAGGACTTTTAAGGGGCCTTGCTTAGGATTGTTAGAAATAAGACGAGCCCCCGAGTCAGGGGTCCTGGTGGAACACAAGTCATACTTGGAGCCAGGTAGCAGGAGGACATCTTTGCTTCTACGCAGAAGGGTGCACACATGGTCTGGGAAATATATGTACATGTTTTACTCCTACCTAAAATATGCCGAATATTAATATAATAATCATAATATCCTTTATGCTTTCATCTTGTCCTTCTTAATCTTGTTTTTCAGATACATTTTGAATGGGTCATCCTGCAAATAATTTGACCAGGCAACAAAATGTGGCAAAATGTAGACCATCATACCTCTATACCAGTGATGGCGAACCTTTTGAGCTCGGCATGTCAGCATTTTGGAAAACCCTAACTTAACTCTGGTGCCGTGTCACATATACAAATTTTTTGATATTTGCAACCATAGTAAAACAAAGACTTATATTTTTGATATTTATTTTATATATTTAAATGCCATTTAACAAAGAAAAATCAACCAAAAAAATGAGTTCGCTTGTCACCTCTGACACGTGTGTCATAGGTTCGCCATCACTGGCCTACACTGTTCTTTGACAGAAGAGATGACTTGCTCATTCTCACAGGATGCTGAGTGTGAAGTGTGGACGGAAGGGGCCACACGCTACCTGACAGCCCAGGGGAGGCCGCATGGCGGGCTTGCAAACTCAGAGACCTAAAGTCACCACAAAGGATGGTCTGAAATTACACTTGAACTGAAGGCAGTGATGGTGGGTAGTCACCATCCTAGACACCCAGTCACCTCCTAGGCTGGTATCCTGACAATTTCAACCTTTACCTTAACTGAGCCTGTCTGTCTTTTTGCATCTATGATAACATATCCTTGAAGTGTCTGGGTAACATGTAACTTCCCTTTTCTGGACCCCTTGGGGCACAACCTAATGTGCTGGGTGCCAGGACAGAGACCACAAATTCCTTCATTGTTATCATGTTCATTGATCCTGCACCCACCTAAGTATGTGTCCATCATTTTACTTTTTATCCAATCCCAGGCCCCACCCCCCCTGCTTTCCTTTCTCCCACCTCCCTAGTCCATCACCAATGGATTTCATGTCACCCACCTCCATCCCTCCTTTGATTGCAATGTATACAGATGTAACCCGCCATTCTCCAGAGCATTATCTCAATACGTTGAGGTTCTGCTTCCCAGCATTGTTAATAGTTTGGCTCAAATAAACTCACAAAATTCTTTACAGGATTGAATGTTTTTATGTTAACAGAAGCAAGCATATTTCTGTTATGGGTTCACTCAGCAAGATAGACCACCGACTCAGAATTTAAATTTAAGAGCCTTTATTAAGCTGGCCAGCTGACTACAGTTACAGCACCCTGCCGAAGCAGAGGCTGAACTGCAGCGCTGACTACAAGAGTTACATTTTATTATTAAATTTTGTGGAGGCCCAGAGAAAAATGTGTCTTTCAAATTCTGGGCCCCCAATATGGAGGAAACTCTCTTTATTTATACTTTTTCCAGTCCTTTGTCTCCCAAATTTGGAATGAGACTTCCGGGCCTTCTGAGAAAGAAGGCCTGCATGCTGAAAAGGGGCCATGAGACCATATCTCAAGGCCTGGCCTGATGTCAGTACCTTCCTATCTATGTGTTTTAGGAACAGACAGCACAGCATGACCCGTCTGGCCAAAGCACCAGATATGCAGCCCAGCACAATTTTCCCCTACCCCGCTGCCCCCAGGACCACCAGAGGTCAGACAGGTCTAGAACCCAGAGTGAGGAGGCTGCAGGAATGCCGACCAGGAAATGAGTCCTGGCTGCGCAATGCTCCCAATCACCCTGGGCCACATTCAGCTGAAAGGAGACCCTTTTCAGAGGCAACTTCTGGGTACAAGGTGCAGAGAATAAGAGCCCCCTGCGCACAGAGGAGAGAAGGGAGCAGCTGCAAGCAGGAATGCATCCCCACCTGTTGGGCAGGTGAGCCAGGACCCAGCTTGCTCCTCACACACCTTTGCCATGGCATCAGCTCGGACAAAGACATGTGTGGGTTGTCATTGCCGGAAGCCGGTCCATCCTTGCTGCTTGACACAGTTGCTGCAAGGAAGAAACATCTGCACAGCAAATGTTTCCAGGGACCTGGTGTATATGGCATACTGTTCTTAATATGTTTGCTCCCCCTATTAGCGCTATGTGTTTTAAACAAGACCACCTCCCTGAGAAAGGTTGTTTCCCCAGGTGAAGATTTTTTTCCCTGGAGTTAGGGATTAACAGGACTAAGGAAGAGAATAAATCAGTGAAACCCCCTAGTGTTACAGAAATACCATGTACTATTTATGAAGAACTTGGACTAAGACTATTGGCAATAAATTTGGGACTTGTTGGGCCCACATCCCCAGGGGTCTGCCCACCAGGGAAAGCACCAAAGCCTATACCCCTGGAGACTCACCGACACAGGGCAGTCCCAGGGAAGGCAAGCAGCGAGGCTGGGAGAACATAACCTTTACTGGGTAGGATAATCTCCTTCAGTCACTTCCTTGTAGCTTATCAGTAGAGCAGTGACCTTGGAATAGCCCTTAAATGGAACACAGAGATTAACCTAGACAGGATTAAACTCAACAGAACTAGATTAACAAACGCCCTAACCTTTGGAATAGAATGGATAGGATTAAAATCAACTGGTATAAATACAGATGTAACAGGACAATAACAACTGAACCTGGCTAGAGAACCTGGCTAGAACCTCACTATGCTGATCAACTGAAAGCTGTCTCCCTGTCATTCCTTCTTCACCGACTTCATCCACACCTTTGTGGAACCCCTGGACCTGCTGGGGCTGGACTCCAACATGTCATGACAATGAAATTGAAACTGGGGTGGACAACAGCCACTCAGCCAGCAGCGGAACCTCAGTGCTGACCTGTCATTTTCATCACAGCAGCCTGGGCCTCACACAGACATCAGGTGGCTAAATGTGGAGCTGTTAACATAAAAAAACATATTCCAACCTGTAAAGAATCTTTGTGAGTTTATTTGAGCCAAACTGTGAACGGTTGCCGGGAAGCAGAACCTCAAGGGATTGGGATCATGTTCCTGAGAATGGCGGGTTACATCTGTATTTATACGTTGCAGTCAAAGGAGGGGATGTAGGTGGGTTATGTTATGCCCAGATTTCAGGATCCCCAAAAGACCACCAGGGAGCCAGCCGAGTCCGATGCAAAAGCAAAGAGTCTTTATTCGAGCTAGCTCAGCTCACTGACGCAGCGGCATGCGGCAGAGAGAGAGCGAGCTTTGTGGGTAGAGGGGTTTTATAGGGGGGTTGGAGTAAGGGGAGGAGAGAGGACTGTGGGCCCTGCCGATTGGCCAGGCGCAAGTCGGTGTCTTGTTACACAGGATGTGGTCGTATCTATGGCGCGCACTTCCCTTGATTATCATTGGTTAGTTTAAAGAAATCCTAGGTGTGGCTAGCAGAGGCTTGGGCTTCCGGGAAGAAGCTCCTTGCTGAGCACATGGCTGCTGCCCAAAAATGGAGGATTTGGGGCAAGATGGAGGGCATAGCCCTCGCCCTTTCAGGTTACATGAAATCCATTGGTGATAGATTTGGGAGGCGGGAGAAAGCAAAGTGGGAAACTTCTGGGATTGGATAAAGAGTAAAATGATAGACACATGCTTCTTTTACTCAGGTGAGTGCAGGTTAGTTAACAGTCAGTAATTAACATGATAACAAAGACTATGAGGGAATCTGTACTCTGCCCCTGGCCCCATTAGTTGTGCCCTGAGGGGTCCAGAAAGGGGGAAGTTATAAGTTTCCCTGACACTCCACAGCGGTGTTATCTTAGATGCAAAAAGATAATAGGCTCAGTAAAGAGCAAAGTTGATCTTTGTCAGGGAAGATACAGGCCTAGGACATAACTACCCACTATAAACTGCTTTTTAAAAAATATATTTTTATGGATTTCAGAGAGGAAGAGAGAGGGAGGAGAGATAGAACATCAATGATGAGAGAGAATCATCTATTGGCTGCCTCCTGCACACCCCCTACTGGTGATCGAGCCTGCAACCTGGGCATGTGCCCAGGACCTCCTGGATCACAGGTCAGTCAGGTTGGCATGTGGCCCTTCTTCGTCCATGGCCACAGAGCTGGAACCCAGCGGGGTCTTTGCCTCTTGAGCTAAGATAGGGGATTGAGTGGCAGCGGTGAAAGGTCCCCGGGCCTGTGGAGGGACAGCAGAGCACAGAAATGTAGTGCAAGGGCCTCAACCAACCAGAGCTCGCCAGCAGAAAAGGTTACAATCTGGTACCCAATCCTAAATCAA
>NW_005353538.1:136023-138240 GCF_000412655.1 Myotis brandtii | reverse complement strand
TGGGGGTGGGGGTGGGGAGGGAGACACACACTTTTAAGCTCAGCAGGGCTTCCTGGCATTCACCAAAGGGGTCAGAGCAAAACTGATCATTTGACTTAGCTAGCACTTGAAAATCCTTTTGCATTTCCAGGGAAAATGCAAATGTGACAGGGGCAGAAACGGAACGTGGGGCCAGCGGTGACTGTGAGGAAGATGAGTCCTGCTCTGTGCCCGGGATGGCTGTTCTGATTGCAGAGGCGCATGCTCACCTGGCTGGGAGTTGCAGTGGGACCCGGGGGCTCACCTGGGAATGCGGCCCATCCTCCCCACCAGGGAGCTGCCTGTGATCATGAAAGACTAGCAACCTCATTGCAGAGACCGGAGCCCCCAGCCCGGAAAGGCCCCCAGCCTTTGCTTACCCACAGGCCTTTGCTTACCCGCAGGCCTTTGCTTACCCACAGGCCTTTGCTTACCCACAGGCCTTTGCTTACCCGCAGGCCTTTGCTTACCCACAGGCCTTTGCTTACCCACAGGCCTTTGCTTACCCGCAGGCCTTTGCTTACCCACAGGCCTTTGCTTACCCACAGGCCTTTGACCCTTTTGCCTACTTCCCCCTGTACTCTTTGTCCTTCTACCCAATATAAGCACCTGGTGCGATGGGGAGGAGGCAGAGCAGCTTTCTGTGAGTGACCTGCTGCTCTCCCACGCTGCCGGCAGGATTGGAACACACGCTCATGTGATTCACCCCTGCCTCTGCTTAACTGGCTCAGGTAGTGACAGGCAACGCACAGCCCCTGTGGCATCCCACCCACCCTCCACCTCGGCTGGCCTCAGGCCCAGAGCCCAGACCCCAACCACACCCGCAGAGCTGAGCACCAGAAAGAGAGTAGCAGATGCCCCAGGCCGCACCGCAGATTTAAAAAATGCGTGCTGTTATTTATATTTAATAGTAGCTTTCAAAAAATGTTGCAAATCCTAGGGCTCGGCAAACATGTAAATGATAATTGATTGTTATCCTCCAGAAACTTAGAATTCAAAAGTTTAATCATCCTTATTAGCCTACTTTGGCGACTTCAGTCCATAACTTGGCCTTGGAGTTGATGATGTATGTGATAGATCCTCCCTTCCCCCAACTGGTGGGCGGAGTATGACGTAACCTGCAGCCCCGAAATACCTGAGTGACTAACCATGTACCTTATATGGACTATACATTGGACCACCAATCAGCACCTGCCAAATACCCTAAGCCCTTGTCCTATATGGACCATACAGTTAGCCACCAATCAGCATGCGCCGAGTACACTAAGCCCCCACCCCTTCCCATTCCGCCCCTCAAAAGGCGTGCTCACCCCTGCACATGCTGCTGTCCTCCCCTTGCGAGACAGCCCGGCAGGTCTCTTTCCCCTAATAAAGCCTGTAATCCTGGTTTTCAGCTCCCGACTGGTCTCTCAGTATGGTGTCCAACAGAAGCCAAAAATTAACTTTGATTTAACGTCACAATTCCAACCCCAATATAATTCATCATGCAGATATATTTGTCAAAAATAAATCCGTGAGCACACGATATACAAATGATGGATTATAGGATTGTACACCTGAAACCTGTATAATTTTATTAACCAATGTCACCCCAATAAAGTCAATAAATACATTTTTTAAATGTATTTGTATCGGTAAATTACACACACATTTCCCCAGAAGGGTTAGTGATATGCAAAGGGCTGTGGGTTCTGGTTCCTGCCACAAGGTTGTTAATCTCTCCATGATAATCTGCATCTCCACGTGCAGCTCCCACCAGGTGAGCATGCGCCTTCTGTAATCCGAACAAGACAACCCGGTCACCGAGCAGCAGTCACACTCCTGACTTTCCTAGCCGGTCCCCACATGCCAGCTGCCCCTGTCGGGACTGGTCCGTTCCCTCATTTGCTCACCCAGTGGCATTTACCTCACCTCTGTAGGCGGGGCCATTGGAAACATGGAACCGGATAACCCAGGGGTCCGGGCCGCCTGTCACTACCTGACCCAATTCGACAGAGACGGTGAATCCTATGAGCGTGTGTTCCAATCCTGCTGGCAGTGTGGGAGAGCAGCAGGTCACACACAGACACCTGCTCCCGTCACCCCCCCTCCCCATAAGCCAGCTGCTGTATTGGGTAGAAGGACAGAGATTACAGGGGAAGGAGGCAAAGGGTGTGCCAAATGGGCAGTTTACAGGCAATGTGGGCTAGATATGCAAAG
>NW_005353538.1:125853-135796 GCF_000412655.1 Myotis brandtii | reverse complement strand
GGTCTCTGCAATGAGGTTGCTAGTCTTTCATGATCACAGGCAGCTCCCTGGTGGGGAGGATGGGCCGCATTCCCAGGTGAACCCCCGGGTCCCACTGCAACTCCCAGCCAGGTGAGCATGCGCCTCTGCAATCAGAACAGCCATCCCGGTCCCAGAGCAGGACTCATCTTCCTCACAGTCACCGCGGCCCCGCGTTCCGTTTCTGCCTGTCGACCGGATCCCAGGGAAGCTAGGCCACTTGTCAGGTTCCTGGCTTGTAAAAGGTAGTTGGGCCCTGGAACCCTGTTCTGGCTCCACGTGCCAGCCGTGGGACAGGTGCCCGCTCAGCAGTCTGTCTCCAGAAAAAGAAACCAGAGTCCTGGGCCTTCCTCGGGGGCTTGGGCAGGCGGAGACAAGGCTCACAGAGCCTGGAGAGAACCCCGGGACTTGCCCAGTTTACAGTTCCCAACAGCCCGACGTGGCATTGCTGTGCCTGCAGAGAACACTCCGGAAGGTAGGTTCCCACGCAGCAGGCAGAAGCGATAGAAGGAACCCAGACGATGGGGGCACTAGCATGCAGGGCTTCTCCTGACCCCACTGCCCACGGTTTGCCTCAGAGCCCGGGCGGGGCTCAGTGGCTGAGCGTCGACCTCCGAACCAGGAGGTCACATGCCCGGGTTGCAGGCTCCATCACCTGGATGTGGCGTGCAGGAGGCAGCGGATCAGTGATTCTCTCTCATCATTGATGTTTCTGTCTCTCTCCTCCCTTCCTCTCTGAAATCAATAAACATATATTTTTTAAAATTTGCCTCTGAGCTGTGCCACGTTCTCTGCCGAGAAGGAAATGTGTTTCCGTGGGCAGCACCAAGCAGCCAGGCTGGCCTTGCTGGGCAGGTTCTTCCTCAAAATTCTCTGTCTGGACATAAAACGCCCAGCACTCAGCACCTTCTGCCTCCTCCTGGGAGCACCCACACGCCAGGCAGTGCCAGGTGACTGGTGCTCCTCACAGTGGTCAGCTGAGCTGTGTGCCCACAGCCAGGGCCCTGCCCGGTGGCTGGCAGGCAAGTGACCAACTCAGACTGTGCCATTTGGCTCTTTGGCTTCTGCTCTGGGAAAAAAAGTAATTGGCTGAGAAGAGGTAAAAGCTGTTGGCAAAATGTAAAGTCTGGGCTCTTGGTCCCAACTCAGCAAAGATAATCCCGACTTGGCTTGGCTTCTGCATGTGCGTGCATGTGTGCGTGTGCGTGTGTGTGCGTGTGTGTGCATGTGTGTGCGCGCGCGCGTGTGTGCGTGCATGCATGTGTGTGTGTGTGTGCACGTGTGTGTGTGCGTGCGTGTGTGTGTGTGTGTTTTCACTGCTCCGTCACATGATTTTAACTGTCATAAAATGAAGATGAAAACAGGCCAAAGGTTCATTGTGAAAGAGAAAGCACCTGGGGCCTCGGGCCAATCGCGACCAGTCTTGGATGAGGTCACCTGCCAGACAATAAATGGCTTCGCCCAATTAGAGCAGCCAGTTGGTTCGGTCACCATCTGGCCCACCCATGGGAAAGTCACTCGTTAGAGACTGTGTGGGCTTGGCTGCATTGATGCCTCGCCAGCTAAAGGCTGTGATGCTGTGCAGAACCTCTTCCGGGCCTCACTTCACTAAAAAAAAAAGTGTTTTCCCCGCTTCCATTTCTGGGCATGTATTAATAATAACAATGATGCACCCTGTGCCCAGGCACCTCTGTCTGAGCCACGGACTAGGCTGTGCCCTTTATATACTTTCCCCAAGTCCCCCTCTACACTTGCTCACAAGTACGCAGGTGTCTCCCCAGCTGGACTGCAGCCTCCGTGACAGGAGAGCCAGCCCGTCCTGCCTGCCCCTGGGCCCCGCGTCCGCGGCAGCCGAACAGGAGCCCAGAGCAGGCGCTCAGTAAATGCCACTGGGTGAGAATAAGGGAATGGACCAGTCCCGACAGGGGCAGCTGGCATGTGGGGACCGGCTAGGAAAGTCAGGAGTGTGACTGCTGCTCGGTGACCGGGTTGTCTTGTTCGGATTACAGAAGGCGCATGCTCACCTGGTGGGAGCTGCACGTGGAGATGCAGATTATCATGGAGAGATTAACAACCTTGTGGCAGGAACCAGAACCCACAGCCCTTTGCATATCACTAACCCTTCTGGGGAAATGTGTGTGTAATTTACCTATACAAACGGCCCATTTGGCACACCCTTTCCCTCCTTCCCCAGTAATCTCTGTCTTTCTCCCATACAGCAGCGGCTTATGGGACGGGGGGGCAGATGTCTCTGGGTGACCTGCTGCTCTCCCACGCTGCCGGCAGGATTGGAACACACGGTCACAGGATTCACCGTCTCTGCCGAATTGGCTCAGGTAGTGACAGGCGGCTGGACCCTGGCTGTCCGGCTACACTGCTGTCCGTCTGCTCCGCGAGGGTGGGGACAGGTAGACGGCCTGTGGTGATCAATTGTCCGTGTCGTGTCGACCTGACTGGCCACAGGTTCCAGGCGAGTCGGGAGGGAGCTGCTGGTGAGTGAACTTGAACCAGGCACTGGGGAAGCAGGTGGCCTCCTACTGTGCGTGGGCCCATCCACACACCGAGGAGCGAGGAGCGAAAGAGCATTCATGGCCGAGGAAGAGCAAGCCTCACTGCCGGCCGGGCAGGTGGGGGCGGCGAGTCTCCTGCCTCTGACTGGGACTGAAGCGCAGGCCTCCCGGCTGCATGGCAGCCCCCGGGCGGGTTAGCCTCCATAAGCGCCGGAGCCAGTTCCTTAGAATCGCCCTCTTTCTACGACTATTTGTCTGCTTATACCCATTGGCTCTGTGTCCCTGGAGAAGCCTGACTAGCCCAGGGCCCCCGACAGGCTCCGGCTGGGGAGGACGGTGGCAGCCAGGCTGAGCGGAGGCGGCGGCCTCCAGACCCGGCTCCAGCAGACGCCATGTCTCCTGCTCCTCGCAGGCGCCTCCTCAGAGGTCCCTTTTCTCTCACAAAGCATTTCTTTTCTCTTTTTTTCTTTCTTTCTTTCTTTCTTTCTTTCTTTCTTTCTTTCTTTCTTTCTTTCTTTCTTTCTCTCTCTCTCTCTCTCTTTCTTTCTTTCTTTCTTCTTCTTTCTTTCTTTCTTCTTTCTTTCTTTCTTTCTTTCTTTCTTTCTTTCTTTTTCTTTCTTTCTTTCTTTCTATATTTTTATTGATTTCAGAGAGGAAGGGAGAGGGAGAGAGAAACATCAATGATCAGAGGGAATCATGGAACCCCACTGCCTCCTGCACGCTCCTTACTGGGATGGAGCCCACAACCCAGGCATGTGCCCTAACCGGGAATCGAACCACGACATCCTGGTTCCTGGGTTGACACTCAGCCCCTGAGCCACGCGGCCGGGCAGAAAGCTTTGCTTCAGTCTCTATGGACACATGCGGCAGAGGCGCCGTTCTGACAATACAGGTAGAGCAGTGAATAGAAGGTCCCGGCCTCCTGACTCGCCATTGCCATGGCGAGTGTCATAAGGACATTAGTGTATTGACGGTGAGGATTACTCTGGAAAATAAGAAATGGATCCGGGTCAGGAAGGTGAAGTGCATCAGGGTGGGCGTAGTGAGCGCTGAAAGGGACACTAGCAGTGCCTCAGCGGGAGGGCGAGCAGGAGGTGAAGGAGGCGCAGGAGGGAGCGCTACATGCTGGAGGAAGAGATGCCGGGCAGAGCAGCCAGCGCACAGACCTTGGGGAGAGCTGCCCGGTGAGCGGCGGCTGCAGAGGGGCAGGTGCTGGCACGGGAGCGGGAAGGAGGCGGCAGCAGGAGGCCGGATGGGATCACAGCGGGCGAGACATGAAAAGCAAGCCAGGCAGGACCTCCCGGCAGAGGAGGGCGCCATCTGAGGCAGGTTTAAAAAGGATTTCTTTGGCCCTGGCTGGCTTGGCTCAGTGAGTAGAGCATCGGCCTGCGGACCCAAGGGTCCCGGGTTCGGTTCTGGTCAAGGGCATGTACCTTGGTTGCAGGCTTCTCCTCTGGTTGGGGTGTGAGCAGGAGGCAACCAATCGCGGTGTTTCTCTCACATCGTTGTTTCTCTCTTTCACTCTTTCTAAAAATCAATGAAAATATCCTCCAGTGAGGATTAACAAAAAAGTAAATAAGTAAATACATGAATAAAGAGGACTTCATTGGCTCTCTATTGAGAAGAGATTGCCAAGGGGCCAGGGACAGGAGCCCGGCGAGCTGGTCGGATGCCAGGTGGAGGGAGCAGCAGGGGAAGAGGCCCCCCGGAGTGTGCTTCTTCTCTCTGCCCAGGGACGTGCCCCGAGGACACCCCCTCCCCGGGACCCCCTGGAACAGTGCTGGGTCATGACTGGGGACAGTCTACTGGAGGGCTGAGGAGGAGGGGGAAGGCCAATACCTTTCCCCGTCCAGAGCCGCCATTAAAGGTGATGACATCATATGCACCTAGAGCTGGGGTGGGGGCAGATGGTAGGGAGGAGTGTCTCCCCCATAAGTTCAGGAAGGGATGTGCTGGTAAAAGCTTAACAACTGGGGAAATGTGTGTGTAATTTACCAATACAAAGGCTATTTTGCATGTATTTTGTAAATAATAATAAAATACACAATATCCTTTATTATAAACTAGAGGTCCCGTACATGAATTCCTGCACCAGTGGGGTCCTTCAGCTTGGACTGTGGGGATTGGGTGAAACTGGCTCTCCAATATGCCCCCAGGGGTCCCAGATTGCAAGAGGATGGTTCTCAGGTAACGGCACCCCAGAATCAGGCTCCCTCTTCTCTGGTTCTGGGTGTATCACCAAGAACTGCAGCTGCCAAGTCACTGCAGCTCAGCAGCTTCTGTGTTGACCATTTGCCCCCTGGTGGTCAGTGCATGTCATAGCTACTGGCCAGTCGGCCGGTTGCTTAGGCTTTTATATATATAGACTAGAGGCCCGGGGCATGAAAATTCATGCACTGGGGGGGGGTGTCCTTCAGCCTGGCCTGTGCCCTCTCACAGTCCAGGAGCCCTCAGGGGATGTCCAACTGATAGCTTAAGCCTGCTCTGGCCTCCCTCTGTGGGAAGTGACTGGGCGGGCAATCAGGGGATGGCGCCGGCCCCCATCGCCCACTGCTGGTTGCCACCGTCCCTCCCCACCCCTTTGCTGTTTCCTCCCTCTGCCTGCTGGCATGAGCCTTGGCTGGCCTGGTGCCACCTGCTCACTGGCTCTGCCTTCCACCTACTGGTCATTCTGCCATTCTGTCCATTTGCATATTATGCTTTTATTATATAGGATTCTGTGTAGCTATTTGGTTCTGACAGAATGACTCTGTTGATTTTTAAAATATATTTTTATTGATTTCAGAGAGGAAAGGAGAGGGAGAGAGAGAGAAACATCCATGATGAGAATCATTGATCAGCTGCCTCCTGCATGCCCCCTACTGGGGATCAAACCCGCAACCCAGGCATGAGCTCTGACCTGGAATTGAACTGTGACCTCCTGGTTCATAGGTCAATGCTCAACCACTGAGCCATGCCAGCTGGGCAATTCTGATGGGTTTTGCAGAACTTTTATGACTGTTGCCAACCTATGGTTGCAATTGACAAGTGAGTGTAGTTCCCACATGAATGTTGTTAATATTTGCATCTAGAGGAGACCAAGATGGCGGCATAGGTAAACACCGCAGACTGCTGCCGCAAACAACCACTTCAAAAATACAACTAAAAGACGGAACCGACATCACCCAGAACCACAGGAAGGCTGGCTGAGGAGAGACTCTTCAACTAGAAGGAAAAATAACAGCACACCGAGGCTCAGAGGAGGCGCAGTGTGGAAAATACTCAGGTGCGGAAAAAAAGAGGAACAAATGTAACCTGAACAATAAAGATTTAAAAAAAAAAAATTTGCATCTATATTAATGGGTCAAAAGAATGCAAAACAACAAAGATGTTTGTTGAAACTTCTTTGTCCATCCATGACATGAGTGAGCTCTTTGCTGCATCAGATAATCATTTTCAATGACTGCAAGAGCATTTCCTCCATTTGTTGTGCTATGTACAATGTAATAACTGCACATAAAACACACCTATAGGTTTAATCTGCATTATTAAGATGTTCTCCATCACTATTTTAAGTCTAAATAAATAAAACTATAAATACAGTCCTGACTTCCAGCATTTGCTAGTTTTCATGCTGCGAATCCTCCCGCCTACTCACTTGTGGGTGGCATTACTGAGCTGGTTTGGGAAGATGCTTAGCAGTGAGCCCCCAGGTAGCATGTCCAACATACAGACACCATTGACAGAAATTGCCTCAAGAGCATGGATAATCTTATCTAATAAAGAGGGAATTTGCAAATTGACCATCACACCCTAACAGTCAAGATGGCTGCGCCCACAGTGGAGGCTGAGTTCCCGAAATGAGCCTTAATGAGCAATCAGCAGGGACCTCAGGCCGCACCCCTGCCCCATCCCTGGGCCGGAGGACCTGAGGCCGCCCTCCCCGCCATGTGGAGCTTGATGGTGTGAGAATGAGCCAGTCATCTCTTCTGTCAAAGAACAGTGTAGACAGCCGCCATTTAGGGAGCCGATTGGCTAATAATACTGTGTTGATCCACAAGCTCCTGCCTCTCAACCCTCTCTTGCCTTTTTCCTAAATTCTTTTTTTTAATATATATTTTTTTGTTGATTACAGAGAGGAAGGGAGAGGGAGAGAGATAGAAACATCCATGATGAGAGAGAATCACTGATCAGCTGCCTCCTGCACGCCCCACGCTGGGGACTGAGCTCACAACCCAGTGTAGACAGCCGCAGGCCTCGTTTCACTCCTGTCCCGGAGGAAGGCGCTGAGCTGAGCTGTCTCCTGCAGCTGGGAGTCTGAGGGCAGGCAGGGTGCGGGCAGCACAAGGAGGCTCCCCTTCTCACCCCGCCCCCCTCCCCGCCATGTGGAGCTTGATGGTGTGAGAATGAGCCAGTCATCTCTTCTGTCAAAGAACAGTGTAGACAGCAGCTCCCCTGGGGCCACCATCTTGAAACAGCAAAGGCCAACCCCTCCCTTTGAATTAGCCAATCGGGAAAGACTGAGCGCCAATCAGGAGCAAGGGACAGGTCACACGTCAGGGGTTATAAAGCCAAACAGACCGCCTGCTCGGTGTGCGCGCTCCCAGACCATGTGTGCACCCTTCTGCGTAGAAGCAAAGATGTCCTCCTGCTACCTGGCTCCAAGTATGACTTGTGTTCCACCAGGACCCCTGACTCGGGGGCTCGTCTTATTTCTAGCAATGGGGGACCTCCGGCCACACCCTCCGCCCAGCAGGGCTTGATGGGGACCTCAGGCCATGCCCCCCACCTAGTGGGGCTTGTCAGGGGTGGGGTCGGCCGCATCTGGATCTCGGATCTCACCCAATGGGGGTGGGACCAGCCGGGTCTGGGTCTCGCGCAACTTCGAGGAGCATGTGGGTGGGCAGGGACTTGACTCTGATTCCCGTGGCGCACCCCAGACTCTGACAGGAGGAAGATTTTCATATACATTTTACTAATTTTCTTTCATCTCTGACACTTCTATTATAGAGAAAGGGCAAATAGCAATATTAAAATATTTCCTCTAATTAATTCCCTTTTAATGTGCACAAATTTCATGCACCAGGTCACTGTAGTAAAATAATTCAGAAGTAATGAGTTTTGAGAATTTACAGTGGGGCCTTGACTTACGAGTGTCCCGACTAATGAGTTTTTCGAGATACGAGCCGTCTCTCTGCCAATTTTTTGCTTTGAGTTGCGAGCTAAAATTCGGGTTAGGAGCCAGCTTCAGATACCCCACCGCTAGTTGGCGCAGCGAACATCACAGTGAATGCCACAACATCAGCCCAGCATCACATGTCTCACTTGTTCACAATTGATTTGGCATACGAGTAATTTGAGTTACGAGCTCCGTCACGGAACGAATTAAACTCGTAAGTCAAGGCCCCACTGTATTCCCTTTGTGTTGAATAGAACTGATTTAATTGTAAGTTTATATAATTTAGTTTTAAATAATACTGTGTTGATCCACAAGCTTGCAAAGCCACTGAGAATTTAACCACTGACTCTTAGGAGCCAACACCAGCCAGCTCTCACACCCACCACTGGGCAACGCTCACAGACACCTCCACTCTCCCAACAGAGGTCTGGTAGCTTCCTCTCCCAAAAAAGGGGGACACTGAGGCTCACGTCCTAGAACAAGGATGGCCGGGGGGTGTCTGCTGTGGAGTGAGGGGAGGGCTGTGGAGCTGAGAGAGCCAGAGGGAGTTTCACACAAGGGCAGTGAGGGTGGACAGAGGTTGCTTGTAAGAGATACTGAAACCCACGCCCACATTGCCAGCACTGGTGACCCAGCCTGCCCGGGCCGGCCCTCAGGATGAGAGCCACAGATCTTCACAGAGCGGCGGCCACACCAAGGTGCAAATCACACACCAAAGAATGTAAGTAACAAGTTTGCCCACAGGACGGAAGAATGGTCAGCGCCAGGCTCCCGGGCCAGGCCTGTCCGTCAGCACGTAGTGAAGCTGGTCACAGGGAGTCAGGCCCTGGTGGCCAAATGCAGTTGTGTTTCATCATCTCAGAATTTAGGAAAAGGGCCCGCCGGCATGGCTCCGTGGTTGAGCATTGACCTATGAACCAGGAGGTCACGGCTCGATTCCCAGTCAGGGCACATGCCTGGGTTGTGGGCTCGATCCCCAGTGTGGGGCGTGCAGGAGGCAGCTGATCAGTGATTCTCTCTCATCATGGATGTTTCTATCTCTCTCCCTCTCCCTTCCTCTCTGAAATCAACAAAAAATATATATATTAAAAAAAAGAATTTAGGAAAAAGGCAAGAGAGGGTTGAGAGGCAGGAGCTGGGAACCCGAAGGTCGAAGACACCCCGGCAGAGCACTGCTCTCTCTCGGGAAAGCTGCCTGGGCCCCTGGGGCCCTGGGGTCCTGCTTCCATTTCCCAAGTCCTCGTCCACTCGCCAGCGCACCCTCCGTGCCTGCTGGCCTCTGGGTCCCGGAAAGGAGCTATGGCGGCCGCGCCAGGACCCCGCCTCCCAGGCCAGTGCAGTGGGAGGGGCCGTGCAGAGTCCTAAGGACCAGGGGGCTGAGTGGCGGCCTTTTGTGCAACTCTGAGCGTGGCCTCCCTCAGGAGCTGGCCCTGAGGTTCGATGCCGTGAAGGGCAGGGCCGCGGGAGAGGAGCAGGGATGGGTCAGCAGGGACGGGTCGGGTTGGGTCGGAGAGCAGCCCGCCCAGCCCAGAGCGGTCTTTTCTGAATCCATTCGGCAAGTCAGAGAGCCCCTCCGACAGAACCAGCGGGGACCCTGTGACCTCACTCGTGTGTGGGTACAAAAGGGACACGCGCGGACACTACAGCAAGTGGTGGGGGCCGGAGCGGGGATGCGGAGAAGGGCGCCTACTATGAGGTGACAGGAGGGGATCTGACTCTGGGAGGGGGGCACGCGGTGCAATACACAGCTCCTGCCACACAGAAACCCACACCCGAAACCTGTATGTTCCTGTGGACCAACGCCACCCCAATTTAATTAAAAAACCAAACAAGCCCACAAAACAGGAACATAAATAAATAAAGCTCCTAGAACATTAAAAAGAGAGAGCGCCTCCCCGAGGCCTGCCCCGACCCTGGCCCAGGCCTCCCTCCCGGGGTCTCCCTCCCAGGAGGACTTGGGATCCGGGTCCGAGCTCACCCTCATGACGGCGGGTCTGCGTGGCCCTGAGGCAGCTCCGCCCCCCGGCCTGGGGGTCCCACAGCCTCGGTTCTGCCATTGACCAGGTTACTGAACCCAAGCAAGTGACATAGCGTCCGGCCTCCAGGCCCCTCTCTGCCTTTCCATGCAGGGCCGCAGGGAGTCGCCGGGGCCAGCAGGGAGCAGGCTGCCCGGATTGGGGGGGAGGGGGGCGGGGTGAGAAGGGGAGCCTCCTTGTGCTGCCCACACCCTGCCTGCCCTCAGACTTCCAGCTGCAGG
>NW_005353538.1:122029-125782 GCF_000412655.1 Myotis brandtii | reverse complement strand
ACGGGGCGAGGAGGGTGTCCTGGAGGCAGCGTCCGCTCCACCTTCTCTCAGCAATGCATCCTTGGGTGGGTCACCAGCACACACGGCCTGTTCCTTTACCTGTGAAATGGGCACAGTCACACCTGCCCATCTACTCAGTTCGATTCCTACCCATTCCTTAAACTCTTACCAGATGCTTTTCGCCAGCATCGACCTTTGCCCTGGGCAGCCCAGTGAGGGGGAATCACCACCCAGGCCGCTGACCAGAAGCCTGAGGCCGGACGGCTCCCTTCAGACCTGCGCTGCCTTCACCTGGGCTCGGCCCCAGGTCACATTGGTGGGGTCACAGCCTCGCCTGGGGGTACAGAGGCGACAGGGCCACGGCTGCAGCCTGCAGACCTGTCGTCAGAACCCCGACGCGCTGTTCCGGCTGGAGGATCTGAGGGCTCAGCCCTCCCTCTGCCCCACACCTGCCAGGAGGAAGCCGGCGGCGGAGGGTTCAGTGGGGAATGAGCTGCGGCGCTGGGCCCACACCTCTGCCCCCCCCCCTTCTGGGCAGTTATTCCTGGGCCCCCTTCAGAGCTTGGCGTTGTCAATCAGACGGCAAGTAGATGCCTTTGCTCCGTGGGTGGGAGAGGGAGGATGATAGAAGTCGGGCTCTGCAGGCTGCAGCCCTCAGGCACCTGTTCTGAGGACGGCCTTTCCGCCCACCCTGACCTGGCGGTCTGCCTTGTCCACAGCCCCATCCCTCCCACATCAGAGGCTGCAGGACGGAGCCTGCCGAGCCCACCCCACCTCTCCTGCAGGCCCACCCTCCCACCCACAGCGAGGGCTCAGCGCCCACCTGGAGGGGACCCTGCAGCTCCCGTGCTGGGTTGGGGTGAGCAGCAAGCCCCCTGTCCCTTCTCAGCTGGGGCTGTCATCCTGTGGTCACATTCCACAGCCTCGGATAAGGCCCCTGTAGTTCCTGCAGAAAGGGAAGGGCCACCCCTTGTGAAGCGGGTGTGGCCAGGCCTGACTGGGGAGGGAGGCTTAGTGCCCATTCACGGCAGTAAAATTCTGCCACCTTCTGGCCACATCCCTGAACTGCAGAGAGCCTTTGGCGGGTTCCCTGGATGGGGAAAAACAACAAATGATGGGAAACGACCCAGCTGCCCCCACTGGGTCCCTCTGAACGTGGGGCCGCGGTGACTGTGAGGAAGATGAGTCCTGCTCTGGGACCGGGATGGCTGTTCTGATTGCAGAGGCGCATGCTCACCTGGCTGGGAGTTGCAGTGGGACCCGGGGGTTCACCTGGGAATGCGGCCCATCCTCCCCACCAGGGAGCTGCCTGTGATCATGAAAAGACTAGCAACCTCATTGCAGAGACCGGAGCCCCCAGCCCGGAAAGGCCCCCAGCCTTTGCTTACCCGCAGGCCTTTGCATATCCAGCCCACATTGCCTGTAAACTGCCCATCTGGCACACCCGTTGCCTCCTTCCCCTGTAATCTCTGTCCTTCTACCCAATACAGCAGCTGGCTTATGGGGAGGGGGCGGGTGGCGGGAGCAGGTGTCTGTGTGTGACCTGCTGCTCTCCCACGCTGCCGGCAGGAGTGGAACACACGCTCATAGGATTCACCGTCTCTGCCGAATTGGCTCAGGTAGTGACAGGCACAGACCCGATGTTTGTCTGGTTACATCTCCTGTCCAAGTGCAGAAGGTTAAAAATCAAGCTTGGCTCCAGGGGGAGATGTTGTCATTGTTGCTGCTGACGATTCAACAACCGTAATAATATTGTCGTGCTGGGGCTTCACACACTGTGTGGTCTTTTCCAAGATCCTTTCAGATGCCCTTACCCTCCTGCAGGCTGAGCCGCTGCCCAAGGTCACGCCGCTGGTGAGCCCAAGGTCACCCCGGTGAGTCGCCCCTTTGGGCTCTGACTTCGGCTCCCTGCCCCAAGCCCACACGACGAGATGCCCTGATGCCCCTGGCGGGGCGTCTCCCCACGTCCCCTTCTGTCTGCTTCGCCCTCCACTCCCACCATCTTTCCCCAAGTGGAGGCGAGAAGCCCTGCCCACATCCCTGCACTGTTCTAAGAAGAGGACCCAGTAGCCCGGTACGCACAGGTGTCCTGTGGTGGGTGGGCCTGGAAGACCCGGGTCCAGCGTGTGGGGCAGCACGGGACTTGGTTGGAAGGTCTGTCAGGAGGACTCTCTGAAAGGTCGGGGACCTTGAGGGGGACTTTGCTGAAGGCAGCAGCCCCTGCCTTGACTTTTCCAATCAAGTATGAACCTTCCTCCCCACCCCCCAACCCCAGTGTTTTACTAGAATCTTTATATTTAGACTTCAAAGTGTCCTTGCTTAAAAACACTGCAGACGCATGTGTCTTCTATAGGATGCTCACCCTGCTGATAGTATCTAATAGCTAATTTTAGTTCAAGCTGTTGCTACAATAAAAGCCCAAGGAGGCAGGTGAATGGGGCTGTCTGGGTCCTTTAGCCAGGCAGCCCCTTAGCCCTCTCTTTCACAGAAACATGTGTCAGAGTCATCACTCATCCGTCACTCAGGGTCTGCTGGTCAGCCAGCACCACAGCAGAGCTGGATAGGGCCCGAGTCCCTGACTGGTCTGAAGGCAGGTGAGGCAGTGGGCTGGGCAGTGGGACCCTGGGGATTTGGGAGTCCCATCCATCTGGCTGTCACCCCATCCTGATCAGGGTGCCCCAGCCTGGGACCACACTCAGTTTTCCAGTCCCTTCCATTCGAGCTGTGAGGGGCCTGGTAATGACCCAGTGTAAGTGCCTCGTGTTGTGCATGGGGAAGGGCAAGCCAGAGAGGGCAGGCGGCCTGCCCAGCTCACACAGCTCAAGTGACCAGCCAGGAGGGGAGCGCACCACCCCCCGCCAGGGGAGGCCATGGCACAGGTCAGCGTGGACAGGACTTGTGGGCCTGAGGAAGGAGGATGGAAGTGGGTTTGCTTCTCTGTGCCTCCTGATTGGGGGGAGACGCCCCTCGCCCCGCCTCCCCTCCCCTGGTTGCTTTATCGCCACAATTCCAGCATGGATGGAGTCGGTAGGGATTGACGGGGGAGTGGTGCTTGGGGGGGGTCCCGTCAACATGGCTGTTTTGTCTTCTCACCTCCCGGCCTCCACCCTCCTGGTGAGGCCCAGGCCTGGGACAGGCAGGGACCGGCTGCCCCCATGGCTGTCAGCCCAGGGAACTCAGACAGACCTGGGTCCCTGTCCACTCCCCCCTCCTCTGGGGCTGAAGGGCTCAACCCAAGGTGTGGCAGCCAAGACCTGTCTCTGAGAATCTAGGCGTCCCTGGAGGCCAGCAGTGCAGCCCCTCACCACACTCAGGGCCACAGGCCTGCAGGGCGGCCCATGGAGATGGGCTGCTGGGTGCCGAGCCCTCCTCAGGGCCCGCCCCCCCTCACCCGCCCTCACCCCCGCGGCCCAGGGGAGGCCTGGAGGGCAAAGCGCCCAGCCCCGCGTCCCTCTCCTCCCTGAAGCGCTGCAGGGCATCTCCTGTCTTCCTGGCCACCCAGGGATGCGCTTGTTCAACACCAGAGGAGTAGCGATCAGCGGTTTATTGAATGGCTTGAGTGGCGGCCTGAGCTGAATGTCTGCCCCTCCCCCCTCCTGCCAGCGGCCCAGCCTCCCCCGGAGGAGGGAGGGGCTGTGAGAAGAATGACCCCACTTGCTGCCCCTGGTTTGGTCTCCTCTCCAGGCCCCTAGCCATGGCAGCACGCGTTGGGGAGGCATCGGTGGAGAGGGAGACTGCGCTGGGGCGGGGGTA
>NW_005353538.1:116353-121869 GCF_000412655.1 Myotis brandtii | reverse complement strand
GCCTTCCCTCCCTGCACACTCCCCCCCACCCCCCACCCCCCTGGTGCTGACTGCCCATCGCCAGGGGATTCAAAATTACAGAACTAACGGGCTCGGCAGGTAAATGGTGTTCCTGCAGGGCAGCTGGGCCCGGGACTCCATTGTCAGGGAACTGCTCATCTCAGAGAGAGAATGTTCTGGCTCAAGTCCCGACAGCCAGGAGAGCCGCCCTGCGGGACTGCAGACCCAGAGTGGGTGTGGGAGCCCAGGGACGATGCCAAGACCCTGAGAAGCCTCCCTCTGTCATGGCCACGGGCTGAAGGTCTGCCAGGCTGGGCCTGGACAGGGAGGGCCAAGGCAGGGCACAGCAAGTCTCTCCTGGATGGGCCCCGCGGGTGGGAAGTGAGGGCTGGGCCAGGCACCCACTGCTCGCAGCCTGGGGCCAGGGCTTGGAGAGCAGGGCCCATCCTGAGGGCAGCAGGGCCTGACAGGAGGCAGGCTGGTCCCCTGTGGCAGCCACCGCTAGTCCCACTGAAGAGAAAGGTGGGGGGTCGGGGAGAGAAGCCCACTTGTCCCCCACCCCGTGAAGCTTGGCTGCCGAGCAGAACGAAGACCGTGACCGTTAGAAACCCGACGCGGGAGAGCGGCCTGGGTGGGGTGTGGCCAAGGGGAGGGGGGTGGCCAGGCTGACCCTGGGGGCGGGCAGAGGGCTGGGGACGGCAGGCACAGCACCGGCCTTCCTGCAGCCGCGACAGTAGCAAGAGCAGCAGGGTCAGCGGGAGGGGGGTGCCTCGTTCCCTCTGGAGCTCACGGGGCCTCGTTGGAGCCAATCCCGTTGCCTTTGTTGACGTAGAATGGCCGGTGGTGAGACTGCGGGAACAAGAGTAGTTAGGGGGTGCGCATGGCGGGGACCCCATTAGCCAGACCCACCCCACCCTAACCCCCGGGAAGCGGCAGTGGTCTGAACCCCAACAATTCTACAAGCTGTGGCCTAACCTGCAAGCTCGATCTATGCTGTGATCAGGATCGGGTGCCCATGTCAGTTTCCAGGTTCAAATCCTAATTAGAGTTTATTTCCCTCCATTGGTTGGTGAGCTTGAACCTCAGCCCCTCGTCCAATTCCCTCCATGGCCCAGGGCCTCCCAGCCATTGCAGCTCTCGCTCTGCAGGGCTCTCTACTCCGCAGAGCCACACGCTGCTCACACACGGACTTGTAGGATTGCAGCCGCCACCCGTTACCTGGGCTACTGCTCTCACGCCCACTCTCCAGGTGAACAAACCGAGGCGCTGCGAGGCTAAGCGATTTGCCCCGGTCACAGCTGGTAAGTAGAGGAACCGGGACGCCAGGCCCAGCAGTCTGGTCCCGTGCACCCACCATCCCCACCCATTTCTCCAAACCACTTCAGGGTCTCGAGGGCTTTGGATGTTTGCTGCTCCCTTTGCCTGAATCTCCTGACAGAGGCGGTAGAGAGAGGCCTGCGCCCGCCCCAGCCCAGCAGGGACCACGGCGTCTCAGCCCCTCCTCTTCCATCCTGGCTCCTCCTCGGGACTCAGGAAGCACCTTTCAGGACAGAGCCAGCGACCTCTCCTGCCAGGTCTGTGTGTGACATCCAGCAGCGATTTCACATAATCAGCGCTCCCCTCGCTTCCTAGGCCCTGGCAGGCACTGGGACCCTGACCCTGACCCAGGAGACACCAGGCGCCCCCAGCCCTGTCCTTGGCCTTGCCAGCTTAGACCCTGTATTTCCTCGGACTCCTTGCTGCGCCCTGTCCCCAGCAGGCCTGGGGCCTGGGGAACGCGGGGCGGAGGCCTCAGCTCATGCCTCAGGGACCCCACCTATAAGCAAGGGAAGAGATGGAGGCCAGGGAGGGAATGACAGGCAAGGCACACAGCCACTGAGCCGCAGCGACCAGGTCTCCGGACCCCCAGGTGCCCACTGGACCCCAAGCCTTCAATACAGCAAAGGGAATGGCCTGGCCGTGGCTGCGCCTTGCTTTCAGGGAGGCGGGTCAGTAAGACAGGCCGCAGGTCAGTGAACAGTGCTGTCTCTGTGGGCCCCGAGTGGTGGGTGGGTGGAGACACACAGCCCAGGCACCTGGCAGGGTGTGCTCCCCCCACACCCCCGTTCCCTCTCTGGGTCGCAGTCACAGCCTGTGAGGGTTGGAAGAGCTATGACATCATCCCAGCCATCTGACTCATGTTACAGATGGGGAAACTAAGGCACTGAGGAAGAATGGCTCCCATGAGGTCACAGGGCAGGTGGTGAGAGGCCTGGGGCCAGCCCCTCCCTGGGCGTAGAATCCCCTGCCTCTGCTCCCAGCTCTGGGCATGGCTGCCGGCACCAGGGCCCAGCCAGCCCGGCATCTGGAGGTGCCATGAGCCCCCTCTATGAGATGCGGCTCTGGGACGTGGGGGACGGGGCGGGGGGACGGGGGCTGAGCCCAGGAGCAGGGGCTTCGACTCCCCTCACTTGCTTTGGGCACCTACTGCTGCAGTGCCCTGGGCCCGGCTCTACGTCACACACACTGTCACTCAGCTCCAGGGGCCAGAAAGTTCAAGGTCCTCCCAGCTAGCCAGCCTCTTCACTCCTGTGGCCCAGGTCCAGCCCCGCCCTGTGCTCTGACCTCCTGTGCAAAGGCGGCAGGAGCAGCCTGTCCTCAGCAGGTGCGCCCACCTCCCAGGGCAGCGGGCTGACCCCTGCAGGGCTGGCCTGGCCTCCATGGGAGAAGCCTGTGGAGACGTGCACAGCGTTTGAAGGTCTGATCGCTGAGGTCTGTGCAGGGCCCGGCATGTCTGCTACCGAAACCTAAACACATCTGTTCCGAAGTTTGCAGATGCTGCCTCAGCTCTCCCACTGCCTCGCCAGATGCCTGTCCCAGGCTGAGCATGTCACACTCTCAGAGCTGGCAGCAAAGCCGCCATTCAGCAAGCACAGGTGCCCAGCAGCCATCTGCCCAGTAACAGCCAAGGCTGCCCGTTTTACAGATGAGAAAACTGAGGCTCAGCAAGTCCATGCTGACTTACGCCCCCCGCCTGTGAGACCTGGGTTCCTACTGCCCTTTGCTGTGTGCAGGTCCTCAGGCCACTGCTGCCTCCTCCCGCCCATGGCCCGGAGATGCCACCGTCCCCCCACAGGCCCGGGGCAAGTGACAAGCTGTCACTGGGGAGCCCCATTTAGCGCCCCATCTGGCCATGCCTGGCCCGGACGGGCTCTCCGCAGGGCTCCTCACTCACCAGCAAAGTCTGTTTGCCAGATTTCCAAGTCTGGGGCTGGACCTTGGGGCTCTGGCTCCGCATGAGGGAGGGGTAGCCTGGGAAGACAGAGGCTGTGGTCAGAGGAGGCCCTGCACGCTGGGAGCCCCCAAGGCACGGACCCATCTCCAAAGAGACCGCCAAGCTCCATCCAGCCCGTTACCAAGGAGAGCCACCCCTGAGGAGGTGTGCAGCCCCGGGTCCCGCTGGGGAAACCTGGGAGGCTGTCCAAAGGGAGGGGCCCAAGGCAGACAGAAAGAGAAGGAGCAGGCGAGGTGGGCTGGGCCAGGCAGCAGGGGAGTGTCCCCCCAATCCAGGTCAGGGTCACCCCACTCTGTGGGAATTTTCTCCCCCTCCCCCCCATCGCCTCCACCCCCGTCCTGAAGCCTCACCCCCTCCCAGAGCCCAGGAAAGCCTCTTCATAGCACAGCCTGCCAGGCTCCACAGGAGGCCCCCACCCCGTGCTGCACGGAGACGGATGTGCCCTCACTGATTGGCCCGCTGGGCTCCGTGCTGGGTCTCACTGAGCCCACCCTATCTCATGTGAGCCCAGGTTTGCTGGACACCAGCCCCGCCCTCGGGCTCTGCTGCCCCTCCTGCGTCAGAGCAGGACTGGATCCCGGGAGGGGCAGCAGAGCCCTGTGGCTGTGGTCCAGGGATGAGGCCGCAGCCCCGGGGCCTGGAGCAGGGGTCCTGGGGCCCCCAGGGAGGCCTGGGAGAGCTGCGGCCCCAGGACTGGGGAGGCAGGAGCAGAGCCGGGGAAAGACCAGGCTGAGGCCTGGAAGTGAAGGGACTCAGGAAGTCAGCAGGCCCTGCCTGGCCGGGGCTCAGCAGGTGAGCCTCATCCTGGGCACCAAAGGGTTGTGGGTTCGATTCCTCGTTGGGGCACATACCCAGGTTGCAGGTTCTACCCCTGATCAGGGCATGTGTGGGAGGCAACTGATCAAGGTTTCTCTCACATTGATGTTTCTCTTTCTTGCTCTCTCTCCCCTTCTCTCTAACAATCAATAAACATAACTTTGCGTGATGTTTATAGTGTGCGACTCATGAGGTCAAACAATTAAAAAAGAAAGAAAGCCTGGCCAGTGCGGCTCAGTGGTTGAGCAGTGACCTATGAACCAGGAGGTCACAGTTCAATTCCCGGTCAGGGCACAGGCCCGGGTTGCGGGCTCGATCCCCACTGTGGGGTGTGCAGGAGGCAGCTGATCATTGATGTTTCTCTCTCTCCTTCTCCCTTCCTCTCTAAAATCAATAAAAAAACCCACAAAACATTAAAAATTTTAAAAAAAGAAATCACGTCTGTCCCTGGCGAAGGCCACCGAGAGCCCTCAGGCCTGTTTGAAGGGACAAAAGCTGGTCAGACCCAGACGCCACCGGCAGCACCGGCAGGACGCCAGCCCGGCTGCCCTTCCTTGGTGGGCACGGGGCGAGGGCAGAGACGGAGCAGAGACCCCAGGCTCCCCTGCACCTGGGGCGGGACAGCCTTGCAAAGAGAGGGTCCTGCTGACCCTGAGCAGGAGCCATTACCAGGAAGAAAACCCCGCACCAGCCGGGAGAGGGGGGCCGGGGCCGCAGGAGGAGTAGGGCAGCAGGGGGACAGTGGGCACCCACGCTCTCCCGTGTGGGAGAGAAGGGGCGGGGAACGGACAGGTACCGGGACTAATTTTAAACAGCTCATTGGTGTCCACCGGCTTGGGGAACTCTGTGGTGGCCTGTCCCAAGGTGGGGAAGTGGTAGGGGGGCCGCCCAGGGCCTGCTGGGAGAGAGAGACGTTAGCAGCGCGGGCGTTTCAGGGGCTGCCTTCCACAGCCCAAGCTCTCTGCCTCCTGAGCTGCTGCGCCAGCTGCGGGCGGGGCTGGTCCTGGGCGGGGTCTCCTTGCTCACACGCAGCCCTGCCTCCCTCCAGGGCCCTTCCCAGGGGGCTGGTGAGCTGATCTGTGGAGGTGACAGCAGGTGTCCCAGGCTTCCTGGAGGACACAGTGCATGGAAGGGGGGCTCCCCTGAGGTCAGGCCGACCGGAGGCTCTGCGGGCAGGTGAGGAGACACTGGGGAGCAGGACACCCCACCTGACACCTGCCGGGCAGCCTTTGACTGGGCCTGACCGCAGAGCAGGGAGGGACTCGTTAGAAGCCAGACAGGCCACGGGGACCCCAGTCCCCAGCTCCTGCCGGCGGGGACCCTTCACCTGGCTGATCGTTCCAAGACTCTGCCCTGGGCATAGGCTGGGTTCCAGCCTGGAAGAGGGGGCTGGAGGATGAAGCCGCCTTCAGAGGCCGCTGCCTGG
>NW_005353538.1:114265-116334 GCF_000412655.1 Myotis brandtii | reverse complement strand
CCCCGCCCCCCATCTGCCATCCTGTCTTCCAGGCCAGGCATCCTCGGTGCGGGACACGGGCAGGCGGCTCCCTGCACCAGGGCTCACCAAACCTGAACATCGCCAAAGAGACGCAAGGGCCTGGGCCCACTGTGAGGGGTTTGGCGCGAGCCTCCCCTCAAAGCAACCTGCCTCCAGGGGCCGGAGGGCTGACTATGCAGCCGTGTGGAGCCGGGGAGCGGATCAGAAGTGGGGGCCCTGGAGGTCCTCGTGCCCACTTTCCCCAAAGCAGCTCGAGGGCTTTGGCTCTGTGGACCGGTGCCAGGTGCCGCCTGGCCACAGGGTTCAGCTCACCCAGCGGGGGTCAGGGGTGAGCATAGGGAAGGCAGCGCCCAGCCCACACACCTGGGATGGGGGGAGGAGGGGGTGTGGAGGTGTGGCCTGGCCCCATCGCCCGGACCCGCGCGCCCACAGGGGACAGTGCGATTAAACAGTCCCCGGAACGCTGCCTGGTCAGCTGCCCTGGACGGTGGGGAGGGAGAGTGGCT
Organism: Myotis brandtii; assembly: GCF_000412655.1. Classification (NCBI taxonomy): domain Eukaryota; kingdom Metazoa; phylum Chordata; class Mammalia; order Chiroptera; family Vespertilionidae; genus Myotis; species Myotis brandtii. Next base: position 115,807 of record NW_005353538.1, on the reverse strand, counting down.
CCCTGGCTCCCCACCCAGGGCTCGGGCCCTGGGAGGCGAGGGCCTGGCGAGTGAGGAGCAGGGCCAGGGGCAGGGCTGCCAGTGGCAGGGGAGGCGGGAGCAGGGCTCAGCTCACCTTTCAGAGAGAAGGAGGAGCTGCCTTGGAGCCCGGGCAGGGGCAGGTCCTCGGGGCCCTGCACGGTGGAGGAGTACTCCCAGACTCGCGACGTGTAGTTACCTGGGCGGCAAAGGGAAGGGTCAGGCCACCGCGGTCGGCCCGGGGCCAGAGCCAGGACGAGGCCAGTCCTGTGCCTGTCCAGTCCTCGCTGTGTCTCAAGCCAGGAGGACGCTGGGCCCACTCACCTCCTGCCAATCACAGCTGTCCTTCTGCACTGGGAGGTGCTGCGTCCTGCCCTCCCCCAGGCCCCGGCTGTCCGGCTTTCCGGTGAAGGTTCAAAGCCCACGGGACACGGCCCACCGTTCTCCCTGGCTGCTGCCCACCTCTCACCACAGACTCCACCTCCTGGCTCCCCCTCGCGCCCTCTCCATCGCTCATCATTCCACCGGCTGCACTCGGAGCTCCTCATACACTGCAGGCTCCCTCGTGCCCTGGCTTTTTGCACAGACCAGGCCTGGGGTACTCCCCATGCACCCCACTCTCAGCAAATCCATGTGCTGGTCTTCAGTGTCAGCTTCCATGTCACCTCCCAGTCTGTGTGAGCTCAGCCACGCCCCCCTCACCACCCGCCTGCCGGCGTCGGTGCGTGTTCAGCTGTCTGTCTCCCCACTGGGCTCCGAGGGCAGCATGGCACCCGTGCCCGGCACAGAGCCTGGTCCCAGAAGGGGCTCCTTGGATGGCTGACAGATGAAATGAACAAATAAATGCAAACACGGGCTAAACTTTAGAGACAGAGCAGCTGCTGCACCTCCTGGCACTCTGCTCACCAGGTGGGGCAGCTGGCACGTGTCCCTGCAGCCTGGAGAGAAGGAGGCAGCGGGGGGACATGCAGGACAGTGGGGGTCCTCAGGGCCTCTCTGGGAAAGGCCCCTCCTCTGGCCCCTCCCATCCAGCACGCAGGGTCCCAGTCCCGAGATTTCCCACTGTTGCCTGCAGGGGGGTCTGGGGCTCAGCAGTCAGAGGGGCTGGCTGTCCACCTGCTGTAGGCGAGCCCCACCCACAGGGTGCCCAGGAAGTCTCTGCAGTCTGGACCTCAGCCAGCACGTCCGCCCAAGGCTCTCAGGCCCATGGGCCCGGCCCCGTCATTCCCTCACTTATCCCCCCCCCCCCCCCCCCCCTCCCCGGCCGAGTCCCTTCGGGCCTGAGGTGGCAGCCGTGACGGACAGACCGAGCTTGGCCTCACAGTCTGCTGTGCGCGTGATGGTGCAATGGGGGCCAGTCCTGGACATGAGGCCTGGGCGCTGCCCGTCCAGGGGGCCCTGCCTCCAGATCCCCAGGACCTCGTTTTCTCTGAAGAGGCCCCGCCTGGCCTCGGCAGCCTGGCTCTGTGCCGGGGGCTGGGAGCTGGCTCAGTCTCCCCACTCCCTCTGCACGGGGCTGGGCAG
>NW_005353538.1:92394-94720 GCF_000412655.1 Myotis brandtii | reverse complement strand
CTCGGCACCTGGCTGTCCCCGGGAGGCCAGGGCTCCGTTCCCATCGCGTCCTCCGGGGCCGAAGGGCATGTCGCCCTCTCTCTCATGGCAGGGCGCCTCCCTGACATCTGGGCGGGCCGCTCCTCCCCGTGCTGCCCTGCCCCTTAAGCAGCAGGCGTTTGGCTTCACGCAGATTCACAAGGTCCCTGTGCCCCAACCCGCGCTGAGGGGCGTCCCCACACCCATACCGGCCCCTGCTCCCTGCTTGTCCCCAAGCAGAAGGCCCGGACTCAGGGTTCCCAGGGCGGCCCCTGCTCCCTGCAGCCTGAGTCACCGTGTCTCACACTTGAACACACGGGCACACTCCCCCTTTACCCTCAGCAGGACCCTCCCGTCCACCTCTGAGCTCACAACCCCTCCTCAGTCCTCCTTCACCTGGGATTGGGAAGCCCAGCACACGGCCCACCTCGCCCTGAGCCCCGCCCACCTTGCTCCGAGCCCCGCCCACCTGGCCCTTAGTCCCGCCCCTACCTTTGGTGCCATAGAGATTATTGAAGTTCTTCTGGTTGATGTCCTTGGGGAGGCGGCTGGGGGACACGGGCTGGTACGACGTCCTGGCCCCCCCTGGGAAGCAAAGGGGAAGAGCTGTCATCGCAGAAGGTGGGGCTGCTTACTCAGGGCGGTACCTCTGACCTGAAGGGCCCCCAGCGCCTGTCCCAGGGCCCAGATGCCACTACGACAGCTCACTGGGGGCTGGAATAAGGTGATACGTCATTTACCCCCCAGCCCCAAGTCGGGACACTTTCCTAACCATGCCAAGAGCACCAGGTGTGGCCTGGCCAGCCCTGGACACAGGGATGCATCTGGTCACCTGCTCGAGACTGAGGGTCACCAGGGGCTGGAGAGGCCAACACGCCACCCTGGGCCAGTCCCCTGTGGCTGCAACCCCCGAGGCTGGGACACCGGGCTCCTGTGAGGACGGGTGGCCACGGGGACTGTGAGGTGCTGGACGGTGGCCCCGGGCCAGCAGAGGCTGAGGAGCGGGTGCCCATGGACATGGCCAGGTGCTTCTCTGGGAGAGGGTCCTCTGCCCCCCACCCCGATGTGGCCTCTGACATCAGTCTTGAGAGGGTGGCGGGCTGGGATACACACACCCCTTTACAGACGAAAAAACACACTCCTGCCCTGGCCGGCGGGGCTCGGTGCTGAGTCGGCCTAGGAACCAGGTCAGGGTTCAATTCCCAGTCAGGGCACAGGCCCGGGTTGTGGGCTCGATCCCCAGGGTGGGGCGTGCAGGAGGCAGCCGATCATGATTCTCTCTCATCATTGATGTTTCTCTCTCTCTCTCTCCCTTCCTCTCTGAAATCAATAAAATATATTTTTTTAAAAAAGAAAGCATACTCAGGTCCTTCTGTGGGCCCTCCCTCTGCAGAGCCAACCCTGTCCGGTTCCAGCCCCTGCCCAGCCCCTGCCGGTCCTCCCTCCGACCCTCCCCCTGCAGTGCTCGCACCTCTCTCCAGCCAGGCCCTCACGCCAGGCCCTCTGCACTGAGCCCACTGCCTCTTGCCGGGCCCTGGAGACCACCCCTCCTGGGAGCCCGACTGACCAGCCCCACTGCCCGGAGCCCCCAGACTCCAGCGGGCAGCCCTCCGGGGGCCACGCTTCCTGAGTCTCTGACCCTCTTTGGCCCCAGAGGACACATCTCCTCCTGTTCCAGGGCAGGCGGGGCTGGGGCACGGGGTCGGGGGTTGGGGGGCACCTGCTTCTCCCCTGCAGATGCCCAGCCCCACGCACAGGGCCAAGAGGATCCTTCCTGGCATCCTCTCTTCTCAGACAGGGACAGAGGGTGGTGACAGTCAGGCTGTCAGGGGACACGGTGGGGTGCTCTGACCTCCCTCCCCATCACTGCCCTCCTCCTCGCAGCCTGCGGGGGAGCTGCCCTCCACACCGTTGTCCACAGAATGGGGGGGGGGCAGAGCAGGGGCAACTCGGGGCTCAATGCCCAGAGGCCTGGGGAGCGCGGAGAGAGGCCAGGTGGGGAGCTGGGATCTCACAGAATGTGTCCAAAGGGCAGCACCAGGGGTCAGGGGTCGGGGGGCAGGACTCGCTGTCCACACCAGGACTGTGGGGGTGGGGTCAGGTGCGGCTGCCTCTCCAGGCCTCCACCTGAAGTCCAGGTGCTGTTTTCTCATTGGGTGGGGTGGCTACTCTGAACTGAGCTCATCCCTCCCACCCCTGCACCCCACCCAGTGTGTGTCCCAGGGGGTGAGTCAGTGCGGGTTAAGGCCTCCTCCGCGCATCCTTTCTGCCTCTCCCCACATGTCTTCTCCCCCAGTATGTGCCTGCA
>NW_005353538.1:90813-91770 GCF_000412655.1 Myotis brandtii | reverse complement strand
CCCCTCCCCCACATGCCTGCACACCCTCCCCCACACATGCCTGCACCCCTCCACCTGAGGCTGGTGGGCCACACCCATCTTACGTAATGGGCATTGTTGTGGTGCCAAAGAATGTGACAGGCTCCCACAGGGCAAGGACAGGCAGGCACTGGTCTGCACCCCACCCAGCGGCACCGCCTCTCAGGGCCTGGGTAGGGCCGGGCCCACAGAGGGAGGGAGAGCAGCCCTGTCTCCATGCCCTGAGGAGCAGGACGATGCAAACTGCAAACACCCGGGCAGAGGCCCACACAGCGCGGCCTGGCAGGGGAGGGGAGACCAGCAGCCAGGAACCTGCTGGAGGAGCGAGGGGAAGGGTGGGGGCTGGAGGTGAGGGAAGGTGGGGACCCCTGGGTCCTGAGGAGGGAAGCCCCTGAGGAACAGGGTGCCAGGTCATAGGTCATCCGAACAGGAGGCACATGCTGAGACGGTCCCAGGCAAACAGGAAGTGCCCTCGCCCACCCAGGGAGCCTGCGAGTCTTTCCACGAAGCAGCGGTGCCTTACCCTTGGGCGTGAGGTACATGGAATACCGCTTCATGGTGTCGGGCGCGCTCCAGTCACTGCCGTAGCTGCTAGCATAGTTGCTCATGTAGCGATGGTCAACCCCTGGGAGGAAGGAGCAAGGTCGGTCAGCGGAGGGGCTGTGGGGAGCAGCTGCCCCAGGGGCACCCCGGCCTCCTCGCCAAGGCAGTGCCCTGCCACTGCTGTCACCGGAGGGGTGGGGCTCCCCAGCATCAGAGAAGGTAACACCTGCCGCACCCCCTCTGCTGGGGGCAGGGGCCTCTGCCGCCTGCACAGACCTGCATCTGCCAGGTGCTGCCGACTCCCTTCCCCATCCCACAGGCCCCACAGCCCCTGGGCCGCCCCCCCCCCCCACCCGCAGGTGGTGGGTGAGGACCTGGGCTCAGGAAGTCTGTTGC
>NW_005353538.1:80798-90688 GCF_000412655.1 Myotis brandtii | reverse complement strand
CCCGCCCCTCACTCCTCAAAACCCAAACCAATGTGTGGCTCACGCTTGCCTCCCAGCCCCCTCCTTCCCACTCCCTCTTCTCACTCCTTCCCTCTCCCGTGTTCCCCTGCCCTTCCCGCGGCCTCCATCTCGGGCAAGAGGAGGGAAGAGTGGCTCGTCCCTCATTCTGCACCTGTCACCTGTGCCCAGCAGCCCTGGCACGCAGGAGGCATCCATGACAACCCCTGGGTGTGGCTCAGCCCTTCCCCAAGCCCAGGATGAAGATGGCTGGTGCCCACAGCCCGCAGGCCTCTGACGGCAGAGTGAGACCCTGGCCTGTGGGCGGCCGGCCTCAGGCAGGAGGACGGTCACTAGGGTCTCCCCGCCTCCCACAGCCAAACACGTTCCCAGCAACACTGTGGCCGCAACAAGAACCAACGGGGAGGCCAGGGCCCCGGGCACAGGTGCAGGCTGCTGACGTCAGAGGCACCGTCGCTGCTCCCGGGAGCCGCCCCTCCACACCCGCGGGGGCACAGGCCACACCTGCACAGAGGCCGTGGCCGACACAACCGTGACCTAGTAATGGCCAGTGGGTGGGTGGCAGGCCACCTGGGCCCATCAGGCCATCTTCACCTCCCCCAAGTGGGCACCCAGGGGCCGTGGCCACCACACGCTCCCGCCCTCCGCGTGGCGCCAGCAGCCCTTCTCGGAGGAGATGAGAGGGGGTGGGTCAGAGCGGAGAGCTGGCTGCCTGTGAGAAGCTGCTCCCTGAGCCTCGGCCCTGGCCTGGGAGACGCCCACAGCTGCCCGGAGCTCAGATGCTGGGGGTGGCGAGCGGGCGGAGGCCAAGTGCTCGTCTGGCTGCCATGGCTCACCAGTCCTCAGAGGGACACCGTGTGATGCCACCACCACCCAGACACGCAGGGCCCCGCTGGGCCTGGCCCCTCTGCACACCCCACAATGCACAGGCTGCACCTGGCGCCTCCTCGGGTGTCTGGGGCCAGAAGCTGTTCGTCAGGCGGTGTCCCCAGGCCGGGGCCGGGCCCAGGACCAGACGGGGCTGTGGGGAAAGTGCCCAGGCGTCGGGCCCTAAAGCGACTGGGCTGGGATGGGGGTGCGGGGAGGGGCGGGGCTCGGCAGGGTAGTTCTCAGGGTCGGGCTTTCTGGAAGGTTATTCAGTGGCCTCTGTGGGTGGAGCATGATTCAGAAGAGACGCTGCCGTCAGGAGAGCTGTGAGTCACCAGGACATGCTGTGTCCCGCTGGCCCCGCTGGCCCCCAGGCCCGGCCCAGCCTCTGAGCGCAGAGGACTCAGCACAGGTGACGGGCAGGCTCTCTCTCCAGCCCAGGTGCGGCTCTAGGCCCACCTCCTGAGGTCTGCAGAGCCTTACAAGCGTCAGCACAGCCCGCCCGGCGTGGCTCAGGGGTTGAGCGTCGACTTACGAACCAGGAGGTCACGGTTCGATCCCAGTCAGGGCTCATGCCCGGGTCGTGGATTCGGTCCCCAGTGGGGGCCGTGCAGGAGGCAGCCGACCCATGATTCCCTCTCATCATTGATGTTTCATGATTCAGAAGAGACGCTGCCGTCAGGAGAGCTGTGAGTCACCAGGACATGCTGTGTCCCGCTGGCCCCGCTGGCCCCCAGGCCCGGCCCAGCCTCTGAGCGCAGAGGACTCAGCACAGGTGACGGGCAGGCTCTCTCTCCAGCCCAGGTGCGGCTCTAGGCCCACCTCCTGAGGTCTGCAGAGCCTTACAAGCGTCAGCACAGCCCGCCCGGCGTGGCTCAGGGGTTGAGCGTCGACTTACGAACCAGGAGGTCACGGTTCGATCCCAGTCAGGGCTCATGCCCGGGTCGTGGATTCGGTCCCCAGTGGGGGCCGTGCAGGAGGCAGCCGACCCATGATTCCCTCTCATCATTGATGTTTCTCTCTCCCTCTCCCTTCCTCTCTGAATCAATAAAATAGTTTTTAAAAAAGAAGGGGCAGCAGCCACCCAGCTGCTGGACTGGGCTGGCATCAGATGCAGCGCCCGAGCCTGACGGGTGACCACAGGGAGACATGTGGGAGCCGGCGGCCCGGCGGCCCCTGCCCCGAGGCCCCTTGCAGAGGCTGCCTACCTTTGGCAGCAAGTTCAATGGGGACTGCACTCCCGGAATCCTAGTACCAACACCGCAGGTGCAATGGTGGCTGGGGACAACGAGGGGCCGTCGGTGGGTGCAGCCGCACAGGCAGCCAGGACTGACTGAGAGGAAAGTGCCACGGCCGCGGGTCGCCCGCGAGGGACCCACCGTTCTCCGCGTGGCTCCTCTCGATGAAGCTGCGGCTCAGGTCGGCCTTGCACATCTTCTCCACGTGGCGCATGCACACGTTCAGCAGGTCGTCCCTGCAGTTGCCCAGCGCCTGCCCCAGGCCCTCCCCCTCCAGCAGCACACGGTAGCTGGGCAGGGGCGGGGGCAGGGAGTAATTGCTCATCAAAGCGCCAAATTCCTGCAAGGAGGGAAAGCAGCCCTTAGGGGGGGAGCGGGGAGGAGTCTTGGAAGTGGGGGAGCCCTCTCAGGGCTGTCACAGTGAAGCTGGCAGGTTCCACACCGGAGCAAGAAGAGCCGGGGCTAGACCCAGCGCTGCTATTAAACAGCCCATTTCTCTTCCGTGAAATGGAAGAGTTTGGCCCTGGCCGGTGTGGCTCAGTGGATAGAGAGTCGGCCTGTGGACTGAAGGGTCCTGGGTTTGATTCTGGTCAGGGCACATGCCTGGGTTGTGGGCACAATTCCCAGTGGGGGGAGTGCAGGAGGCAGCTGATCAATGATTCTCTCTCTCCCTTCCTCTCTGAAATCAATAAAAATATATACTATAATAAAAAAATTTTTTAAAAAGATCCAGGACAACAACTGTGCAACACTTCTCTGCCACAATTCCACAGCCCAAGCAGGCATCACGAATCCATCACAGAGCTCCTTCCTGCTGGGCGGGAGCACTGCTCAAGGGTGCCAGGTGGCACTGGGTGCCACCCTTGGATTAGGCAGTGAAAGGGCTTGGGTGGGAGAATTAAGGGGAGAGGTGGACTGGAGCGTGGATGGATGAGTGATGGATGCCTGGGAAGGTGGATGGATGACAAGTGAGGCCTAGAAGGCGGGGGAGAGGTGAGGGGCGGATGTGGGGCTCCTGGCACCTGCAGGAAGAGCACCGAGTCGCTGATGCTGTGCAGCTGCTCCCGGGTCTGCTTGTCCTCCTGCAGCACCTGGGCCCGCTGGTCCAGGGCGTCCACGATCACCTTCACCTGGCCCACAGCGTCCTGCTCCCGCTGCTCCAGCGCGGCCCGCACCTCCTCCTTCTGCTTCTCCAGGTCCCTCACCAGCTCCCGGAAGCTCTGCTCCAAGATGGCCTTCTCGTTGGTGGTGAAGCTCTGGGGGCGGAGCGAGGGCGCCAAGGGAGGAGGCGTCAGTCACTGACACCTCCCTGGGCCTTTAGGTTCCAGCACAGAGTCCGGTCGCTCCCACCCGAGAGCCTGGTTGGCCCAGAAGCTCCCTGGAGGCCTCATGGAGAAAGGCCAGTTCCGATGGAGGTGACCAGTGTTTACAGCCGCTGTTCCTTATCCACCGGTGGCCCCGCCGCCGCCATCGTTCCTCCCTGCCCCGGTGGGCAACGCTGCGGGCCCCAGAGTGCCCGTGAGCCAGGCTGTGCTCCCTGGAACCTCAACCAGGACCCAGCACCACCAGAAAGTGAACTGATGGATGTGTATGTGGCAGGGTCATGGGTCAGATGTGGTCTGCAATGACTCAGACCATGGCACACGGGCATCTAACCTCCCCAGCACAGTGAACCAGGAATGGCAAGCCTTTGGCAGCTGGTGGCCTGAGCAGACAACGGGACATTGGAAGGTGGGTGGTTCTAGAGTCTGTCTGTCCTGGAATGATGTCACATGAGTGTCAGGTGATGGGTAAGATCCACTTGTACCCCTGGCCCCGACTGAGAAGAGGAATTGGCGAATAGCCAAAGGGAGTGGGAAAATCGGGAAAAAACCCAGTGTGGGGAGTCCGTGTAGGGCTGAGGCCGCCCACAGAGGTCCGCCTCCGCCGGGGAAGGGAGAGGCAGCGGCGCCGGGGCTGCTCACCTTGATGCGGTCCTTCTCCTTCTGCCACTTGTCTGCTTCGTCCTCGAGCTCGATGACCTTGAGCTGCAGCTGCTCCTTCTGCAGGGACAGCTCTGTCTGCAGGGGAGGGCCGGGTGGGAGGAGACGTCAGGGGGCGGTGGGAGAAGTGGGGAGTGGGCCCACCCAGGAGCGAAGTCGACAGGCTTACTCCTCACCCATCCAGTCCTTCGTTCAGCAAACCCGCACCCAGACCTCACGCAGGCCAGGCACCGGGCCAGTGGCCAAGGATCCAGAAACACTCTCTCCAAAAACCCGGATCTGTGGGGTCGAGCATCCCAGCCCTGTCTTCACAGGGCTAAGCCTCTGCAAGGCCCTCCACCCAAGGTGAGCAGGAGGGAGGCCCAGGTATGGAGTCCCTACTCCTGCCAGTGGGCCTGGGGCCATTGGAAGAGGGAGGAGAGCTACGGGAAGGTGGGGACCCAGCCCAGTCCAGGGAGTGTCCAGGGCACAGCAGGCGGCACATTCTCAGGGCCTGACATGGGCCTGCGCTGCGAGCTGGAGCCAGACCCGCTGCTGGCGGGCAGGCACAGCTGTGACCCTGCTCACGGACAAGGGGGTGCCGTCTGCCTGTGGACAAGATAGAAACTTGATTCTGGGCAGGAAGAGGCTTGTGTGTGAGGCAGTGATGGGCGGGTAGAGGGAGCAGGAGAGGTTCCAGGGGCCCCTGACCAGGCGGAGATCAAGGCTGTTGAGATCGGGGGTGCGCTGGGAAGAGGATGTATCGGGAATGTGCTGGGACATGAGCTCTCCTACCCGTACGTCCCTTCCCTTTGGGAAAAAAGATCTCACTTTGAAAAGCAGCTACAACCAAGACAGAAGGGGAGGCTTGGAGCAAGGCCGGCCCCATTCAGCTGAGCCAACGGGCAGCTGGCGGGCCTGAGGGCTTCCCAGGGTGCTCTCCAAGCCCCTCCCGCTCGGGGGTAGGTGGCCGGTCCCCACCTGGCAGGCAGGCAGAAGGAACAGGCACCTGAGAGCCTGGGGTGCACCAGGTCCCCCCTCCCTGGGCGTTACATGCAGAGCCACCCCTTCTGCAGCCATCTCTCTAGGAGCATGAAGTCGCCACAAACGGCCGGGAATGTGTCTCTATCGGCTGGAGTCCGAGCAGCCACGGACCTCCACACATCACACCTGGGCCGGAACCACTGCAGACACCGGCCGTGGGCCGAGGTGGGGAGCGCTCCCGGGTGGTCTGGAAAGGGTGCCCGAGGGCTGGGCTTTCCAGCTGCGACTCTAGTTCCTCTCAGAATGCACCTGCCCGGCCAGCGATGTGCTGGAGACCCGGGGCAGGGACACACTCACCAGGGCTGGGCGTGGTTGCGGGAGGAGGCAAGTAAGGGGAGGGGAGTGCGGGGTTTGGCTGGGCTCTGGAGAAAAGCTGGGGAGAAGCCACTGCCACAGACACAGGGGCAGGAAGACAGAGCGCAGGGAGCGGCCTCACACAGGCCAGGCAGCGGGCCCAGGCCGAGCCCCATGCACAGCAGGCTCAACCCTCATGCTCTCAGGGGTGGAGCTCGGCCGAGCCCTGGCCTGGAGGCCCCATGGAGTCTGGGCCTGGTGGGCGATCGAGCTGGGAGGAAGGGACCACGAGGTTGGACGGGGCCCGTCCCAGGCGGCTTTCCATCCCTGGAGAATTCCTGTCTGTCCCAGGCTGAAGGGGCAGGGGAGGCCTGCCCCACGGCGCTGAGCGTTGTTGCTGGCTCAGGAATGGAGGAGCTGGCCTTGAGTTTCTCCCCCTCCACCCCCACACAAGGTCTGACGGACAGGAGAGCCGAGAATAAAAGTGCGAGCAGTGTGCACTCAGCCTTGGGCCTGGGGCATCCAGGAGGGACCCGCCCAGAGCACAGGACTGGCATCGGAAGACAAATCCAGGCCCTGTCACCTGCAGGCAGGGCCCTCACAGCTCCCCTGTGCACACGCCCCACCTTTCATGGAGGCGGGAAGAGGGCTGCCTCCAGGGGCTGTGGGGTCCCGGGATCAGGAAAGGGAAGCTCTCAGCAGGTGCCAGGGCACCTTCCATGGACAGTGAGCCAGGCAGGCCAGCGGGGCACCGTGAGCGAGGGCCGTGGGCAGCATGGTCAGGTGACATTGTGGTGAGCCAGCCTGTGTGGGTGGACTGGCTCCAGGTGCGATGTGTACACTGCCCGGACACAGGGCGAAGTGTGCACAGACAGGCGGGGAGGCCACCACTTTAGAGCAGCGGTCGCCAGCCTTTCGGACCTCACGGGCCATCAGCAGCCCACAGGCCACTGGCTGGCGACCACTCTTTAGATTAAAGATGCAAAATAGATCGTGGAGGCTTGGAGGATACGGGAGACACCAGAATGGAGGTGGGAAAAGGGGTGAGCGGGAGACGATTTGACCAGAGAAGGCAGAGGCCCGAGGAGCCCAGTGTCTGGAGGGAGCAGTGGTGCGGGGCCTCGGGGGCAGGGGGGGACGAGGCTGTGTCGAGGCCTGCAGGTGAGGCAAGGACAGTGTGGACTCACTGGCCAAGAGCAGGAAGAAGGCACTGACCACAGAGGAAGAAGGGTCCGATGAAGTTAAGAAAATGTGTCAACAAGCCTAGGCCCCCCGGCCCACATGGCTCAGGGGTGGAGCGTCGACCTATGAACCAGGAGGTCAGGGTTCGATTCCCAGTCAGGGCACATGCCTGGACTGCAGGCTCGACCCCCAGCATGGGGTGTGCAGGAGGCAGCCGATCCATGATTGTCTCTCATCATTGATGTTTCTCTCTCTCCCTCTCCCTTCCTCTCTGACATCAATAAAAAACTATTAAAAAAAAAAAAAGCCTAGGCCAAGGGCAGAGGGAGTCCGCCCCGGGGAGCCCATCCTGTAATTGAGGGAGAGCGGGACTGTGGGGCTCGCTGAGGTGCAGAGGGGTGTCTGCCAGCCCTGGGGAGGGGGGTGGCTGGCCTTGAACTGTGAAAGGGTAGAGGCAGAAGTGGGGATGTGCTGTCCGCAGCCGGGGCGGGAGCATCAGCTGGTGCAGAGGCCATCTCATCTCTCTGGGACGCTAGGAAGCTGTACATCAAGCATGTCAAACTCGCAGCCCGTGGGCCGCATGCAGCCCACCATGAATGTTTTTGCGGCCCAGCCAGTATAATGGTATGAATAAAAATGTCATAACTAAAGTTTTGCAGTATCCTGTTATACATAATAATTTTTTTTCTTTTTTAAAATATGGAACGCTTCACAATTTGCGTGTCATCCTTGCGCAGGGCCATGCTAATCTTCTCTGTATTGTTCCCATTTTAGCATATGTGCTGCTGAAGTGAGCACCACACATAACTATTAATAACGAACTACAACGTTCGCTAATGACCGATGACTATAATCGTGTTTCATCCATTTCCCTTATGCGCCTTACGCGCAGGCGCACCATTTCTCTCCACTAACACTAGCAGCGAATATTTTAGCAGCTGATGGCCATGTCATTAGTCTTGGACTGACTTGTTTGGTGTGCGCAACAGGAAATATTTCGCTTTCAGAGAACAAGAAAAATAGGTTTATTTGCGTTACGCTTATTAATTTGTGTGGTTATTCAGTGTCTGGTAAGTTCATGTTCAAATTAATTGTTATTAAAGTGTTCTATTATTTTATGTTAATGACTCATTTATTTCAGCCCTTTGTGTTCAGCATGTCTATCGAAATAAACCTGCGTTTCTATGAAAATTGAAGCTGTTGTTTGTTTGCGGCCACACACACTTCTACCTTGTTTACTGGGCCCGTGTCAGCCTCTGAGTCTGACATGCTCGCTGTACGCTGCTCCCGCAGCACGTGCTGCAGGGCCAGACCCCAGAACACAGCGGCTCTCGGGGGGGGGGGGGACCTGGACCGGAGGCTGTGCTGCGAGAACGGCCCCTCCTCAGCTCTGGGGTGAGACCCTGGAAGTGTACTCAGCCTCTGTGCACCCCTTGTCAACACCCCTGCTCTGGGCCCTGGGCTCCCGGCAGCACGAGGGGAGAAGGGGCACAATTGTACCTCTGGGCACCCTTACGTGCCGGCACGTCTCCTCTCACCGGCAAGCCCCCGCGAAGAAAGGGGTGTTAAAGGTGCAGACACCATCATGTTTAGAAATTGCAGGTGAGAAATAAAGTCATTGACGATTCTGTGCTGTTTCAACATGGACATGTGACCCATTAGCAGCCTGCTAGGTTACAGTGGCTTAGTTCTTTGGGGTTTGATCATTCAAGGTGTTGTTTTTTTAGATTATTGTCTTCTAAGTGTTTGGAAGTTATTTGTTCAAGTACTTAATGTAGTTTGGCTCAAGTGCCTTTACACTCTAAATGCATGTTGTAGCATTTAATGGGCGAGATGCCCTGGTTGCCTGAGGAGGAGTCAGCACGGCTTGGTGTGGACTTAAAGAACACATGTTGTGAAGGTCTTATGAGGTGGAACGGTCATTGAAATATCAAGGACTTGAATAATTGTATTTCCTGAAAAATGTATGTTTATGAATTTTCTAACTTAAAAAAAAATAAACAAAGATGCAGAAACCCAGGCCTGGAAAGCTGGCCGAGCTCGCCGGAGGCCTCGCAGCTGGAAGGGGTGAGACCAAGAGGAGCACGCCCGGCTCCGTCCTGTGCCGCCCGACCTCTGGGCTGTCCCCGTGTCCCGGGACTTCCCTCCCCTTCTCTCCGCCGCCTCAGCTCGCAGGCTCTCCCGCCTCACAGGGGCAGTTTGGTGAGTCTGCCCCTTCCTCTTGGCACCCGCCCCCACCCTCCTTATGGCCCCGGAGGCCCCAGCTCTCTCTCCTTCTCTCCCTTGGAAGGTGATTAAAGTCATGTCTGATGGGGCCTCAGCTCCCGTGTCCCTCCCTCCTGACTCCCTCCTGCTCCCCATTTCATCCCTTCACCTGCACAGGCCTGTCCCTGACGCCTCCTTTGTTCCCGCTCCCACCCTCGTCTGGGTGCCTCTCGCTCTGATGCCTGGGCCTGGCCGTGTAGGGTCACCCAGCCTCGGGGAGCAGAGGTTTCCTGGAGAGCGGAGAGCGGCTCAGCATGTGCCCCACCTGGGGAAGCCTCCAGCTGCCCACACACCTGGACACGCACCTGGACACTCCCATGCCCTCGGGGAAGGGGCGACTGGAGATCAGGCCCCTACCGCCCTCAGCCACACGGGCCACTGGCTGAGGCATGTGCCAAAGGAGCCATTAGTTGCCAAATTTGCACTCCCCGACAGTGACTATCCGGATGACAACCTGAAATGCTCAGCTCCCCATTTCCACTCATGCCAACAGCCCACGGCTAGTCTGCCTCGTGGGGGCTCCCCTCCCTCTGCTTCCTCAGGTGTTAGGACAGGGGAGGGTCAAGGCGGGGGAGCATCGCCAGGCCAGCGCCACAGCTGTGGCCCTCGGGGAAGTCACCCCTCTCCGGGCCTCAGTGTCCTCCTGGTAACATTGAACTAGAGCTGGGATTCCCAACCCGGCAGCACATCAGCAAAGACCCCAGGCTCTGAGCCCTGACCCAGGACCTCCTGGGGGACACCCGGGCATCTGTGTCCTAACAATTCATCAGGCCATCGGGTCAGAGGTCGGCTGTTGGAAGCCACTGGACTCAGGGAGTCCAAGGAGGGCCTGCAAGTGGGGGAGACGGGACAGCCTGGGCTGCGCCCCACTAACGGCTGAGCCAGCGCTGCCTCTCCCCGGCTGTGATTAACTTCAGGGAAGTCTCTAACGTCTTGAAATCTTTCTTTCCCTTCCTTCCTTCCTTCCTCCCTTCCTTCCTTCCTTCCTTCCTTCCTTCCTTCCTTCCTTCCTTCCTTCCTT
>NW_005353538.1:77804-80370 GCF_000412655.1 Myotis brandtii | reverse complement strand
CCCCCCCCCCCCCCCCCCGGGCCCCCGAGCAACACCGGCCATGGCGAGCCTATGTCTTCATCTATAAAGTCAGTGCCGGAGCCCCCCTGGGTGAGCCTGTTGTCAGGAGTGACCATGGAATGCCAGGGCCAGCTCCTGGCACCCGGGTGTGCTCCCTGAAGCCTGGGTGCCTCTTGCCCATTTGCCTGTCACTCTCCCTGCCGTCCTGGGTCGAGCCTCTTATTTTGCTGCTTCCTCCTCAGCACCCACAGAGGTCACCCCACCTGCTTCCTTATCCGCTGGTCCCAGAGCAGAAGGTCTCCCCCCAGACCTCCGGGAAGTGGTTCTGCCCCTCAACCATGCCCAGGCCTGGAGCCTGGCTTCTCTGTTCTCTCTCCACAGAGCTCTTGCCCGCACCTGCCCCGCGTTCAGGGCTGAGGGGCCATGACTTCCCCGCAGCCCCTCAGCCGGCAGCTCGGCCTCCGTGGGGAGCGGGTGCTGAGAGGGGCAGGGCTCTGAGTGAGAGGAGCCCTCCTGGGAGCAGGCGGCCCTTGGCCAGCAGGAGCTGCCCTGGCTCAGCAGCAGGAAGGCCTGGGCTGGCAGAGGGAGGCGTGAGGCCCAGGGGTGCGTGTGTTCCTTGTCACCTCGTCAGCCGATCCAGCCCGGGGAGCCCCGGAGGCCGAGGTGGTGGACACCTGGGGGACCCCAGGGGCATTCAGAGTGAAATGGACAACGTTCTGACCCCGGGTGCCCCAGAAGGGCCGTCATGTTGCCACCGAGTGCCCTGCCCCCACGCTGCCTCTGCTCGGATCCTAGGCAGATGGACACCCACAGCCCATGTCACCTGCAGCGAAACGTGTCTGCGATGACCTCACCCGGGCTGTCACCCTAGCCTGTCCGACAGGTCTGGACAGAGCTCCCTGTGCAGAGTGTGGGCCGGTGTTTGGGTCTGAAGGGGATGCGTCAGAAAGGTGCCGGCTTGATGTGCGTGTTCATTCTGACCCATTAACCCACGCACTCCGCGCGGTGCCACGCTGGTGCTCCCGCAGAGCCAGGCCCAGGCAGGCTGTCTGCTCCCTCCGCCCCGGGCTGGTCTACGCTGCTGGCACCACACACCCACACCCACACACATACACGCACACACATGCACACACCCACACGCACACACATGCACGCGCACACGCTCACACACAGGCGCGTACACACTGCATGAAGCTCCCACCATCAAAGTCACATCTGTGGGTCAGACAACTCTCCCCGGAGAGCACCTCCCCCGAGTCCTGCCCTTCAAGCTGCTCTACGCTGCTCCCCGTGCTGGACAAGGACGTGGGGAGACGTCCCTCAGACCCGGCAGCTGGACGGGTCCCTCCTCCTGGGCCTGTCCCCCCCGCAGGTGAAGCGGGAGGACGAGCCTGCAATCCGTGCACCTGACCTTCCGTCCACTGTGACTGGTTCACCGGCAGCTGCTGTCGGGCGGACGCTCCCAGAGGAGCTGCTGTGCGCTCTGCCTCCCCCTGTGCCTGAGCCTCGGGGACCACGGCGGCCCTGGGAGGGCACAGCGGCCCCGGGACCAGAAGGCGAGTTGAGCTGGTGCCTCCGGGGAGAGCGGCCAGGCCCCTCTGTCTTCAGGGCACCTGCTATCCTAGATGGTGACACCCTGCTCCGGATGAAGTTTGGGCCCAGCCCTGCGTATGAGCCGGAGCGGGTGCTCTGCTGGTAACAGACGTGGGAGCCCCCAGGCCGGCTCTTGGCCTCATCTCCCCTCCTCGTCCCTGAGGCCTTGACGACATGTTCAAGGCCCCCCAGGTTCCATGAGGGCCACGTGGAAAACAATCCAGTCCAGCCCTCGGTTTCACAGGGAAACCAAGACCCCGAGCACGAAGGTTAGAGTCAAACCCAGGAACAGAACCGGGTCGGGTCCTGGAGCCCAGGCAGAGGCCCTGCGTGTCCTGGCTGCCGTGGGTGCTGACGACGGATCCTCGTTCTGCGTGATTTCCTGTCAGCTCCTGGAGGGGGGCTCTGTGGCCCCCCACATCTCGGCCTCCCAGTAGGAAGGTGGGAGCCAGGCTGGGGTGGGAAAGTGGGGGGGGGGACTGGGAGCACCTCCTTCCTGGGCCAAATGAGGCTCCGGAGGCATCTGGGTATTTTCCCATCTCCACATGCCCCTCCCTGCCCAGGGGGAGAGCCACCCACAGCTCCTGGTCAGGAGGGCTGGGCATGGCCGTCGGCGGGCCACCTGTGGGGAAGGAGCCTCGGCCGAAGCTGAGCCCTTAACGCACGACCTTCTCCAGGTTTCCCAGTCTACACGCCCCTGCTGCTTCCCACAGCAGCACAGGCAGGGCCGCATACACGGACTTCACGCAACACACGGACCTGCCACACACACAAACACATGCAAAATCCATGAATGAACATAAACACCCACATGCCTAGAAACACACACACATGTATATACCCAACCCACACACAAATGCCTACCTTACTAATAGTGTCCACCCACAGGCCCAGGCAGGTTCTGCACACGACCACACGCAAAGCACACGGGGCCGGCTGAGCGAAGGTAAAGGCGGCCAGAGCGGGGTGGGGG
>NW_005353538.1:71945-77777 GCF_000412655.1 Myotis brandtii | reverse complement strand
GCTGGCTGGTGGGGGTGGTCAGATAGAGCGGGAAGTCACTGTCCTCTAAATGCAAACTCTGAAGCCAGAGATAAAGGACGTTTAAAGGTCAAATTCCCTCTTCACCCATGACCCTTTCCGGGGCCAGCCCTGCTCAGCGGGAACGTAAGACTCTCCCTTAAATAAAAAAGGAGAAACGGCCCGGCCAGGCAGAGCAGGACTGAGAGCTGCTCTCCGTCGGGCGTGGGTTGGCCCTGAGCCCTTGGCCAGGCCCGATCTTTCCTGAGCCTCTACCTGCTCCTCTAGGGAAAGGCCTGTCTCCTGAGGCCTGGGGGCTGCTTCCGACCCTCAGCCTGGGGTGTGCGGGGCAGGAGAGAGTCAGGGACAGAGGAGGCGGCAGCCCCGAAGCTTAGGGGCCCCCGTGGAGGAGAGCAGGCGGCCCGGGCAGCGGGGCGGGTTACCTCCTTCTCGGCCTTGGCCTCCTCCACGGTCACAGTGCTGTGGTTCTTGTGCTCCTGGAACATGCACAGGTAGCAGATGCAGGTCTGGTCCGTCTGGCAGAAGAGCTCCATGGTCTTGCCGTGCAGCGGGCACTTGCGGGCCTCGAAGTCGCCGATGGGCTCCAGCAGCGGGTGGTCGCGGAAGGCGGCGCCCTCCAGGTGCGGCTTGAGGTGCAGCTCGCAGAAGGAGGCCTGGCACACCAGGCAGGACTTGACCGCCTTCTGCTTGTTGCCGATGCAGGAGTCGCACAGGACCTCCTCGGCGCCCGGCTTGGCGCGCGGCAGGCTGCCCGGGCCCGCCCGGGGGGAGCTGTGCCTCCTGGCGTCCCCGGGCTCCCCGATGGCCAGGGCGGGCTTGCGGGGCTCCGAGAAGATGGACTTGCGCAGCTCCCCCTTCTCGGCGAAGGTGACCGGTGGCTTCTTGGCGGCCCCCAGCTGCAGCCCAGCGTAGGGGGACCGCTTGCCGTCCCCAGAGTCCATGCTGAAGTAGTTGGGGCCCTTGTCGTCCACCGACTCCACGAACTGGATGATGGGCCGCCGCCACTCGCTCCCCAGGAACAGGGTGCTCTTCCCCTCCCCTGGCTTCGGGGTGCTGCCCGGGCTCTTGCCCTCAGCCGCCTCCCCGCTGTGCCCGTTGGTGGTCTTGGCGTCTTTACTGTCCGCCTTGGCCCCGTTCTCAGGGCTGCCCACGGGGCCTGGCAGGCTGCGGGCTTCCCTGGCCTCCGGGCTGGCCCCGTTGCTCCGGGCGGCATCGGCGGCGTCCATGGCAGGCGCTTGGCGGGTCTGTCTCAGGGTCAGGGGCTGCGGTGGTAGCCTCTCCGTGGCGTCTGCCGGGCAGTGGGACAGGCAGCGGTGGAGCCCAGAGACACACCTTGAGGGGAGGGAGGAGGAGGCGGAGGGACAGGCTGGGGCGAGCAGGCACAGGGCCGCCTCCAGGCAGAGCAGCTCCTTCTCCAGGCCACACCCTGCACATTCAGACCCACCCTGATTTGTGGAAGCAGTGTTTTTTCTCCCCCAGTTTAATCATTTCCTGCAGCTCAGCAACCAGTCGGGCTGCTTCCTTCTGATGCACCTTTTAAAGGGGAGCCGTGTCCTCACAGGTGGGCCAGTTTGCTGAGCCGAGAGGCCCCTGGGGCAGAGGCCGAGGTGTCTGCTGAGGCCCACGGACAGAGGGCTGTGAACTGGGTCATACAAGCCAAACAGCCGTGTGATGTGTGGGCCTGGGTTCAGAGGGGAGGTTCTCTGCGCGGGCCGGTGGGGTTGCTCCTCGTCTTAAGGGAAAGGGTGGGTGCCAGGGATTTCGGGTTTGCAATGAAATGGCTGCCAATTATTCAACTCACCTGGCCACACCCAGGCACTGTCCTCCCTACATTACAATCCCGCAACCTGCTCAATGATCCCGCTTAACAGACGAGGAAACGGAAGCTCTAGGAAGAGAACGCACTGGCCTAAGTCACCTGGGAGAGCCGGCATCTGAACCCAAGGCCTAGAGATGCACGGGTCTTTCCTCAGCGCCACCTGAGCACCACCGTGCAAGGCGGCCTCAGAGCCGTGCGTCCGGCAGCCCTAACCAGGTGCGCACAGCCCTGCGGTTGTTCCTGTCAGAGCAGGCCAGAACTTGCTTGGATCTAAAAGACAGACACAGTAATGAGGGGAATGCAAGCAATGCCAGGCCAGGGGGCTGGGTCCTAGGGCCCAAACACTTACCTCGCACTGTCTCCACAGCAGGTTTGCTGTGTGACTCAGAAAACATCTGCCCCCCCCCTCCCCTCAGAGCCAGGCCTCCTAAAAGAAGCCATGAAGGTGGGCCTCAGGTTATTCCCGAAGGGGGCTGTTCAGGTGTGATATCCTCTCAGCACAGAGCTCAGGACCAGACGTGAGGAAGCCTACGCCAGCAGAGGCCTCTCTCCGACCACCTGCAGGAGCACCTGCCAGAGAGGCCACCTGGTCCCCACCTGAGCTGTGACCCGCTGCCATGGTCCTGGGGAGCCTCCCCAGCCAGTGCATAACTGTGCCTCTCCCGGGTGGGGCTGGAGGGACAGAACAGGTGGGTGCGGCTGGGGTGGCATGTTCTGGGTGGTGTGTATGCAGGAGAGTGGGTTTCCCTCCCTCCCCTTGAATCCAGGTCAAGCTCAGGAGTCCCGCCCCGCTGGCTCACCAGGCTGAGCAGCTAATCCTTTGCAATAATATCCCTGGGAAAAGAGCCTAGACAAGCTTGCTTCACAAGCCAGCCGGAGTTTTAAGAGGTGTGGGGTGGTATTGGGGTGTAGACCTGGCTCCATAATGGGAATTCCCTCTGTTCTCAGGCCCCACAGGAGCCACCTCTTGTTTGAACTTACTAGGAAGTTGGCTAAGAGCTCATGGGGTCTTCGAGGGTGGGGAGCCCTTCCTCAAAAACTCAGTCCCCATTCCACGGGGCTCTTGCCAAAGGTGAGGAGGGAGAGCCCCCTCTCCTCACAGTGTCTCCCCAACCTTGTGAGAATAGACATAAGGAGGAAAGAGCAGGGAAGCCAGGAAGCATAAGAGAAAAAACAAAGGGTTCTAGTATGGATCCGCCATCAATGGGCTGAGCCTGGGGCTGCACTAGGAGGCTCTGCTAGTCCTTGGAGCTCACGCACCTTCATCCCAAGTCTGAGGGATGAGTCTGAGCCTTGGGAGTAGCTGACACAGAGTAGATGCTCAGAGAACATTGGTGGATGGATGGATGGGTGAGTGGATGGATGAATGGATGGGTGGATAGATAGATGGATGGATGAGTTGGTAGATGGATGGATGGATGGATGGATGGATGGATGGATGGATGGATGGATGGATGGATGGATGGATGGATGGATGGATGGATGGATGGATGGATGGATGGATGGATGGATAGATGGATGGATGGATGGGTTGGTGGATGGATGGATGGATGGGTAAGTGAATAGATGGATGGATGCATGGATGCATGGATGGGTGAGTAGATGGATGAATGGATGGGTGGATGCATGGATGGATGGATGGGTAAGTGGATGATGGATGGATGAGTTGGTGGATGGATGGATGGATGGATGGATAGATGGATGGATGGATGGGTTGGTGGATGGATGGATGGATGGGTAAGTGAATAGATGGATGGATGCATGGATGCATGGATGGGTGAGTAGATGGATGAATGGATGGGTGGATGCATGGATGGATGGATGGGTAAGTGGATGATGGATGGATGAGTTGGTGGATGGATGGATGGATGGATGGATAAGTGTGTGGGTGTGTGGGTGGGTGGGTGGATGTATGGATGCATGCATGGATGGATGGATGAATGGATGGGTGGGTGGATGGATGGATGGATGGATGGAAGAAATAAAAGTTAGATGAATCTGAGTGGGGAAATAGATGGGTAATATATGTGAAGAATGATGGGTGGGCAAAAAAATGGATGGATGGATGAATACATAGTTTGCAAATTGGATAAAATAACTGAGAAAAAAGGAAGGAAAAAGACAGGAATAGAGAGAGAAAGGAAGATAGGTGGGAAGGAGAGAGTTATGAGAAGGGAAGAGAAAGGATGGATGAAGATGAATAGGTAGAAGGCGGTGGGTGTGCTGATAACAGTTTAGCAGCTGGCTCTTCCAGGGTGAAAAAGCGCTGGTTTGTAGTGTGCCCATTTCTCCTACCATGACCAATCTCCAGCTACCAATGCAAGATGTGTGGGGAAGAGATGCACCCAATTGGCTCTCCTGAGCTATTGGGAGCCAGCTCCAGCCTATCACCGAAGAGTGGTGGGAAACGGAGGTAGATTGATAGATCGTAGGAGGGAGACAAAACATATGGATTCTGGAGGATGCCACCCTCAGTTGTCCTGAGGAAGGAAACCAGGTTCAAGTGACTTCAAGGCCGTGAAAATCAAGGCTGATTTATGTCTTCCACAGGCGTTCCCTCTGACCCAGGCCATCAGTGATGGCTCCTTCCCCTGGACCCCTGTCTGTCCCACTCTGAGGCATTCAGCTCAGACCACTCAATACTGTTGTGATTCACTCATGGACACAGATTTCTTGAGCATCTTACTATGTGCCAGGCCCTAACCAAGGGGCTGGTCACACGGCATGAATGAGTTGGAGAGCTCACACTCCCGTGGGAAAACAAACCAGTGAGTCAATTATTTGAGTTTGGAGTAAACAGTGAAGGAGGCATTCTGTGAGGGGCTGTGCTGCAGAGAGGAGGAGGAGGAGGAGCCGGAGACGTGCTAAGAGGCCTCCTGCCAGGCTGGGTGGGGGCTCACTCCCCAGCACAGACAGAGGGGACTTGGGTTCAACTCAGCAGATATGTATTTGGTTGAATGCTGGTTGACTGGTCTTTGATCCTCCTGGGCAGGGCCCCTGACCCCTTCCTCCCTTGGGGGACCCGATCCTTCCAAATGCCTGGTGGGAGTAGGGGCTCCTGGGGACCCCAAGGCCTGAAGAGACCTTCTCAGAGGAAGCCCTGCTCTTCCAGGACGGACGGAGCCCTCACACCCCACCCGCCTGTGGCCGGCCACGTCGAAGAGCAAGGATTCTGTCTGCTCAGATGTGAGGGCTGAGCTGGCACTGAGCGCCATCCGCGGGAAAGCAACGGCTGAGAGCTGCCCCAGGCCCTTCACTCCGCCCCGCCCGGGTACCATCCAGGGCCCAACTACACTCAGTCCATCCCCTGGGCCTGCCCCCTCCAACCCAAATCCAGTGGCACTGGCTCCACAAGCAGACAATCCCTGACGATGGCAGAGACTGTGCCACACGCCAACTGGCAGGAAGGACCCAAGGCCACCTACCCATGTGCTGAGGGCTGGGAGCAGAGGACCTCTTCTATTTTTAAAAATATTTTTATTGGTTCCAGAGAGGAAGGGCGAGGGAGAGAGATAAGCATCCATGATGAGAGAGTCATGGGTCAGCTGCCTCCTGCACACCCCACACTGGGGATCGAGCCCAAAGCCGGGCATGTGCCCTGACTGGGAATCCAACTGTGACCTCCTGGTTCAGAGGTCGATGTTCAACCACTGAGCCAGGCCAATGGGGCTTTGTGATGTAACAGGTGGGGTCTGCTTTCACGGGGACTAGTGTAACTCTCATGCACTAAGCTGAAAGAGCCGTGCAAAGAAAAGAAAGAAGAGATCAGCGGGGAGTCCTCCCAGGTGAGGCCCAGACCCAGGCCTTCTCTGCAAGGGCCCAGCACAGACCACTCACTCACACTCGCCCTGAGCTCCGGGGAGACAGCCTGCAGAGGTGCCAGGGACCCCGCAGAGAAACAGAATCGTGGGCTTCAGGGCCAGGGCTGCAGGCAGGACTGAAGGCTGCCTGGCACCATCCTCTCTTTGCTGAGCCCTCCCCCCCCACAGCCCTCC
>NW_005353538.1:60114-60735 GCF_000412655.1 Myotis brandtii | reverse complement strand
CCCACACACAGCCCTCCCCCACACACAGCCCTCCCCAACACAGTGCAGGCAGGCGCCAAATCTGGGTCTCCCTGCGGGTTCCCTGAGGCCGGCCGCACCCCATTCGCCTGCCTGGCTGTCCCACAGGCCTTGCCTGCACTGCGGTCTTTCCTAACATCTCGCCATGACCCACAAACACCAAACAGCGGCCTTGGCATCCTCACCTCTGGCTCAGGGTCCCCACGCCGGGCACAAGTGGCAGCGTAGCCTCCCCCAGAGGCACCCAGGCCCAGCCCGGCAGCGACAGCAGGCTCCCCCTCGAGGCTCTTGTCTTCCGGGCTCCCCCAGACTGAGGCAGCAGCCCTCCTCCTGCCCTGGCACTGCCCCCTCCTCCCCCCCGGCTTTTCCCAGCCACTGGCCTTGGCCTGAGCCAGAGCGCCGCACGCAGCAAGGCGGCCTCCGAAAGGAGAGGGCATCGGGGCTGCGTCCCGTCCTGGGGGTAACCCACCCAGGACCTTCAGGAGGGTGGGCGGCCAGGGCCCTGCCCCCTGTTGGCACTTCCCTGACACGGACCGAGGGCTCTGACCAGGGCTCTGACCAGGGCTCCGACCAGGACTCCGACCAGGACTCTGACCAGGGCTC
>NW_005353538.1:49297-58871 GCF_000412655.1 Myotis brandtii | reverse complement strand
GAGCGCCGACTCCTGCGGCCTGGGCCCAGCCACGAGCCATGGGGAGGATGTGCCCGCTTGGGGAGCACCGCCCGGCGGGTGACGAGCGGGTCCCTACAGGGTGTGTGGCCAGCAGAGCCCGGACGGGAAAGGAGACCCCACCTCCGTGTGGCGGGGCCCCATCGTCCGCTGAGAGCCCCGGCGAGTAAAAACTGAGTTTTCCTGGAGAAAGAAAAAATCCACCTCAGAACAGCACCCGCCCTCCTGCCTGACTCCAGCCCCGCCGCCCAGCTCAGCGCCACCATCGCATCGGCCGCTTCCTGGGACAAAGCCCGCGAGTAAACACCCGTCCTCTGGGTCTGGGGCTCGGTGACACCTGACGGAGTCCCACGGCGTCCACAGCCCGGGGACTGGCTCGGGGCGGCGAGGGGGCGACTGGAAGGGGGGAGAGCAGCAGGGGGAGCTTGGCCGGAGACCCGGGGACGTCGTTGGTGTGTGAGAACAGCACCCGCCCTCCTGCCTGACTCCAGCCCCGCCGCCCAGCTCAGCGCCACCATCGCATCGGCCGCTTCCTGGGACAAAGCCCGCGAGTAAACACCCGTCCTCTGGGTCTGGGGCTCGGTGACACCTGACGGAGTCCCACGGCGTCCACAGCCCGGGGACTGGCTCGGGGCGGCGAGGGGGCGACTGGAAGGGGGGAGAGCAGCAGCAGGGGGAGCTTGGCCGGAGACGGAGACCCGGGGACGTCGTTGGTGTGTGTTTGTGGGAGGAGCACTGAGGGAAGAGGGGGGAGCACTGAGGGGAGACGGAGGTGCACTGAGGGGAGAGAGAGGAGCACTAAGGGGAGAGGGAGGAACACTGAGGGGAGAGGGAGGAGGACTGAGGGGAGAGGGAGGAGGACTGTGGGGAGAGGGAGGAGCACTGAGGGAGAGGGAGGAGTACTGAAGGTTGTGGGAGGAGCACTGAGGGAAGAGGGGGGAGCACTGAGGGGAGACGGAGGTGCACTGAGGGGAGAGAGAGGAGCACTAAGGGGAGAGGGAGGAGCACTGAGGGGAGAGGGAGGAGGACTGAGGGGAGAGGGAGGAGCACTGAGCAGAGAGGGAGGAGCACTGAGGGGAGAGAGAGGAGCACTGAGGGGAGAGGGAGGAGGACTGAGGGGAGAGGGAGGAGCACTGAGCAGAGAGGGAGGAGCACTGAGGGGAGAGAGAGGAGCACTGAGGGGAGAGGGAGGAGGACTGAGGGGAGAGGGAGGAGCACTGAGCAGAGAGGGAGGAGCACTGAGGGGAGAGAGAGGAGCACTGAGGGGAGAGGGAGGAGGACTGAGGGGAGAGGGAGGAGCACTGAGCAGAGAGGGAGGAGCACTGAGGGGAGAGAGAGGAGCACTGAGGGGAGAGGGAGGAGGACTGAGGGGAGAGGGAGGAGCACTGAGCAGAGAGGGAGGAGCACTGAGGGGAGAGAGAGGAGCACTGAGGGGAGAGGGAGGAGGACTGAGGGGAGAGGGAGGAGCACTGAGCAGAGAGGGAGGAGCACTGAGGGGAGAGAGAGGAGCACTGAGGGGAGAGGGAGGAGGACTGAGGGGAGAGGGAGGAGCACTGAGCAGAGAGGGAGGAGCACTGAGGGGAGAGAGAGGAGCACTGAGGGGAGAGGGAGGAGGACTGAGGGGAGAGGGAGGAGCACTGAGCAGAGAGGGAGGAGCACTGAGGGGAGAGAGAGGAGCACTGAGGGGAGAGGGAGGAGGACTGAGGGGAGAGGGAGGAGCACTGAGCAGAGAGGGAGGAGCACTGAGGGGAGAGAGAGGAGCACTGAGGGGAGAGGGAGGAGGACTGAGGGGAGAGGGAGGAGCACTGAGCAGAGAGGGAGGAGCACTGAGGGGAGAGAGAGGAGCACTGAGGGGAGAGGGAGGAGGACTGAGGGGAGAGGGAGGAGCACTGAGCAGAGAGGGAGGAGCACTGAGGGGAGAGAGAGGAGCACTGAGGGGAGAGGGAGGAGGACTGAGGGGAGAGGGAGGAGCACTGAGCAGAGAGGGAGGAGCACTGAGGGGAGAGAGAGGAGCACTGAGGGGAGAGGGAGGAGGACTGAGGGGAGAGGGAGGAGCACTGAGCAGAGAGGGAGGAGCACTGAGGGGAGAGAGAGGAGCACTGAGGGGAGAGGGAGGAGGACTGAGGGGAGAGGGAGGAGCACTGAGCAGAGAGGGAGGAGCACTGAGGGGAGAGAGAGGAGCACTGAGGGGAGAGGGAGGAGGACTGAGGGGAGAGGGAGGAGCACTGAGCAGAGAGGGAGGAGCACTGAGGGGAGAGAGAGGAGCACTGAGGGGAGAGGGAGGAGGACTGAGGGGAGAGGGAGGAGCACTGAGCAGAGAGGGAGGAGCACTGAGGGGAGAGAGAGGAGCACTGAGGGGAGAGGGAGGAGGACTGAGGGGAGAGGGAGGAGCACTGAGCAGAGAGGGAGGAGCACTGAGGGGAGAGAGAGGAGCACTGAGGGGAGAGGGAGGAGGACTGAGGGGAGAGGGAGGAGCACTGAGCAGAGAGGGAGGAGCACTGAGGGGAGAGAGAGGAGCACTGAGGGGAGAGGGAGGAGGACTGAGGGGAGAGGGAGGAGCACTGAGCAGAGAGGGAGGAGCACTGAGGGGAGAGAGAGGAGCACTGAGGGGAGAGGGAGGAGGACTGAGGGGAGAGGGAGGAGCACTGAGCAGAGAGGGAGGAGCACTGAGGGGAGAGAGAGGAGCACTGAGGGGAGAGGGAGGAGGACTGAGGGGAGAGGGAGGAGCACTGAGCAGAGAGGGAGGAGCACTGAGGGGAGAGAGAGGAGCACTGAGGGGAGAGGGAGGAGGACTGAGGGGAGAGGGAGGAGCACTGAGCAGAGAGGGAGGAGCACTGAGGGGAGAGAGAGGAGCACTGAGGGGAGAGGGAGGAGGACTGAGGGGAGAGGGAGGAGCACTGAGCAGAGAGGGAGGAGCACTGAGGGGAGAGAGAGGAGCACTGAGGGGAGAGGGAGGAGGACTGAGGGGAGAGGGAGGAGCACTGAGCAGAGAGGGAGGAGCACTGAGGGGAGAGAGAGGAGCACTGAGGGGAGAGGGAGGAGG
Organism: Myotis brandtii; assembly: GCF_000412655.1. Classification (NCBI taxonomy): domain Eukaryota; kingdom Metazoa; phylum Chordata; class Mammalia; order Chiroptera; family Vespertilionidae; genus Myotis; species Myotis brandtii. The sequence continues at coordinate 55,810 of NW_005353538.1, read as the reverse complement.
ACTGAGGGGAGAGGGAGGAGCACTGAGCAGAGAGGGAGGAGCACTGAGGGGAGAGAGAGGAGCACTGAGGGGAGAGGGAGGAGGACTGAGGGGAGAGGGAGGAGCACTGAGCAGAGAGGGAGGAGCACTGAGGGGAGAGAGAGGAGCACTGAGGGGAGAGGGAGGAGGACTGAGGGGAGAGGGAGGAGCACTGAGCAGAGAGGGAGGAGCACTGAGGGGAGAGAGAGGAGCACTGAGGGGAGAGGGAGGAGGACTGAGGGGAGAGGGAGGAGCACTGAGCAGAGAGGGAGGAGCACTGAGGGGAGAGAGAGGAGCACTGAGGGGAGAGGGAGGAGGACTGAGGGGAGAGGGAGGAGCACTGAGCAGAGAGGGAGGAGCACTGAGGGGAGAGAGAGGAGCACTGAGGGGAGAGGGAGGAGGACTGAGGGGAGAGGGAGGAGCACTGAGCAGAGAGGGAGGAGCACTGAGGGGAGAGAGAGGAGCACTGAGGGGAGAGGGAGGAGCACTGAGCGGAGAGGCAGGAGCATTGAGGGGTGAGGCAGGAGCTCTGAGGGGAGAGGGAGGAGCACTGAGGGGAGAAGTAGGCGAGCGGAGAAAACCTCTTGAGACCGTGGCTCCCAGGACCTGCTCAGGAGGGTTGCTTGCTTTGTCCCTTTAAGAGAGAGGAGCAGGGCTCTTCTCTGGGAGGAGGGGGTGCTGAAGGGGAGCTGCGGGTTGTCCTCCCCTTGGGGCTGGGCTTTGCCCTGCACCTCAGCCCCCCCGGGTGCGTCCAGCACTGAAACCCCCTGGTTATAGGGCTGCGTCCCCACAGAGAAGGGCCGGGACAGCACCAGAGGCTGAGCAGGCAAACCTGCGAGCACAGAGGCCGGATGCCTGGCCTGCGGAGGGGCGGCTGACGGCACCCTTAGTGCGCGCAGGTGTCTGCCCTCCCCTCTCTCCAGGCAGCAAGGGGGAGGCCGGCGAGAGGCATGGGCACGCGTGGCCGCGCCTTCAGAGAGCGCGAGGTGGGCCAGGGCCGCCAGCGGTAGGACGTGGACTAGACGCCCTGGGTTTCCTCTCTGCTGTTTGAATTCTAGAACCCAATTTTCCCAGAATTATGAAAAATAGGAGGAAAGGGCCTGGCCAGTGTTGCTCAGTGGTTGAGCATCGACCTAGGAACCAGGAGGTCACTTTTTGATTCCCGGTCAGGGCACAGGCCCGGGTTGTGGGCTCGATCCCCAGTGGGGGGCGGGCAGGAGGCGGCCGATCAGTGATTTTCTCTCATCATGGATGTTTGTATCTCTCTCTCCCTCTCCCTTCCTCTCTGAAATCTATTTTAAAAATATATTTTAAAAAATAGGAGGGAAGGGAAAGACATGGAGCGCAGATGGACTGGTGGTGGGCGGCCCAGCAGGCTCCACGGCCGGCCCCAGCTGCAGCGGAGGCCACAGGGGGAGTAGAGGCCCTGAGGGGTCAGTGAGCTCGAGCCACGCGGAGTAGGTGGGGTGCATTGTGGAGAGCAGCCCTAGCTCCTAAAGCCTCAGCAGGCGCCCCTCTTCCCCCCGCCCCCCATAGACAGGCCAGGAACCTGACCAGGTCCAGGCAGTGCTAGCACCTCAGGGAGACAGTAAGAAAAAGAAGACACGCTTCACATCCTGAGGCTGCAGTGGGTAGTTCTCTCTCCCAGGAACAGGCAGAGGGACCCGTCCCCTCTCGGACTCCTGCCCGGCCTCCCCATCCTCCTCATCACCGTCCTCATCGGAATAACAACAGCACCACTGTTTTGCACTGAGGGTAGACCCTCCGCCAGACACAGGAACAGCTTATCCCTAACCTTACAGCTCCTCCTGGGAGGTGGCACAGCTGGGAAACAGCACACAGAGGCCCAGAGGGGAGCCACTTGTCCAGGGCCACAGAGACCTGGGGCTCCTGCGCCCGCAAACCTCACCACTGACCAGGGAGGGAGCACCACCTCCATCTCACTGACGGGAAAGGAAGACTAAGCTGAGCAACACACCCTCAGCCACTCAACTGTTAGTCAACGAGGCACATACACCAGCTCCCAAGCCTAACACGCCCCTGAAATGAGAGCGATGGGGGCCACCTCCTTCCACAGCTCTCACCCGCCGGGAAGGCAGGGTCCCTGTGAGGCCCCCAGGGGGCGGCAGGCAAGAGCCACTCAGCCCTCGGCGCAGGGACAGGACCGAGCGACGTCATTCATTACACGCTGCCAGGCCAGCTGAGCCCCAGCGCGGTGCCCCCGCAGCCTCCCATGATCCCGCGTTTCAGCAGAACCTGAGGCAGAGAGGTCGAGTCACCTGCCCGAGGTCACATGATTAGTAAGCGTGTTGGGGTTTTGAACTCGACATAACCAGACTCAAGAAGTCTCCTTCCAGCCCTGGCCTGTAACTCAGTCGGTGAGAGCGTTGTCCCAATACGCCAAGGTTGGGGGTTCGATCCCTGGTCAGGGTGCATGCAAGTAGCAACCAACAGATGCATAAATAAGTGCAACAACAAATTGATGTTTCTCTCTCCATGCCCCTCACTCTCTCTAGAATAATTCAATAAATACATTTTTTTAAAAAAAGAAGCCCAGCCAGTGTGGCTCAGTGGTTAAGCATCGACCTATGAACCAGGAGGTCACTTTTCGATTCCCAGTCAGGGCACATGCCCGGGTTGTGGGCTCGATCCCCAGTGGGGGGCGTGCAGGAGGCAGCCAATCCATGATTCTCGCTCATCCTCGATGTTTCTCTCCCTCTCCCTCTCCCTTCCTCTCTGAAATCAATAAAAATATTTTTAAATAAATAAATAAAAATTGAAGAAAGAAGTCTCCTCATTCCTTAAACCCTAGTGCCAGCTTTTCCCTTCTGAGTCAAGCAGGCTGACTAACTTCTTAGGCTAACAGTTACCTTTGTGATGTCTCTACAGATTCTTCCGTTTCCCGTCTCTATCCTGGGAATTTCTTTCCAGCCTGCCCGCCCCCATGACTGCCTCCCCACACCCCAGCTCGGGCGGGGAGCCCCCGCCCCTGGAGGCGGCAAAAGCAGAGTCTGCTCTCCGGCCCAGGCCCTGCTGGCTCCCGGGTGTGTGGTTTCACCTGTGGGCACAGCTGAGCCCAAAACCTGGATCAGAGACACACCCAGAGCCACAGGCAGAACCAGACCCCAAACCAGACCCAGACCCAGAGCACCCTGACAGGCAGAGGGGCTGGGGCGGCTGGAGGGCTCTAGGCAGGAGGGCGGGCGAGGGGAGGAACCGGGACACATGAGGGGCCTGGCCCTGCTGCTCCAGGAGAAGGGGCGCCCACACTGGGTCGCCCTGATTGGCAAGAGCACCCAGGGCTCCGGAGGAGGAGCACAGGGGGGCTGGGCGGGGAGACTGGGCATGGCAGCCTGGCAGGGAAGCGTGGGCTCTTCAGGCCTCACCTCCTGGCCAGACTCGCCCTCACACCCAAAGCCTAACGAGCGGCCGCCCCGGTCTGTCTCACAGCTGCGCCCTCGCCGCCCCACCCACCGTGGGTCTTCGCGTAGTTGGCACTTCTTCCAAGAATCACTTCTTGACCCTTTCCCCCCCCACACCCCCCAATCCAGGCTGGGTGGCCCTCCCTGCCCCCCCCCCATCCTTCCCAGGTCCCCAGTGGCTGCCTGGGTCGCACTGCGTCACAGCCCACAGCCACCCGAGCCCACATGTCTGCTCATCTCTGGCCACAGTTCCAGGCCGTGCCGGGCACACACTGGGTGCTGAGGGGACGGATGGTTACGACAGAACAAGAGAGAGGCGGCTGTCGGCATCTCGTGGGTCCTGCCCCCAAGCCCACGGTTCCCAAACACTGTCAGGTGCCCAGCTCGGTCTTGGCGAGAACAGGTGAGGGTTCAGGGCTGCGAGGCTGATGACACCGTGAGGCATCACCCAGATGGAGGGAGGTGGGCAGCAGGGGTGGTGCAGGGCTGGGCCCTGGCTCACTTTCCAGGGAAGCCAGGCGAGGAGACGTGTCAGGACAGGAGCGACCGCCTCCCCTCCGCCTCCGCCTCCGGGGCGAGGGAGCCGGAGCCGGAGCCGGAGCGCAGAGCGGGGCGGCCAGAGGCGAGGAGAAAGGCCAGAGGCAGCGCCTTCCAAGGTCTCCCCAAGCCATGCTGCTGTGTCGTCACAACTTCAAGACAATGCCCTCCCCGCTCGCCCAGAGCCCTCCAGCCCCCAGCCTCCTGCTGCCGATCCCTGATGCAGAGCCATCAGTGGGCAAAGGGCATGGGGCAGGGAGGGAGCGGGAGGCCGCTGGGCAGGTGAGAAAGGGAGACGACAAGAGGGCTGAGCCCGGCCGGCGGGCCTCAATAGTTGAGCGTTGACCTATGAGCGAGGAGGTCACAGTTGGATTCCTGGTCAGGGCACAGGCCCGGGTTGTGGGCTTGACCTCCAATGTGGGGTGTGCAGGAGGCAGCCAATTCTCTCTCATCATTGATGTTTCTATCTCTCTCCCTCTCCCTTCCTCTCTGAAATAAATAAAAATATATTTAAAAAGACAGAAGGGAGGGAGGGAGGGAGGGAGGGAGGAAGGAAGGAGGAAGGACAGAGGGGAGGAAGAAAGGAGGGGAGGATGGAAGGAGGGAGGGAAGGAAGGAAGGACGGAGGGGAGGAGGGGAGGAAAGAGGGCTGCGAGAAAGTTGAAGAGGAGCAAAAGGGCAGCAGCGAACAAGAGGCGGAGGGAGTGAAGGAGGGAGAGGCGGTGGGGACAGGGTGCTCCCAGCCTCCGCACCCCTCCCGCCTGGTCCCTGTGCACACACAGCAGCTCCATGAGGTATAATTATCCTGTTCTTTCCTTTCATTTTACTTCACTTTTTATTACCCAAAAACGTCAAACATACACAAAGTAAGCAAAATAGTGTAATTTAAATCCCTAGGCACCTATCACCCGCTGTGACAATTATCGCGGGGCCATTTTTGTTTCGCTATATTTTTATCCACTCTATTTCTATTATTTTTTGATGTTGCTATTTTTTAGGACATTTTACAGACAATACAATGTCCAGATACCAGCTGCACGATGCTGGCAGATGTTTGCATCCAGACACTCACGCTTCCCACAACGCTTCCTCTCACCGGGACCTCGCAGTCAGCCCCCCTCCGCCCCAACGAACCTGATTTCCAACTAAAGGTTCGTGGTGCCCTGATGTCACAGAGATGGGACGACAGAATGTGCACTTGCTCTTTCTCTCGTTCTATTGTTTTGGAGATTTACCCACCGTGGCGCCGTGTCAGGAGTTTCTTTCACAATTGCTCACGAGCATCCCCGTGTGTGAACGTGTCAGAAGGCGTGCAGCAGTTCTCTGCTTGGTGAGCATCTGGCTCTGCCCAGCACGCGGCTGTTGGGAGCTAAGCTTCTAGGAGCACTGTGTTTGTGGGCAAGCTTTCACTTCTCCCCGATAAGCCCCTGGGAGTTAAGAGTAATTGTGCGTCTAACTGAGGTTGTAAGAAACGGTCAGACCCTCCCAGGGCCCACCGGCAGTGTGTGAACTCAGTTGCTCTACAGTCTTGTCAACATTTGGCTGTTGTCAGGCTGTTAAACTTGAGCCACTCGAATGGTTGTTTAGTGGTTGTCCTTACACTCACGACTAATGATGTCAAGCCATGTTCCATGTGCTTATTGGCATGTGCACATCTTTTGTGAAGCATCTGTTCAAGTTTTTGCCCATTTTTCATGAAGTCACTTGTCTTTTTATGATTGAGTCATAATTCTTCGTATATTCTGGTAACAAGCCCTTGTCAGATGTAAGTTTTCTGAATATCTTCTCCAAATTTGAGACCTGCGTGCTCATTTCTTAATGGTGTCCTTTTAATCAAATTTATGAAGGCATAATTCATATATTTTCACCAATTTTAAGTGCACATTTCAATGAGTTTTGGACACGCGTGTAGTGTCATGTATCCACAGTGAGAAGCATGACAGAGAATATTCCTACCACCCCAAAATGTTCCCATATGCCCCCGAGGGAATCCTATGCCCCATCTGCTGGAGCCGAGAAATGTGGACTGGTATCTGCTGACCTGCCTTCTGGCTCTATACACTTGCCTTTTCTAGAATTTCATATAAATAGAATCTTGAAGTATGTAATCTTTTTTAAAAATATATTTTTATTGACTTTAGAGAGGAAGGAGAGGGAGAGAGAGATAGAAGCATCCATGATGAGAGAGAATTATTGATTGGCTGCCTCCTGCACACCCCACACTGGGGATGGAGCCCATAACCCAGGCATGTGCCCTTGACCGGAATCGAACCCGGGACCCTTCAATCCACAGGTGATGTTCTATCCACTGAGCAAAGCTGGCCAGGGCAAGTATATAATATTTTATGTCTGGCTTCTTGCACTTGGCATAATATTGTCAACCAATGGTGCCAACTCAACACCAACGGGAATCCCCAGTCTGAGGTGTGGTGAGAAGGAAACTTCAGCACAAACAACTCTATTGTGATACAAGGAGGCTGGGAAACAGCAGGCTGTGAGGCAGCCTGGGCAGACGCCCCCGCCCCCCGGCCCCCGC
>NW_005353538.1:23873-49045 GCF_000412655.1 Myotis brandtii | reverse complement strand
CCGGCTGGACAGCTCTGCCCTGCCCCCTCCACCTGGCTGGACAGCTCTGCCCTGCCCCCTCCACCCAGGCAGAGGTCTGGCTGGCTCCGCTTCTGGGGAAATGCAGTCCTCGATCTCTGGCCGAAAGAAAGTGTCCGCTTCCTGAGCCAAAGGGAAAGTTATAATGATACTAGAGGCCCGGTGCACGAAATTCATGCACTGGGGGTGGGCGTCCCTCAGCCTGGCCTATTTCCTCTCACAGTCCAGGATCCCTGTGATGGATCACCCCCACAGAGGGAGGCCCCGCCCACCCACTGCAGCCCGATGGTTGGTGGCCTGGGCCTCCCTCTGAAGGACAGTCATGGGGCAATGGCTGGGCCCCCGCCTAATCTCATGGCACCTGCCTTGGCTGGCCTGGCGCCAGTGGGTGTCATAGTGTGGTCGCCTGAACGGTCATTCCACTGTTCAGCCGTTCGGTCTATTTGCATATTATGTTTTTATTATTATAGATGAGGCAATGAGTGTTCACTAAACTCGTGGTGATCACTTTGCAATAGACACAGTTATCAACTCACTAGAGGCCCGGTGCAAGAGCACCAGTGGGGTCCCTTGGCCTGGTCTGTGTCCTCTCACAATCCGGGACCCCTCAGGGGATGTTGGGCTGGTTTCATCAGTCCAATTCCCACAGGCCAGGCTGAGGGACCCCACTGGTGCATGAATCTGTGCACCAGGCCTCTAGTATGCATATAAGATCTTTGGTTAATCTCTTCCCTCTAAGATTCATCAGCCTGTTCCATGTTTCCATGCCAGTGCATTGAGTGTCTGCCCCCTGGTGGTCAGTGCATGTCATAGCTACTGGTCGAACGGTCACTTAGGCTTTTATATAGATAGATTATGCTGCACCCAAAGAGCTGCTGGCTTGTATAGAGAGAAGTCCCCACCCCTTGTGCCTGATTGGTTTATTCTTCTGCAGTTCCATTGGTTTAAAAAGTACTATCCTGGTTGGTTGAAATGGAGCTGCTCTGATTGGACAGGGAGGATGCTAATGAAACATAGTTGCAAAGCTCTGATTGGATGGGGAAAGCCTCAGTCCTGTTGGATGAAGGAGGATCCCAGGAGCAACTTTATAAGGGCTGCTCAGATGCAGGAACCCAGTGCAGGCAGGTGGTTCTCTGAAGTGTGGTTGATGTGAGAAGCCTCTGTGTACAAATGGCTGCATTTCTGTTTTAAAATCTGATCCCAATACAATAAATTAGTGGTATTTTATTGTACAAATAAATCTATACTTTTTTTTATTATCCATTCACCACTTAATGGATATTTGGGCATTTCTGTTGCAGCTAATATAGATAAATAAATGGAGATATTCCAGAAGACTTAATATTGTTAAGATGTTAATTCTCCCTAAATTGATCTATAGATTTAATGTACTCCACTCAAAATCCCAGCAGATGGTGCATAAATGTTTTTGTGTGTTTATTTCCCCTGGCAAATACCTAAGAGTGGCTTTGTTGGGTTATATAATAACAATATGTTTAACTTTGTAAGTAACAACAAATTGTTTTTCAAAGTGGCTTTGCCATTTTGCCTTCTCACCAACTCATACAACTTCCAGTTGCTCCTCATCCTGCCAATACATGGTCTAATCGGTTTTTTAAACTCTTAGTGGTCTAGTAGATGTGTAGTAGTGGAATCTCAGTGTGATTTTAATTTGTGTTTATCTAGTAACTAAAGATGTTGAACTCCTTTTCATGTGTTTATTTGCCATTTTTTACATCTATTGGTGAGATGTCTCTCCAAAGCTTTTGCCAGTTTTTAAACAGGTTGTTTGCTGTCTTGCTGAGTGGAAAGAGGGTTTATAGACTAGAGGCCCGATGCACAAAAATTCGTGCACTGGGGGGGCGGGGGTCCCTCAGCCCGCCTGCCCCCTCCGCAGTCCAGGAGCCCTCAGGGGATGTCCTACTGATGGCCTAGGCCCGCTCCCCTCAGCGAGCAGGCCAAAGCCACAGTCTGGCCTCCCTCTGCGGGAGGCGACTGGGCCGATCAGGGGAAGGCGCCGCCCCTATAACCCCCTTGCTGCTGCCACTGCCGGCCCTCACAGCCGCTGTGGCTTTGTCTAGAAGGATGTCCAGAAGACATCCGGTCTATCTGGTCTAATTAGCATATTACCCTTTTATTAGTATAGATTCTGGATCTAAGGCCTTTATTAGATATATGTTTTGCAAATGTTTTTACCCCATTGTGGCTTGCCTTTTTATTTCTTTAACCATGTCTTTTTAAAAGCAAAAGGTTTCCATTCATTTTTTAAGTCCAATATGTTGATTTTTTTTCCCTGTAGAAGTTGTGCTTTCTGTGTCCCCTCTAAAAAAATCATGACTAATCCAATATTTCAAAGATTTTATGATTTTGATCCGCTACTTTAAGTTAAATGTTTATGGTATGAGACAAGGGTCATTTTAAAAAGTAATTTAGACACCCAACTGTTTCAGCACTTTTTATGGAAAAGACTGTTACTTTCCTCATCAAAATGCCTTAGCACCTTTGTGAAAAGTCAGTTAACAGTGTATGTGCTGACCTATTTCTGGACTTCACTCTGTCCCACGCATCTGAAAGTCTATTGTATACCACAACACACTGTCTTAATTACTGTAATTTTATTGTAAGTCTTGAAATCAGGAATTAACTCTTCCAACCTTGTTCTTTGTTGTCATAGGTTGTGTGTGTGTTGTTTTTGGATTTTTGCTTTTACACTCCTTCGCATTGCCATATAAATTTTAAAATCAGCTTGTCAATTCCTCAAAAAATCTGGGATTTTGATGGGGAGTACATTAAATCTAGAGATCAATTTGGGGATAATTAGCACCTTAACAATATTAAGTCTTCTGGCTCATAACATGGCATATCTGTTTATTTAGCTCATCTTTAATTTCTCCCAGCAGTAATTTGTAGTGTCAGTGTGCTGTATAAATTTTGCTAATTTGTCCCTACATATTCATGTTTTTATGCTATTATAAATGTTACTAGAGGCCCAGTGCACAAAAATTTGTGCACTCGGGGGGGAGAGGGGGGGGGCTCTCAGCCCAGCCTGCACCCTCTCCAATCCGGGACCCCTCAGGGAATGTCCGACTGCCGGTTTAGCCCCAATCCCGGAGATCAGGCCTAAACCGGCAGTCAGACATCCCTCTCATAATCCTGGACCACTGGCTCCTAATCTTTCACCTGCCTGCCTGCCTGATTGCCCCTAACTGCCCTCACCTGCCTGCCTGGTCGCCCCACGCAGCCTGCTGTTCAGTCGTCTGGTCGTCCCTCACTAACACCCCGGCCAGCCTGGTCGCCCTACACAGTCTGTTTGTTCAGTCGTTTGTTTGTCCCTCATTAACCCCCCTGTTGGCTTGTCACCCCGTGCAGCCTGTTTGTTCAGTCATTTGGTTGGCCCTCACTAACCCCCCTGCCGGCCTGGTTGTAGGCAGCCATCTTCTGAGGGCATGACGGTCAATTTTCATATTACCTCTTTATTATATAGGATTATTATATAGGATAATGAACTCACAGAAGGAGAAACTAAAATAAACAACCCCATTTACCATTGCACCAAAAAAAATTAAGATACCTAGGAAGAAACTTAACTAAGAAGATAAAAAACCTGTACTCGGAAAACTACAGGACATTGGAAAAAGAGATAGAGGAAGACATAAACAAGTGGAAAAACATACTGTGTTCATGGATTGGTAAAATCAACATCATTAAAATGTCCACGGTGCTGGGAGGCATATTACCCTTTTACTATATAGGATAGAGGCCTGGTGCACGGGTGGGGGCTGGCTGGTTTGCCCTGAAGGGTGTCCTGGATCAGGGGTGAGGGGATGATGGCTGTTTGCAGCTGGTCACACCCCCTTTAGGGTGGGGGTCCCCACTGGGGTGCCTGGCCAGTCTGGCTGAGGGGCTGAGGGCCGTTTTCAGGCTGGCGGGTGACTGAAGCTCCCAACCTGTCCTTTTTTCCTTTTTTTTTATTCTGGGCCAGCTTTAGCTCTGAGGCTCGGCTCCAGCTATGAGACCTCGGCTGCTGAAAGCAGATTTCTGGCCTTTGTTTACCTTCTGTATTTGAAACAATGTTGTGGTCCTGCTGGCTGAAGCCCGGGGTTTTGTTTAGCTTCTAGGCCGCCATCTTGGTTGGCAGTTAATTTGCATGTCTCACTGATTAGCCAATGGGAAGGGTAGCAGCCGTACGGCTAATTACCATGTTTCTCTTTTATTAGATAGGATTATTATTTTTTTAATCCTCACCCGAGTACATGCTTATTGATTTTAGAGAGAGAGGAAGGGAGATAGAGCAAGAAAGAAACATCAATGTAAGAGAAACATCGATCAGTTGCTTCTATATGTGTGCCCCCCAGGGAGTCAAACCCGAAACCAGGCATGAGCCCTAACTGGGGACCAAACCTACCATCTTTCAGTGTATGGGCTATGCTCCAGTCCCCTGAGCCCTCGGCCAGGGCTGTACATTTTATTTTTAATCTAAACTCCCAGTTGTTAGTTACTAGTATGTAGAAATAAATTAATTTTTGTATATTGAACTTGAATCCTAAAACATTGCAAAACTTACTTATTCTGGTATCCTAGAGTTTTTTGTGGATTGCTTTAGATTTTTCCAGATAGACAATTATGTTGACTGTAAGTAAAAATATTTTTGAATCTTCCCTTTATAACAACATACCTTTTATTTCTTTTTCTTAAATGACTTCATTGGCTAGGACCTCCTCCAGGACATTGTATATTGAATAAAAATAGTTATAACATGGCGGGGTGGGGGAGGACTTGGCAAAGGTGGCCAAATGCTACAAGCCTCCAGTTCCAGTATTAACGTGCTCTGGGCTGTAATGTGCGGCATGGCGACTTTGGTTAACAACATGGTATTTGTATATTTGAAAGTTGCTAAAAGTGTAGATCTCAAGAGTTCTCATCACAATAAAAACATTACAATTATGTGAGGCAATGAATGTTAACTAAACACGTAGTGATCATCTTTGCAAACATACATTCATCGAGTAATGGTGGTGCACACCTTAGACTCACACAATGCCATAGGCCCATCGCACCCCTAAACCTGGAGGGCAGGGTAGTTCTAGCAGACGTCCTGCCTTGCTCCTGATCTGAGCAGGACAACATTCGGCCTTCCACCCCTAAGTATGATGTGAACAGTAGGTTTTTTTGTAGACAGCCTTTGCAGGTTGTGTAAATTTTTTTCTATTCCTAGTTTGCCAAGATTTTATTATGAATCTATGTTAAATTTTGTCAAAAATTTCCTCTGCATTAATTGACATGATTGTGTGTTTTTTCCTTTTAAGAGAGTTTAAATCAGTGGTCGCCAACTGGTGGTCTGGGGACCACTGTGGTCCGTGAGGTCTGAAAGGTTGGCGACCGCTGGTTTAAATGATGTGCTGATTTCCTACTTAGTTTTCTTTTTCTTTTTTGTTTTTTATTCTGTTACTCCTCACCCGAGGATATTTTTCCATTGATTTTTAGAGAAAGTGGAAGAGAGAGGGAAAGATAGAGAGAAATACCGATGTGAGAGAGACACATCGATTGGTTGCTTCCTGCATGGGTTGGGGAGGAGCCTGCAACTGAGATACATGCCCTTGACCAGAATTGAACTCAGGACTCTTTGATCCACAGGCTTATGCTCTATCCACTGAGAAAAACCAGCTAGGGCCCCACTTATTATTATTTTTAATCCTACCTATATAAATCTTATATAAATAAGAGTTTTCTATAAACCGCATATAGTTGAGTCATACTTTTTATCCAATCCGACAATCTCTGATATTTAATTGGAGTATTTAGACCAGTTAGATTTAATATAATTATTACTATTATTTGGTATAAGCCTGTCATCTTGCTATTTGCTTTTTAGAATATTTTTATTGATTTCAGAGAGGAAGGGAGAGGGAGAGAGAGATAGAAACATCAATGATGAGAGAGAATCATTGTTTGGCTGCCTCCTGCACACCCCCTACAGGGACCAAGCCCACAACCCAGGCCTGTGCCCCTGACCAGAATCAAACCTGGGACCCTTCAGTCCCCAGGCCAACGCTGTATCCACTGGCCAAACCAGTGAGGGCAGAGTCAGTAAACTTTTTAATAAAGGGTCAAAGAGTAGGTATTTTAAGCTTTGTGGGCCATGCAGTCTGTTACTACTCACCTCTCCTGTTGTAGCAAAAGCTGCCACCGCCTACATATAGATGAGCGAGCATGACTGGGTTTCAATAACACTGCATTTATGGATACTAAAATTTGAATATCACATGTCACAAGATGTTATTCATCTTTAGATTTTCCCCCTAACCATTAAAAAATGTAAAAACCATTCCTGACTTGTGAAATAACAGGAGAAGTAGTGGCTGGATTTATCTTAGAGCCATAGTTTGTCAACTCCTGACGTAAAAACTTTCTAACAGAACAGCAAGTCCCACTTCACGGCATTGATAGGTTCTGCAACTTTCAGGGAAATGGCCTATGAAAGACCAATTTTACCCCAGGCTAACTGATATAAACAAGAATGAAGTCCCTAAGGCATCCCATCAACATTGTGATAAAAGTATGTTGAACAAAACAATGTTATTCGAGGACCTGCTGTATACATTATTCCCATCCCGTCTCCTTCCTGATATTCTCATCACACACTTCACTTCCACATATGCTATAAGCCCAGAAGACATTGATATTTTTGTTGCAATTAACTTTTTAAAAGATTTTTAAATGAGGAAAAAATTAACTTAGCTACATATCTGTCACGTTTAGTGCTCTCGGTTCCGTCCATGGGTCTACATTCCACCTGCGTTACTCCTCCTGCCCCGGAGTTCCCTTCACCTGTGCTTGTAGCACAGCCTGGCAGCGCCCGCTCTCGGCTGTCGGCCTGGACTGCCGTCACTTCCTCTTCGTTTCTGAGAGACAGCTTCCTTGCCATAGAATTCCATGACGCAGGGTCTGTCCTAACTTTAAATGCCATGCCCTTGTCTCCGGGCTAGCACGCTTTTGATGAGAAGTATGCTGAAGTTCTTATCTTTATTCTCTATGTGTCTTTTTTCACCGTCTGCTCTGGAGATGTTCTTTGTCACAGGTTTTCAGAAATTTGATTATAATGTACCTGGATGTCATTAAAAAAAATTTTTTTTCTATTTGTGTTCATTGGATTCATGAATCTGTTGGTTTATACTTTTTAGCAAAATAGAGAACATTTTAGCCATAAATTCTCTTAGTCATTTGTTCTGCCCCCGCTGCTCTCTCCTTATGTGGCCCCGGTCACCTGCGTATGTGTTAGGCTGCCTGACATTGTCCCGGGGGTCACTAGAGTTCTATTCATTTTCCCCGTATTTTTCTGCCTGTGCTTTATTTTGGATAATTTTTATTTCTGATCTTCAAGTTCATTGACCCTTTTATATGAAGTGCCTAACCTGCTATTAATGCCTGCCAACGTGTATGTTGCAGCAGACCCTGTATTCCATCGCTAGGAGTTGCACGCGGGTCTTTGGGACTATCCATGTTTGCTCACCTGTGTTCATGCTTTCCTCCACCTTCCTGAGCCCAGGAAGCATGTCTATCACAGCTCTGTTAACATTCTTGTTTGCTCATTTTAATTTATCAGGCTTTCTATTGGCTGGCTTAGCTCCTGATGACGGGCATAGTTTTCTAATTCATTTTCTACATGTAAAGTTTTATTAAGTGCTGAGCATTGGAATTGTATCCGCTGGGCACGGGGTTTGCTGTGTGTCTATGCTGTGCTGGGCTTTATTCTGGGCACGGGGTTTGCTGTGTGTCTCTATGCTGTGCTGGGCACCGGGTTTGCTGTGTGTCTCTATGCTGTGCTGGGCACCGGGTTTGCTGTGTGTCTCTATGCTGTGCTGGGCACCGGGTTTGCTGTGTGTCTCTATGCTGTGCTGGGCACCGGGTTTGCTGTGTGTCTCTATGCTGTGCTGGGCACCGGGTTTGCTGTGTGTCTCTATGCTGTGCTGGGCACCGGGTTTGCTGTGTGTCTCTATGCTGTGCTGGGCACCGGGTTTGCTGTGTGTCTCTATGCTGTGCTGGGCACCGGGTTTGCTGTGTGTCTCTATGCTGTGCTGGGCACCGGGTTTGCTGTGTGTCTCTATGCTGTGCTGGGCACCGGGTTTGCTGTGTGTCTCTATGCTGTGCTGGGCACCGGGTTTGCTGTGTGTCTCTATGCTGTGCTGGGCACCGGGTTTGCTGTGTGTCTCTATGCTGTGCTGGGCACCGGGTTTGCTGTGTGTCTCTATGCTGTGCTGGGCACCGGGTTTGCTGTGTGTCTCTATGCTGTGCTGGGCACCGGGTTTGCTGTGTGTCTCTATGCTGTGCTGGGCACCGGGTTTGCTGTGTGTCTCTATGCTGTGCTGGGCACCGGGTTTGCTGTGTGTCTCTATGCTGTGCTGGGCACCGGGTTTGCTGTGTGTCTCTATGCTGTGCTGGGCACCGGGTTTGCTGTGTGTCTCTATGCTGTGCTGGGCACCGGGTTTGCTGTGTGTCTCTATGCTGTGCTGGGCACCGGGTTTGCTGTGTGTCTCTATGCTGTGCTGGGCACCGGGTTTGCTGTGTGTCTCTATGCTGTGCTGGGCACCGGGTTTGCTGTGTGTCTCTATGCTGTGCTGGGCACCGGGTTTGCTGTGTGTCTCTATGCTGTGCTGGGCACCGGGTTTGCTGTGTGTCTCTATGCTGTGCTGGGCACCGGGTTTGCTGTGTGTCTCTATGCTGTGCTGGGCACCGGGTTTGCTGTGTGTCTCTATGCTGTGCTGGGCACCGGGTTTGCTGTGTGTCTCTATGCTGTGCTGGGCACCGGGTTTGCTGTGTGTCTCTATGCTGTGCTGGGCACCGGGTTTGCTGTGTGTCTCTATGCTGTGCTGGGCACCGGGTTTGCTGTGTGTCTCTATGCTGTGCTGGGCACCGGGTTTGCTGTGTGTCTCTATGCTGTGCTGGGCACCGGGTTTGCTGTGTGTCTCTATGCTGTGCTGGGCACCGGGTTTGCTGTGTGTCTCTATGCTGTGCTGGGCACCGGGTTTGCTGTGTGTCTCTATGCTGTGCTGGGCACCGGGTTTGCTGTGTGTCTCTATGCTGTGCTGGGCACCGGGTTTGCTGTGTGTCTCTATGCTGTGCTGGGCACCGGGTTTGCTGTGTGTCTCTATGCTGTGCTGGGCACCGGGTTTGCTGTGTGTCTCTATGCTGTGCTGGGCACCGGGTTTGCTGTGTGTCTCTATGCTGTGCTGGGCACCGGGTTTGCTGTGTGTCTCTATGCTGTGCTGGGCACCGGGTTTGCTGTGTGTCTCTATGCTGTGCTGGGCACCGGGTTTGCTGTGTGTCTCTATGCTGTGCTGGGCACCGGGTTTGCTGTGTGTCTCTATGCTGTGCTGGGCACCGGGTTTGCTGTGTGTCTCTATGCTGTGCTGGGCACCGGGTTTGCTGTGTGTCTCTATGCTGTGCTGGGCACCGGGTTTGCTGTGTGTCTCTATGCTGTGCTGGGCACCGGGTTTGCTGTGTGTCTCTATGCTGTGCTGGGCACCGGGTTTGCTGTGTGTCTCTATGCTATGCTGGGCTTTATTCTGGGCACGGGGTTTGCTGTGTGTCTCTATGCTGTGCTGGGCTTTATTCTGGGCATGGGGTTTGCTGTGTGTCTCTATGCTGTGCTGGGCTTTATTCTGGGCATGGGGTTTGCTGTGTGTCTCTATGCTGTGCTGGGCTTTATTCTGGGCATGGGGTTTGCTGTGTGTCTCTATGCTGTGCTGGGCTTTATTCTGGGCATGGGGTTTGCTGTGTGTCTCTATGCTGTGCTGGGCTTTATTCTGGGCATGGGGTTTGCTGTGTGTCTCTATGCTGTGCTGGGCTTTATTCTGGGCATGGGGTTTGCTGTGTGTCTCTATGCTGTGCTGGGCTTTATTCTGGGCATGGGGTTTGCTGTGTGTCTCTATGCTGTGCTGGGCTTTATTCTGGGCATGGGGTTTGCTGTGTGTCTCTATGCTGTGCTGGGCTTTATTCTGGGCATGGGGTTTGCTGTGTGTCTCTATGCTGTGCTGGGCTTTATTCTGGGCATGGGGTTTGCTGTGTGTCTCTATGCTGTGCTGGGCTTTATTC
This sequence comes from Myotis brandtii, assembly GCF_000412655.1. Lineage (NCBI taxonomy): Eukaryota > Metazoa > Chordata > Mammalia > Chiroptera > Vespertilionidae > Myotis > Myotis brandtii. The sequence goes on along the minus strand of NW_005353538.1, from coordinate 38,935 downwards.
TGGGCATGGGGTTTGCTGTGTGTCTCTATGCTGTGCTGGGCTTTATTCTGGGCATGGGGTTTGCTGTGTGTCTCTATGCTGTGCTGGGCTTTATTCTGGGCATGGGGTTTGCTGTGTGTCTCTATGCTGTGCTGGGCTTTATTCTGGGCATGGGGTTTGCTGTGTGTCTCTATGCTGTGCTGGGCTTTATTCTGGGCATGGGGTTTGCTGTGTGTCTCTATGCTGTGCTGGGCTTTATTCTGGGCATGGGGTTTGCTGTGTGTCTCTATGCTGTGCTGGGCTTTATTCTGGGCATGGGGTTTGCTGTGTGTCTCTATGCTGTGCTGGGCTTTATTCTGGGCATGGGGTTTGCTGTGTGTCTCTATGCTGTGCTGGGCTTTATTCTGGGCATGGGGTTTGCTGTGTGTCTCTATGCTGTGCTGGGCTTTATTCTGGGCATGGGGTTTGCTGTGTGTCTCTATGCTGTGCTGGGCTTTATTCTGGGCATGGGGTTTGCTGTGTGTCTCTATGCTGTGCTGGGCTTTATTCTGGGCATGGGGTTTGCTGTGTGTCTCTATGCTGTGCTGGGCTTTATTCTGGGCATGGGGTTTGCTGTGTGTCTCTATGCTGTGCTGGGCTTTATTCTGGGCATGGGGTTTGCTGTGTGTCTCTATGCTGTGCTGGGCTTTATTCTGGGCATGGGGTTTGCTGTGTGTCTCTATGCTGTGCTGGGCTTTATTCTGGGCATGGGGTTTGCTGTGTGTCTCTATGCTGTGCTGGGCTTTATTCTGGGCATGGGGTTTGCTGTGTGTCTCTATGCTGTGCTGGGCTTTATTCTGGGCATGGGGTTTGCTGTGTGTCTCTATGCTGTGCTGGGCTTTATTCTGGGCATGGGGTTTGCTGTGTGTCTCTATGCTGTGCTGGGCTTTATTCTGGGCATGGGGTTTGCTGTGTGTCTCTATGCTGTGCTGGGCTTTATTCTGGGCACGGGGTTTGCTGTGTGTCTCTATGCTGTGCTGGGCTTTATTCTGGGCACGGGGTTTGCTGTGTGTCTCTATGCTGTGCTGGGCTTTATTCTGGGCATGGGGTTTGCTGTGTGTCTCTATGCTGTGCTGGGCTTTATTCTGGGCATGGGGTTTGCTGTGTGTCTCTATGCTGTGCTGGGCTTTATTCTGGGCATGGGGTTTGCTGTGTGTCTCTATGCTGTGCTGGGCTTTATTCTGGGCATGGGGTTTGCTGTGTGTCTCTATGCTGTGCTGGGCTTTATTCTGGGCATGGGGTTTGCTGTGTGTCTCTATGCTGTGCTGGGCTTTATTCTGGGCACGGGGTTTGCTGTGTGTCTCTATGCTGTGCTGGGCTTTATTCTGGGCACGGGGTTTGCTGTGTGTCTCTATGCTGTGCTGGGCTTTATTCTGGGCACGGGGTTTGCTGTGTGTCTCTATGCTGTGCTGGGCTTTATTCTGGGCACGGGGTTTGCTGTGTGTCTCTATGCTGTGCTGGGCTTTATTCTGGGCACGGGGTTTGCTGTGTGTCTCTATGCTGTGCTGGGCTTTATTCTGGGCATGGGGTTTGCTGTGTGTCTCTATGCTGTGCTGGGCTTTATTCTGGGCATGGGGTTTGCTGTGTGTCTCTATGCTGTGCTGGGCTTTATTCTGGGCATGGGGTTTGCTGTGTGTCTCTATGCTGTGCTGGGCTTTATTCTGGGCATGGGGTTTGCTGTGTGTCTCTATGCTGTGCTGGGCTTTATTCTGGGCATGGGGTTTGCTGTGTGTCTCTATGCTGTGCTGGGCTTTATTCTGGGCACGGGGTTTGCTGTGTGTCTCTATGCTGTGCTGGGCTTTATTCTGGGCACGGGGTTTGCTGTGTGTCTCTATGCTGTGCTGGGCTTTATTCTGGGCACGGGGTTTGCTGTGTGTCTCTATGCTGTGCTGGGCTTTATTCTGGGCACGGGGTTTGCTGTGTGTCTCTATGCTGTGCTGGGCTTTATTCTGGGCACGGGGTTTGCTGTGTGTCTCTATGCTGTGCTGGGCTTTATTCTGGGCATGGGGTTTGCTGTGTGTCTCTATGCTGTGCTGGGCTTTATTCTGGGCATGGGGTTTGCTGTGTGTCTCTATGCTGTGCTGGGCTTTATTCTGGGCATGGGGTTTGCTGTGTGTCTCTATGCTGTGCTGGGCTTTATTCTGGGCATGGGGTTTGCTGTGTGTCTCTATGCTGTGCTGGGCTTTATTCTGGGCATGGGGTTTGCTGTGTGTCTCTATGCTGTGCTGGGCTTTATTCTGGGCACGGGGTTTGCTGTGTGTCTCTATGCTGTGCTGGGCTTTATTCTGGGCACGGGGTTTGCTGTGTGTCTCTATGCTGTGCTGGGCTTTATTCTGGGCACGGGGTTTGCTGTGTGTCTCTATGCTGTGCTGGGCTTTATTCTGGGCACGGGGTTTGCTGTGTGTCTCTATGCTGTGCTGGGCTTTATTCTGGGCACGGGGTTTGCTGTGTGTCTCTATGCTGTGCTGGGCACGGGTTTGCTGTGTGTCTCTATGCTGTGCTGGGCACGGGTTTGCTGTGTGTCTCTATGCTGTGCTGGGCACGGGTTTGCTGTGTGTCTCTATGCTGTGCTGGGCACGGGTTTGCTGTGTGTCTCTATGCTGTGCTGGGCACGGGTTTGCTGTGTGTCTCTATGCTGTGCTGGGCACGGGTTTGCTGTGTGTCTCTATGCTGTGCTGGGCACGGGTTTGCTGTGTGTCTCTATGCTGTGCTGGGCTTTATTCTGGGCATGGGGTTTGCTGTGTGTCTCTATGCTGTGCTGGGCTTTATTCTGGGCATGGGGTTTGCTGTGTGTCTCTATGCTGTGCTGGGCTTTATTCTGGGCATGGGGTTTGCTGTGTGTCTCTATGCTGTGCTGGGCTTTATTCTGGGCATGGGGTTTGCTGTGTGTCTCTATGCTGTGCTGGGCTTTATTCTGGGCATGGGGTTTGCTGTGTGTCTCTATGCTGTGCTGGGCTTTATTCTGGGCATGGGGTTTGCTGTGTGTCTCTATGCTGTGCTGGGCTTTATTCTGGGCATGGGGTTTGCTGTGTGTCTCTATGCTGTGCTGGGCTTTATTCTGGGCATGGGGTTTGCTGTGTGTCTCTATGCTGTGCTGGGCTTTATTCTGGGCATGGGGTTTGCTGTGTGTCTCTATGCTGTGCTGGGCTTTATTCTGGGCATGGGGTTTGCTGTGTGTCTCTATGCTGTGCTGGGCTTTATTCTGGGCATGGGGTTTGCTGTGTGTCTCTATGCTGTGCTGGGCTTTATTCTGGGCATGGGGTTTGCTGTGTGTCTCTATGCTGTGCTGGGCTTTATTCTGGGCATGGGGTTTGCTGTGTGTCTCTATGCTGTGCTGGGCTTTATTCTGGGCATGGGGTTTGCTGTGTGTCTCTATGCTGTGCTGGGCTTTATTCTGGGCATGGGGTTTGCTGTGTGTCTCTATGCTGTGCTGGGCTTTATTCTGGGCATGGGGTTTGCTGTGTGTCTCTATGCTGTGCTGGGCTTTATTCTGGGCATGGGGTTTGCTGTGTGTCTCTATGCTGTGCTGGGCTTTATTCTGGGCATGGGGTTTGCTGTGTGTCTCTATGCTGTGCTGGGCTTTATTCTGGGCATGGGGTTTGCTGTGTGTCTCTATGCTGTGCTGGGCTTTATTCTGGGCATGGGGTTTGCTGTGTGTCTCTATGCTGTGCTGGGCTTTATTCTGGGCATGGGGTTTGCTGTGTGTCTCTATGCTGTGCTGGGCTTTATTCTGGGCATGGGGTTTGCTGTGTGTCTCTATGCTGTGCTGGGCTTTATTCTGGGCATGGGGTTTGCTGTGTGTCTCTATGCTGTGCTGGGCTTTATTCTGGGCATGGGGTTTGCTGTGTGTCTCTATGCTGTGCTGGGCTTTATTCTGGGCATGGGGTTTGCTGTGTGTCTCTATGCTGTGCTGGGCTTTATTCTGGGCATGGGGTTTGCTGTGTGTCTCTATGCTGTGCTGGGCTTTATTCTGGGCATGGGGTTTGCTGTGTGTCTCTATGCTGTGCTGGGCTTTATTCTGGGCATGGGGTTTGCTGTGTGTCTCTATGCTGTGCTGGGCTTTATTCTGGGCATGGGGTTTGCTGTGTGTCTCTATGCTGTGCTGGGCTTTATTCTGGGCATGGGGTTTGCTGTGTGTCTCTATGCTGTGCTGGGCTTTATTCTGGGCACGGGGTTTGCTGTGTGTCTCTATGCTGTGCTGGGCTTTATTCTGGGCACGGGGTTTGCTGTGTGTCTCTATGCTGTGCTGGGCTTTATTCTGGTGCACAGTGAGCTGACTTGCGATCAGTTGGGGCCTTTCACGGCTTGTGTTTAAGCTTCTTCAACGTGGGCCCACATTCGGCTGGAATCAACTCGGCTTCGACCCTAAGGCAAGCCCCTCTGAGCGGTGGACTCCACACCCTCTTGTTAGGAGGCCTGTCAACTGGCTGGTGGGAGCGCACTTTCCAGTTCTGTGTGAACCTTCGAAACTGTTCTGTCAGCTCCTTTTCTGGCGATTCTTCCCCTGGCTTCGGGGCGTTTCCTCTCCCTTATCGTAGACCCACAGCCAGTCAAAGCAGCAGTCGCATCTCTCAGGGTCCAGAGTGCTCCCGCCTCTGCCTAGGTGCTCCCGCCTCTGCCTAGGGGCTCCTGCCTCTGTCTGGGTGCTCCCCCCTCTGCAGAGGGGCTCCCGCCTCTGTCTAGGTGCTCCCGCCTCTGCCTAGGGGCTCCTGCCTCTGTCTGGGTGCTCCCCCCTCTGCAGAGGGGCTCCCGCCTCTGTCTAGGTGCTCCCGCCTCTGCCTAGGGGCTCCTGCCTCTGTCTGGGTGCTCCCCCCTCTGCAGAGGGGCTCCCGCCTCTGTCTAGGTGCTCCCGCCTCTGCCTAGGGGCTCCTGCCTCTGTCTGGGTGCTCCCCCCTCTGCAGAGGGGCTCCCGCCTCTGTCTAGGTGCTCCCGCCTCTGCCTAGGGGCTCCTGCCTCTGTCTGGGTGCTCCCCCCTCTGCAGAGGGGCTCCCGCCTCTGTCTAGGTGCTCCCGCCTCTGCCTAGGGGCTCCTGCCTCTGTCTGGGTGCTCCCCCCTCTGCAGAGGGGCTCCCGCCTCTGTCTAGGTGCTCCCGCCTCTGCCTAGGGGCTCCTGCCTCTGTCTGGGTGCTCCCCCCTCTGCAGAGGGGCTCCCGCCTCTGTCTAGGTGCTCCCGCCTCTGCCTAGGGGCTCCTGCCTCTGTCTGGGTGCTCCCCCCTCTGCAGAGGGGCTCCCGCCTCTGTCTAGGTGCTCCCGCCTCTGCCTAGGGGCTCCTGCCTCTGTCTGGGTGCTCCCCCCTCTGCAGAGGGGCTCCCGCCTCTGTCTAGGTGCTCCCGCCTCTGCCTAGGGGCTCCTGCCTCTGTCTGGGTGCTCCCCCCTCTGCAGAGGGGCTCCCGCCTCTGTCTAGGTGCTCCCGCCTCTGCCTAGGGGCTCCTGCCTCTGTCTGGGTGCTCCCCCCTCTGCAGAGGGGCTCCCGCCTCTGTCTAGGTGCTCCCGCCTCTGCCTAGGGGCTCCTGCCTCTGTCTGGGTGCTCCCCCCTCTGCAGAGGGGCTCCCGCCTCTGTCTAGGTGCTCCCGCCTCTGCCTAGGGGCTCCTGCCTCTGTCTGGGTGCTCCCCCCTCTGCAGAGGGGCTCCCGCCTCTGTCTAGGTGCTCCCGCCTCTGCCTAGGGGCTCCTGCCTCTGTCTGGGTGCTCCCCCCTCTGCAGAGGGGCTCCCGCCTCTGTCTAGGTGCTCCCGCCTCTGCCTAGGGGCTCCTGCCTCTGTCTGGGTGCTCCCCCCTCTGCAGAGGGGCTCCCGCCTCTGTCTAGGTGCTCCCGCCTCTGCCTAGGGGCTCCTGCCTCTGTCTGGGTGCTCCCCCCTCTGCAGAGGGGCTCCCGCCTCTGTCTAGGTGCTCCCGCCTCTGCCTAGGGGCTCCTGCCTCTGTCTGGGTGCTCCCCCCTCTGCAGAGGGGCTCCCGCCTCTGTCTAGGTGCTCCCGCCTCTGCCTAGGGGCTCCTGCCTCTGTCTGGGTGCTCCCCCCTCTGCAGAGGGGCTCCCGCCTCTGTCTAGGTGCTCCCGCCTCTGCCTAGGGGCTCCTGCCTCTGTCTGGGTGCTCCCCCCTCTGCAGAGGGGCTCCCGCCTCTGTCTAGGTGCTCCTGCCTCTGTCGAGGTGCGCCCGCCTCTCTCTAGGTGCTCCCCCCTCTGTCTAGGTGCTCCCGCCTCTTGTTACCTGCCTGCAGGCTCAGCACCTCACTCCCCTCAACTCCAGTCACTTCCTCCTCACCTCACAGGTTCTGCTTGGTTTCTCTCTCGCTTTTCTGTGGCCTGGACACTGCCTTCAGGCAGTCAGGTCAGCTCTGTGTAGGGCTCATCTCACCTGTTCTCCTTCTTCCAAGGATCATAGCTCTGTGCTGACTGTTATCTAATATCTGAAAAGCATTGTTTTTTATATAGACTAGGGGCTCAGTGCACGGATTCGTGCACCTTGAAAGGAACTGTGGGCTGCGAGGCTGTGGTGGGCACAGGGGCGGGTCTCGGCCCATCCTCCACGCCCCCACCCGGCCCCTCCTGCCATGGCCCCCAGTTCCCTCTCTGCTGGCAGCCCTGCTCCTGCTGCCACCGCTCCCACATGCTGATGGCGCCGGCCCTGCTCACACCTGCTGACAGCGCAAAGCGATCGGGGCTGGCACCAGCAGCAGGTGCAAGTGCACAGGAGCAAAGAATTTTTAGTAACCACCAGAGGCTCACCCCAATGACAGCAAACGGCGCCCCGCCTTGGTCTGGCGCCCCCACTCACCTGCTCCACCATCCCACTGTGGCCTACACCTGCCATGTTCCATGCTCTGCCGCCTGCTGCTGATGCTCGCCATGTTTCACAGATGCCCCCTGGTGGTCAGTGCACGTCATAGCAACTGGTTGTTCTGCTGTTCAGTCTATTTGCATATTAGGGTTTTATATATATAGATTCCAGTTGTCTAGTTGTTTAAAGGTGACAGGGTAGGTCTGGTCCCTGTTACTCCATCCTTTTGAGGGCAAAAGTGTTTATTGATGAACAAAGATTTCTTAAACAGTTTTTAATGAAGCCTAATTTTGATTTCTAATGAAACCTGATTTTGGGTTTCTCTTCAAGACCTCTTTGCCTACCTTTGGGCCTCAAAAATATTCTCTACTATGCTTGCTTTAAAATGTTTTTTATAGTTTTAGTTATTATATTGAGGTCTATGACCTGACTTTTTGTTTGTGTGTTTTTCTGTTTTCTGTTTGTTTTTGGTGTAGTACAAAGGTCAGGAGTCAAGGCTCACTTTTCTGCTGGATAAAGATGAGCCATGGTTTCAGCACCATTTGTTAAAGAATGTTCTTCTCTCCATACAATCACCTGACCTCTCTATTACAAACAACGCACTGTGTGAGTGCAAGTTTATTTCTACAACCTCTATTGTGTTCTATTGATCAGTTGGTCTATCCTCATGTCCACATAGCACTGTCTCGATTGCTACAGCTTTGTAGTAAGTCTTACAGTATCTGGTATAAATTCTTCAGCTTTGATTGGCTTTTGCAGGGTTATCTTGGTCCTTTGAACATCCATATACATTTCAAAACGAGCCTATAAAATTCTATCAGCAAAGCCTCCTAGGATTATAACTGGGATACATTAAACCTACAGGTTACTCTGGCAAAAATTACATCTTTTCAAGGTTGAGTCTTTCCAGTTCATAAGTGTTGTATATCTTTCCATTTATTTGGTCTTTCTAAATTTTACTTAGCAATATTTTTGTAATTTTCAGTGCACAATATTTTGTAATTTTGGGTGCTATTAATTTTAGTGCACCTTTTAAAAAAGTCTTTCCTAAGTATTTTATTATTTATAACTAGAGGCCCAATGCACAAAATTCATGCAAGAGTAGGCCTTCCTTCCCCCAGCTGCCGGCACTGGCTTCCCTCTGGCCCCCGGGACCCGGGCTTCCCTTGCAGCCCTGGCTTCATTCAGAAGGTTGTCCAGAAGGACATCTGGCCTAATTAGCATATTACACTTTTATTATTATAGAAACTATTCTCAGTGGAATTTTTTATTTTCCAATCATTTGCTACTTGTGTGTAGAACTACAATTTATGGTATATATTGTCCTTGTATCCAGCAACCTTGCTAAATTCACTTATTAGCTCTAGCAAGGTTTTTATCCACATAAACTATCATGTCACCTGTGATGCCATATTGTTTTACTTCTTCCTTCCCAGTATTCATGTCTTTCATTCCTATGTCGCAATGACTGTGCTCTCCATGACCATGTGGAGTGGAGTGTTTGTGAGCAGTTACCCTGTTTCCTCTTTGTTGCTCTCGGAAAGCTTTCAGTATAAAAGCTTACCTTTGGATTTCAGTAGTTTGATCATCATATGCCTGGGTGTGTTTTTCATGTTCACTTGTTAGGGGTTCACTGAGCTTTCTGGATTTCTCAATGAAGGTCTCTCACTAAATGTGCAGTGTTGAGCCATCGCTGCCTTCAAGGCTTTTTCTGACCATTCTCTCTCTTCCTTCACGGACTCAGTTGCATTTATGTTAGACGGCAGCTGCTGGTGGGGGTGGAAGGTTAGCCCTACACAGCTGTTCTCTCAGACTGGAAGTCTGAACTTTATAATCCCTCTTACACAGTAGGAACCTGAGGCAGAGAAATTACGTGACTGGCCCAAAGTATGGCGGCTGATCAATCAGCTTGAATAGCCAAGCTGCGCCCCAGCTGATTGCCGGTGTGGCCGGGGCGGGGGGGGGGCCTCCTCGGATTTTTTTCTGTTTGAAATTTATTCATCTCTCTCCCTCCGCTCGCCTTGCGGACAGCTTTCCTCTGCACCTGTGTGAGGTGCAAGCACTTTGCTGACTGTTCCCTCCTCGTCAGCTGTGAGGACAACCTGGGCTCGATGGTGGTTGCTGGCCACACGGAGCTGGATGAGCCCAGTGACAGTGACGAGGGTGCTGCCAGCAGGTGCTCGCTGAACCTGTGAGCGCGGCGGTGCAGAGGGGCACCCCCAACAGGACTGCTGCGCTCAGCCCTGACTGCCATGTCGCAGTGACGAGGTCTGTGCAAGTCCAGCCTCGCCCTGCACTTCATGTGCCCTGTGGAGAGCCAGCTGACAGGTCCTAGTACCAGGGCCTCATTCTGAAGACCAGAGAGAAGAGCATCGAGACGGGAAACTGTAAGGGTCACGAAGAGGGTCCTCGTTGCCACCCCTGCATGTGAACGTGCCGCCGGGAGCATGGCCAGCGAGTGGGGCGTTGCTGCCAGCTCCGGGGCGGCAGGAAGCCAGGGGCAGCCCTCTGAGAGTTCAGCAATGCAGGACAGGCACAGCCCACGCGGGAGACCATCCATCACCATGGAGCCCAAACGACGTGGGAACACCCAGGGTCAGGCTCAGCCACAGACGTCCTGGAGCGCAGGCTGCCCGTGGGCGCGACTGGAAACGAGAAGCACGGTTGTTTGGAGGGGGCGCTGTTTGGAGAAAGACTGTGCTGATCAGTGTGGCTCAGGGGCTGAGCATCGGCCTGTGAACCAGGAGGTCACGGTTCAATTCCTGGTCAGGGCACATGCCCAGGTTGTGACTTGATCCCCAGTGAGGGGCATGCAGGAGGCAGCCGATCCATGATTCTCTCTCATCATTGATGTCTCTCTCTCTCTCCCTCTCCCTTCCTCTCTGAAATCAATAAAAACCTATTAAAGAACAAACCGGCCTTCAGACTGTGAAGGGCCCCAGCAGCGGAGTCCGGGAAGCGGCGGGGCCTGCTCGCGAGGCTGACTGTGTGTTCTGAGTGAGGGCCCGCCCTGTGCCCGGGCCACACAGGTGCCTGAAGCAGAGCCAGCAGCCTTGACTCAGCCCCTGGCGGCCCCTGGTCTGCCCAGCTGGCTCCAGAGGAGGGGCCAGCCCTGCTGTCCCTCTCAGGTGGGCACAGAGTGGCTCTCGGACACACAGCTACACTGCCCTCCTGCCCTCACAGTCCCCAGCGGCCCTCCCAGGAGAAGCAGGGAGAGTGAGAGGAACAGGTGAGTGAGCAGCCCAGTCCAGGCAGGGGCAGGGAGGGGCAGGGAGGGGCGTGGAGGAGTAAGCACACCACACCCCCAAATCCGGACCTGAGGGGCTGTGGTCTGAGCAGTGCTTGAGCTCAGGGGGAAGAAATGAGCCCACAGCCCAATCTCAACTCTGTCCTTTGCCAATTCGGTCTTGCCCTGGTCACTTGGGTTAGCCAAACCTATAATCTGCTCTGTATTTTTAAAAAATATATTTTTATTGATGTCAGAGAGGAAGGGAGAGGGAGAGAGAGAGATAGAAACATCAACGATTGAGAGAGAATCATGGATCGGCTGCCTCCTGCACGCCCCCTACTGAGGATCGAGCCCACAACCCGAGCATGTGCCCTGACTGGGAATGGAACCGTGACCTCCTGGTTCATAGGTCGACACTCAACCCCTGAGCCACGTGGTTGAGCTGTACTCTCCTCTTTAGAATGGAAGGGAGACACCTACGTCTGTTTCGGTGCCTGGTCGTGGGGGTGCCAGGGGAGGGGTGGGGAAGGGACACAGGAGAGCCCGCACCTCTTCCCACCTGGAGCGCTGGGCCTGCCCCACCGGAGGGAGAGCCAGCTCACACCCTTCCCATCTTGGGAATAAACATCATCTTGGGATGGGACCTTCAGCAGTCCCAACTCCACTGCTTTTTTTGAGGGGGACTTGCAGAACCCTGGCTGAGCCTCTGCTGTTAGATCCTCACTAGCGGTGTGACAGGGGCAGGGAGAGCCCCTGTAGGAGCGCCAGCTTTACTGGCTCTGACTCAGTGCCAGGCCTTGAGGGAAGCACTCTGCCCCACCCCAGCAGCGATCCGATGAAGCCCATTTCACAGGTGAGAAAACTGAGGTTCCAAGAGGTAAGTCACCCAGGTCGCACATCGGCGGGTGGTGGGGCTACAAGGTGGGCGGTGCCTCTATCCCCACACAGAGGCGCTGGCACAGCTGACCCAGAGGCCCTGTGAGACGTGCAAACCTCCCAGGCAGGTCCGGTCCAGAAGCGCCAGCCACTCAGACTCAGAGGAGGCTCATCCACTTAGCCCATTGCCTTTGAGGGAACCGGGATGTGGTTCCTGCTTCTCACCACAGGGTGTCTCCACATTCCCATGCCACCTGCCCTGTCCTGGCAACTCTGGAAACAGCCCTGCCCGAAGGCCTGCCTCCTCCCCTGCGGTGCAGCCTGCTTCCTCCGGCTTCCTCTGGCTTCCTCCGGCTTCCTCTGGCTTCCTCCGGCTTCCTCTTGCTTCCTCTTGCTTCCTCCGGCTTCCTCTTGCTTCCTCCGGCTTCCTCTTGCTTCCTCTTGTTTCCTCGGGCTTCCTCCGGCTTCCTCTTGCTTCCTCTTGCTTCCTCCGGCTTCCTCCGGCTTCCTCTCGCTTCCTCCGGCTTCCTCCGGCTTCCTCTCGCTTCCTCCGGCTTCCTCCGGCTTCCTCTCGCTTCCTCCGGCTTCCTCCGGCTTCCTCTCGCTTCCTCCGGCTTCCTCCGGCTTCCTCTCGCTTCCTCCGGCTTCCTCCGGCTTCCTCTCGCTTCCTCCGGCTTCCTCCGGCTTCCTCTCGCTTCCTCCGGCTTCCTCCGGCTTCCTCTCGCTTCCTCCGGCTTCCTCCGGCTTCCTCTCGCTTCCTCCGGCTTCCTCCGGCTTCCTCTCGCTTCCTCCGGCTTCCTCCGGCTTCCTCTCGCTTCCTCCGGCTTCCTCCGGCTTCCTCTCGCTTCCTCCGGCTTCCTCCGGCTTCCTCTCGCTTCCTCCGGCTTCCTCCGGCTTCCTCTCGCTTCCTCCGGCTTCCTCCGGCTTCCTCTCGCTTCCTCCGGCTTCCTCCGGCTTCCTCTCGCTTCCTCCGGCTTCCTCCGGCTTCCTCTCGCTTCCTCCGGCTTCCTCCGGCTTCCTCTCGCTTCCTCCGGCTTCCTCCGGCTTCCTCTCGCTTCCTCCGGCTTCCTCCGGCTTCCTCTCGCTTCCTCCGGCTTCCTCCGGCTTCCTCTCGCTTCCTCCGGCTTCCTCCGGCTTCCTCTCGCTTCCTCCGGCTTCCTCCGGCTTCCTCTCGCTTCCTCCGGCTTCCTCCGGCTTCCTCTCGCTTCCTCCGGCTTCCTCCGGCTTCCTCTCGCTTCCTCCGGCTTCCTCCGGCTTCCTCTCGCTTCCTCCGGCTTCCTCCGGCTTCCTCTCGCTTCCTCCGGCTTCCTCCGGCTTCCTCTCGCTTCCTCCGGCTTCCTCCGGCTTCCTCTCGCTTCCTCCGGCTTCCTCCGGCTTCCTCTCGCTTCCTCCGGCTTCCTCCGGCTTCCTCTCGCTTCCTCCGGCTTCCTCCGGCTTCCTCTCGCTTCCTCCGGCTTCCTCCGGCTTCCTCTCGCTTCCTCCGGCTTCCTCCGGCTTCCTCTCGCTTCCTCCGGCTTCCTCCGGCTTCCTCTCGCTTCCTCCGGCTTCCTCCGGCTTCCTCTCGCTTCCTCCGGCTTCCTCCGGCTTCTTCTTGCTTCCTCCAGCTTCCTGTGGCTTCCTCTGGCTTCCTTTTTTAAAAAATATATTTTATTGATTTTTTTACAGAGAGGAAGGGAGAGGGATAGAGAGTTAGAAACATCGATCAGCTGCCTCCTGCACGCCCCCCACTGGGGGTGTGCCCGCAACCAAGGTACATGCCCTTGACCAGAATCAAACCCGGGACCCTTCAGTCCGCAGGCCGAGGCTCTATCCACTGAGCCAAACCGGTCAGGCTCCTCTGGCTTCCTCTGAATTCCTCCAGTTTCCTCCGGCTTCCTCTTGCTTCCTCGGGCTTGGCGGCGGCAGGGGAGAACCCTGGCTGTTGTCAAGTGCAAGGCCTGTCACCACCGGCCTCTGCCTCGCTGGGTTGAGCTGAGTGGCTGTAGAGGAGTCCTTTTCCCATGGCCCGGCCCCCTGTGGCCCTGGGAATGGTACGACCACCTCAGGGGCTTCTCCTGTCTTGTCAGGAGTGTCGGCAGCGCCCCCGAGAGGCAGGGTGCGAGGAGCTTCTAGACCTGCGCCCTGCACGGCCCTGGAAGGCTGGAGGCAGGCGCAGGCCCGGCTCCTCTGGGAGCGCTCGCTCCTCCACAGAGTCATTGGGGCCTCGTAGTGCCTCCCAGTCTCCGCAACCCACACCCAAAAACGCCCTGGGAGGGTCATTCGAAGAGACATGATTATCCTTTTGAAAAGCAGATGAGGCCCCACAGGTGAGACTCCTGTTGTGAGCGCTTTAGGACAACATCAATGGCGGCTGCCAACGACGCGGAAACGGAGGCCCCGCGGAATGAAAGGGCTTCCCCAGAGCCGCACAGCGCAGCCCGGGCCCGGGCAGCCAGGCCCCGTCCCAGCTGGTGACTCTCCCAGGAGTCACCCTTGGCTCCGATGGCCTCCTCTGTGTGACCCACTCCAGGGCTCGAAAGGACATCAGAACAGCCCGGCTGGCGTGGCTCAGGGGCGGGTCGTCGACCTGTGAACCAGGAGGTCAGGGTTCGATTCCTGTCAGGGCACAAGCCCGGGTTGTGGGCTCCATCCCCGATGTGGGACGTGCAGGAGGCAGCCGATCCATGATTCCCTCTCATCATTGATGTCTCTCTTTCTCTCCCTCTCCCTTCCTCTCTGAAATCAATAAAAATAAATGTTAAAAAGGACATCAGAACGGAGATGGTGGGGAGACAGGAAGCCAGGGACGAAGGTGCAAGGAGCCATCGAGACTGGAAGCTGTGCACAGACCAGCAGGAGAGGGGCGGCCAGAAAGACGTCTGGCTGTGGTCAGGCCCTGAACCGCCTGGAGAATCAGCCTCTGAGCCGGGCTGTCCAGCAGCAGGTGGCCTGGATTCCAGACGGCGGGGCAGTGCCTCTCCCCACGGGGCCTTTCGAAGGGGTGGAGCTGGACCTGCTGCATCTGCCGCAGCCCCACTGCCCTCCTGCCCCCAGGACCGTGTCCCCTCCGGGGCCAGACAGACCTGCCCCCAGGACCGTGTCCCCTCCGGGGCCAGACAGACCTGCCCCCAGGACCGTGTCCCCTCCGGGGCCAGACAGACCTGCCCCCAGGCAGTCGGAGGATGTGCCATCACCCGCAGGAGAGAACCTCCCCTTTGCTCTCCCTGCTGAACCACAGCAAAATGGGGTGCACACACGGTGGCAGGAGACTTGACCTTGGGGGTGAACACACAATACAATACACAGACCATGTGTTCTAGAAGTGTGTACGTGAAACCTATATAAGTTTATTAACCAACTAGAGGCTCGGTGCATGAAATTCATGCAAGAGTAGGCCTTCCTTCCCTGGCTGCCGGCACCGGCTTCCCTCCCAGAGGGAGGCCCTGCCCACCCACCATAGCCTGCTGGTTAGTGGCCTGGGCCTCCCTCTGCGGGGTGATCATGGGGCGATGGCCGGGCCCCTGACCAATTGCATCGCACCCGCCTTGGCTGGCCTGGCGCCGGTGGGTGTCTAATTAGCGCATTATGCTTTTATTATTATAGATGTCACCTAAATAAATTCAATTAAAAAAATTTGCCCTAACTGATTTGGCCCATTGACTGAAGGGTCCCGGGTTTGATTCTGGTCAAGGGCACATGCCCGGGTTGCTGCTCCATCCCCAGTAGGGGGCATGCAGGAGGCAGCCGATCAATGATTCTCATCATTGATGCTTCTATCTCTCTCCCTCTCCCTTCCTCTCAGAAATCAATTTAAAAAATAAATAAATAGAATAAAAAGAAAAAGTCTTAAAAATTTTTTTTAATGTTGTATAAGCCTTGGCCCGATGGTTCAGCATCATCCCATGCATCAAAATGTTGTGGGTGTAATTCCTGGTCAGGGCACACACCCAGGTTGCTGGTTCGATCCCTGGTCTCGGATCGATGTTTCTCCCTCCCTTCCTTTCTCTCTAAACACCAATAAGCACATACCCTCGGGTGAGGGCTAAAAAGCTTTTTGAATGTGGTACAAGCCTGGAGCCACTGCAGACAGTGCACCACCCTGCGGCCCAGCGAACCACAAGCAGCCGTCTGCCCCTGGCCGACTGCAGGACACTGACCAGGAACCACGCCCGCCGGGCCCGCGAGCG